>NC_134406.1:9367810-9689060 GCF_038048845.1 Mixophyes fleayi
AGGTTGACAATTGAAATGTAGATAGTATTATATGGTTAGGGATAGGGATATAATTGTTGACCTAACAATACTGTTGATTTTATTATCGTCGACTTTCTAAACCTGTCTATATTATGGTGTCGACCATATAAATGTCGATGATGTAATAGTTGAACATATGTATAACACCCCTTCAGCTCCCATAAAATCAGGAACACCTTCATTTATGAGCAAACCTCATTCACGTTACTTGAATATCTCATTCTGCAAAATAAAATGACAAAATTTGCATTATTGCAGCAGTTATAAATGCCCCGAATTCGCCCAGATCATCCCATTATGGTGAGCGAAGTCTCTCTACTCAGCGCTTCTACATCCATTCATGCAGAGTCCAGTACAAATAGGCAAAGGCAATCCACAAGGACATTTTGTAACCTCACAATGGCACTTGCAGAACGCATTGTCGCATTTACACCTGTCCTTTAGCTGGTGCAACTGACAATGCTGAAACTTTAGACAAACCCAAGATTTGAGTCGGCCGCATCTGCGTCTCGATGCGATCCCCCTGCCCAGCCGGCCCCTGGTCATGCCCTTACTGTACATTGACTACGTTCATCCGCCCCTTTACTCCCCCGTTCCGCCCTTCAATATCATTTGCGTTCAGGCGGCAACTGCGCACATTTCCGTAAGATCCATTTGAGAGCACGTGTAGAGCTATTTCATGAAGATACGGGATGCAAAGGAACTTACGTCCGAAGATTAATCAGGTTGTGGTCTTAATTCCATGTGTCACTTCTTTTGTTTTGTTTTTTATAAAAAAAAATTATATTGGTTTAAGTGCCTCTAAAAATATGCTCTTTTATATATAAGTGCAACGAAAAGGTGCAAAATGTATTCCACTAAAAAGATAGGATGAGGCCCACTTCAGAGGATGTTAAAAACTGGGATGTAGTCGCAGATACAAAGATTTGCATAACAGTGCACCTAGTTTAAAGGTAAACAGGTGGAGGACATATGTGTAATTTAAACTTGTTTTGTACTGGATTAAAGGAATTTTTGTCCACAGCTAACAGCAAGCTGACAAGGTGTGTCTACAAGAAGAGCAATCAAACAGAACACCTGATCAGAACGCCTTTTTAAAGGCAAGTTTGGAGTGTCACCTGTCTATCAACCTAGGGCTGTGGGAGGAGTGTAAACTATTTAAACCTTTCTTTTTCATTGTTCATGTGTGACTGATGCCAGATAGTGGCCGGTGTCTAGGGAGCTAATCTCTGTTATTAGGGTCATGGGCAAGTGTGTGGAACTTTATGTTGTCAATTACTTTGCCTTCCTGACAATAAAGCAGGAAATTGTTTGTGTGCATTACCAGAAGGGCGTCTGTGCCACAGTCTGATAAAGTGTTTTTGATTGCTGGTGGTCGGGTGCATGTGTAAGCAGTGAATGATGATGGTGACGAACGCCTGACGCACACATGTCAGGAACACACACACGCACACACACATTCACAAGCGTTCCACTTAAATCCGCACTTGTCAATGAACGCCCACAATCTAGGCCACTCCAACCTTTAGAGTGGGAACATTTTGAACCTCAGCACGTCGTTGCCTATGTCCTTACCCATAAAACAGCTGTGTGTGTGCAAAGCCAGCGCATGAGAATGTTAATAATATTGTATATATCTAAGCCACGAAATATAAGCTAAGACAGTTCACCCTCCTATGCATCATATTAATTCGCGTTTAGTTCACTTTAAACATTTTTGTTAGTAAATTACATTTAGGTTAGTAAATAAATATTACTCATGATATGTAAGCACATTCATTAAATACCAAATACAAAGGTTAACAGTTACAACGTCACAGAGAAAAAGATAATCACATCCTGGCAAATTTGCTTACAGACGAAGTTTAAATTGGGTGAACATGAATTGTTAAACTCACTAGATAAGCCACATTTTTTTATCTTCATTATAAAGATAATTATACTGCATTATCCTTGTTTTTTTTTTTCTAAAGGGCACGGCATTAACTGACATTAAAAGTTTAATATCTCATTTCTATAATGCATGCTTAAGAATTGCTGCGTTTAAACTCCTCGGAACTGTATTTAAAGTCTTTTTGTTGGAGATGAAGAGCGCGGTGGATAGCGATCTACTGTCTGGAGCGCTGGGTCAGGTGCTAATTTTTTAGTACCCAATGTACAGTACAGTAACGGACATAAAACAACAATAACAAAAGACACAAAGACAACACATAAGGACACAATATTACAATAAGGGAAATATTTTGTGGATGAGCAGCTCATTCAATTTTTTGCAAATGCACCTATTTGACCGCTTAGAGCAATACAGAGAAGAGATCCACATTACTGGGCAGGTCTGAAAAACGTCACCGACTCCAATCACTTTTGCACTTGGCTAAACTAGATAAAACTTGGTACAGATAAAGTTGGTGTCCTGTGTCACCTGTTCCATGATCAAGACCTGTGGTATTGTTACAGTAACCTCGTGCCTCATAATCAGTCCTGTTCTCAGCTATTCGCTTTCTTAAGACCTCAGCGCTTTGGTTCACTGCCGTTCACCTGAACCTCTGCATTTGTCATCCATTTATCCATTTTTCTCCTGAAATACTGCTCCATGGAGAGACCGTCATTCAAAATAGTTGTTTTGAATTTTAATAAAAATGCAACTACCCCCTACCCACAGGTGCAGAATCCATTATCGTAAACATTGGTTCGGTTTAATTATGACAGCTAGTGGACCGTGGGCAAAACCTGTCTGACTCTTTGACTGAATTTAATTCCATCACACAAGAACAACTTTGTAGGTGTCACAGTTGGGAGTTCACAGGTCTGGGATGGCAGAGAGTTGGCAGAAACAGCTCTACTGGCCTGTGAGCGTATTGATGTAGAAAGTTAGAAAGTGGCGCTGGGTCAGAGCACGAGATGAAAGGGACTGTAGACCGAATACTGGGGAAGAAAGTTGGTCTGGATATAGAACAAAGGGAACTTCTTTATACTAAATCATTTTAGTTTATAGAACACCTGCAGGTAGAACGTTATGTAGACGTCCTGAAGTAGTAGCTGTGAAACCACAGATGCCGATCCTTACATTATTTTCCTGACATCATCAGTTATTTATATAGCGCCACTAATTCCGCAGCTCTGTACAGAGAACTCATTCACATCAGTCCCTGCCCCATTGGGGCTTACAGGCTAAATTCCCTAACATACGTACAGACACACACACAGACAGACAGAGAGACTAGGGTCAGTTAAATACTGACTGCTTTTTCATGTAGCACACAAATACTTGATAGCTTATTTGTACACTGAAATTTAAAGTTGATATTTGTGTGCTACATGAAAAAACAGTCAGTATTTAACTTATGTGCAAAACAGAAAACTAGTTTGCACCCTTTGCATTATAAGATACCTCTTCATTTAAGATCCTTAATGAATCAGGCCCTTAATTATGATCTATTCATCGGTTTGGAAGGATCATACTCATCAAACCATTGGCTTAAGAATATACGAAATGAAAGTTTTGGGGTATTTTGGACAGTGGTGATGAACTAATAATATCTGGCTCTCAAATACTCCCTTTGACTTAAATTAATTTTTTTCTTGGAAAGACCATATAAATACATTGTCCCACTGGGGCACAAAGGGCCCACTGAGGAATACATGCGACTCCTGATTGGATTACTGATTCCTGATTGTGGGGAAATGCGTCATTTTGACCCTGCCCTACAAGTCAAAATAACAATTTTGTTGCCGGGCGGGGGTAAAATGACGCAAATTGCCTCACCCCTCTCGCCCTCCCACCACATCCCCTCCCCAGGAACTCCCGGATGCCATCTACATGAAGTTGAGAAGTATGTATAATACACAATCACATGTCCTCTTGGGTGCCCCTAGTGTTAGGATATGTGTTTACATATCTACTCTTTAACATTGAAGCCTCAGGAACACACAAACCCTCTTTATAAATATTTTGTTAGGACCCAAAAAATTGACCAAACCTCCAATAAAATGCACATATATTGTATCCATCATCATGTATTTGCAGCCGCCCTGTAAGTGGTGCAAAAGATATGCCCCATATAAGCGTATAGGCAGTTCTGCATGAGTCACGCCTTACTGCACACGGCCTGCGTTGCACGCCCCTTCCCTCCCCCCGTCCCACCTCTCCAGTCTTAAGGATGTTTAAGTGGCAGTTACATAAAAATCTGCATTGACGCAATATGTATCTCTTTGTGCACATGCGCAGTGCGAATTTGCTGAATTTAGGCTACGCGAACTGACGTAAGCTCAACTCTGCATCAGACTAACAATGTCCATAGAGTGAAGATATTTGCTCAACTATGGAACTAAAATAAAGCCCTCGTAAAAAGTTATACCAGACAAATCTGATGATCTGTAAGATGCAACAAAAAAACCCATAAGACAAGCATAACATTTTTAAAAAATCCTAAGAGTTTAGCTTTTAAGATTTAACCCCTCTGTTAAGAATATACATTGATTAATTTATTCTCTGGGGAAGGGGGCGAGGGGATTTTGTCATACATACAATATAAGGAAACTTTGTTCAGCCTGGACTGTCATCTGCCACTGTATGTATAACAAGTAAAAACCCATCCTGTAAACTAAAACCTAATGTTACTCAGGAAGAATCTGTAATATTACCATAATAATAAATGTCACACAAACACTTTAGGGGTTAACTTTGGTGAATAGAAAATATATTCCATGCTGAGTAGATTCCGACACCACCATCATAAATACAACGCGATATATATCTCCTTGATATAAGCAGCTTTCATTCTTTTTCCCAGAAAAATGTTGTATAACTAAACAAGAATTCTAGTGTGGTGAGCAAGACTCACTGCCTCCAGCATGTCAACGTAGGTCTACCGCATGCAATGATCTAACTGATTATCTGGGAGTAGATAGCTTTGCCTGGATCAATAGCAAACATTGTTACGTTAAAGAAAAACTAGATATGTGGAAATAAATTGGAATGAAATGAGTATGGAACATTTCCTGGAATCTACATTTATCAAACCGTACCTGTAATACAATGCTTTTATGTCCCGCTGTCATGTTCTCACCTTGGAGTTTCCATCCATATCCATCTACGTATAGTCAGATGCATATCTGTGAGGTTGCACAGCTTGTCCTGGATTCTCGATGCTTTCTCCTTTATTACAATAATATTCTCACATCACTCTCATCATTCAGTATTTATCTTCTATGGTTTACTTCAGAGAAGAGCTGTGAAGAGGACGTTTGTCCACCGAGTCACGTTAGTTTTTGCACTGTCTAGTCTTTGTGGGGAAGTGGTCTTCTACAGGGCAGGACGTCATGATCTAGGCATACTCTCTCTTGACGGAAGTTAAGAAGGATCAAAGTTCCTCAGACAGCAGGAACATAAGGACAGATTCATTACAAGTTGCACACACAGACGCCCCACAAATCTTTAAGCCTAGCAGTGTGTCTATGGACCATGGGAGAAAAGGAGGTGCATCAGGAGGTCATGGAAAGAATGCTGAGGCTCCAAGAAGATCACATCATGACCAATAGCAGACCCAACCACTATGCCACACTATACCATCACTATGCCACCACAATACCACCACTATGCCACACTATATAACCACTATGCCACACTATACCACCACTATGCCACACTATATTACCACTATGCCACACTATACCACCACTATGCCCCACTATATAACCACTATGCCACACTATACTACTACTATGCCACACTATATTACCACTATGCCACACTATACCACCACTATGCCATCACTATGCCACCACAAGACCACCACTATGCCACACTATATTACCACTATGCCACACTATACCACTACTATGCCACCACTATACCACCACTATGCCACACTATATTACCACTATGCCACACTATATTACCACTATGCCACACTATACCACCACTATGCCATCACTATGCCACCACAATACCACCACTATGCCACACTATATTACCACTATGCCACCACCATACCACTACTATGCCCCACTATATAACCACTATGCCACACTATACTACTACTATGCCACACTATATTACCACTATGCCACACTATACTACCACTATGCCATCACTATGCCACCACAATACCACCACTATGCCACACTATATTACCACTATGCCACACTATACCACTACTATGCCACCACTATACCACCACTATGCCACACTATATTACCACTATGCCACACTATATTACCACTATGCCACACTATACCACCACTATGCCATCACTATGCCACCACAATACCACCACTATGCCACACTATATTACCACTATGCCACCACCATACCACTACTATGCCACCACTATGTCACACATATTACTAGGAATCCAGTAGGTTGTGATAGAAGCCTATTTAAGGGCCTCCTGACATTTTTTTACCCAAAGCTAATGCCCAGTGATAGCAGGTCCCCACTTCTAGTGAGCAACCAATTAACTACAAATACAGACTTCTCAATTTGTGTTCCTACATAAAGAATATAACTAAGCTTATTCTATTCTGTGCTAAAAGTCCTTGAAATGTGTTTTAGAAATGGGGATACACAGTGAAAAAACTATTTGTTGAATAACATAACTGATAGCTCAATTAGTTTTTTCCCCGAACACAACATACACGCACTTATCTGACTATGGAAATATTCAGTCCCATGTAAAATGCTTGTAAATATTCCCTTTACAAGGTGTTCTAGTCCCCTCGAGCAACATAAAGATAAATTAACATTAGTATTTATTGCCAATAAAAATGCAGAAAGTAAAGAAAAAGTATTATCACCTTCCAGTAAGGATTCTCTGGAGATACTGATTAGAAGCCAGTAAAATTATGTGTTTATTACATGGCTGGGAGGTCTGTACAGTGACTCGAGGCTACATAAAGGTAACATGACTCACAGAGGGTGATAAACAATATGCAAGAGACTAGAATGGTCTATGGCTCTCCACAAAGCCCTACAATGGCTCCCCATTTAATCCAGAATACAATTCAAGCTGCTTACCCTCACCTAACACCTCCCCTCTGACATCTCTGACCTTGTCAAGAATTACTCCCCTAGACGCCCACTCTGTTCTGCTGATGAGATTCACCTCTCCTTCTCTCTTATCACCACCTCACACTTACGTCTGCAGAGCTTCGCCTGCGCTGCTTCCCTTCTTTGAAACTCCCTGCACTGCTTGAGCAGACTCGCCCCAACATCCAAGCTTTCAAACACTCCCTCAAAACTCACCTCTTGCGTGCCCTGCCCCATCCTATGACAACTCACTCCTCAAGTCCCACCTGCCATTCCACTAGTTTGCCACCACCCCTTGTCACGAATCAGGGTCTTAGACCTGTTTACATCACTTGGTGGTACCATATCAACGTACATCTCCCTCCTGGTCGATGCAGCATTCTATCCTGGGGCAAGCATGACTTCTGTCTGCAGTACTGGAGGCTGCCATCTTGGGTGAAACATTTGCTAAACATCCTGCTGAGTCTGAACACTTGATCTCATCCACCTATTGGCTTCCTCTGCAGACTATAAGAGTCTCCTCCTACAGTCAGCAAATGGCAAGTGCAACACTTTCCAAGTTCCTGGTTCCTGATCTCCACAGTTGCTGTTGTTTTGCTGCCTGCTGTGTACAGATCTCAACCCTTTATCAGCTTCATCCTGGTTGCTGCTTCATTCCTCCTGCTGTATACAGATCTCCACCATTTATGCTCTGAGAGAATTCAGCCACATCCTGCAGCTGTGTTATGGAATTCTCTGTGGGATTTCAGTTTCATCTTGCTGGCTGTTATATGAACTTCAAACCAATAACCCTCTGTGAGAATTCAGCTGCTTCATCTGGTTACTGCTATATGAACTGCAAACCAATAACCCTCTGTGTGAATTCAGCTGCTTCCTCTAGTTGCTGTTATATGAACTGCAAACCAGTAACCTTTCGTGTGAATTCAGTTGCTTCATCTTGTTGTTGTTATATGAACTGCAAACCAGTAACCTTTCGTGTGAATTCAGCTGCTTCATCTTGTAGCTGTTATATGTACAGCAAACCGTTAACTCTTCATCTGAATTCAGCTACTTCATCTTGTTGCTGTTATGTGAACTGCAAACCATTAACCCTTGTGTGAATTCAGCTTCATTCTGCCTGCTGAAATAAATACTTTGGTTATTTATTCTTCGTGTGGATTCACCTTCATTCCAACTGATTGTGTACAGATTCCGGATGTTATCTTCTGTGTGGTTCCTCCCCCCAGTTTCCCCTACACTCCTGCCACAGCTAGTCCCAGGGGTCCCGAGACAGATTCCAGAAACCCTATTGCCGTGACACCCCTATTGTGTCTGTTTGTTTTCTCGCCCCTCTAGAATGTTAGCGGTCATGAGCATGCCCCTCTTTATCTCCCTTCTCCTGTTCTCACCTCCTTGTCCTCTTGTTTAGGTTTATTTGTAAAGCACTATGGAATTTTCTGGCACTATATAAATACATGTTGATGATGATGTTGTTGATGATATTCTAAGATGTGTCTTCTGCTTTTGTTTCTTCTTTTGCTACAATATTTATTTGTATTATGTTCTGTTTCTGTATTACTGACTGTACGGAGCTGCATATTCTGTGGCACCTCATAAATAAATAATGGTGATGGTAATGATGATGATGATGATGATATTTCACCTAAAGATGGAGCCATTGTTTATCTCAATTGGATTTACTTTTTTTCTTAGGTTCTAGTTAGACTAACAGTGCCCAAACTGAACTCATTTATCATCAATGTTCCTTCATTTTACCTTATTTCATTTTTCTTGCCCATTTTCACTAGAATTTTTTAACGCCGGTGGCCGCGGTATGATGGGGGAAGAGGGGAAGAGAAGTATAGAAAATAAGAAAAGAGAAAAAAGGAAAAATGAGGTGAGGTGGGAAGGAGTAAAGGAGACTAGAAGAAAATAATGTCTCCCAGAAATCGAATGGCCCATTTATTTATTCATTGAAATGCTTCCTTTTTTTTTTTATTAACCGTGAGACACTTTGTATCAAGAAAAATAAAAATAAATACATTTGTGATAGGAATTGCTCCACAGTTATTAAGAGAAAGCCACACCGTATGCTATACGTGTATTTGTATGTGTTTAATACAGAGTAGTGAGATGATGTTGTATGAATATTACTGCTTCCCACGGCCTGAATGATTTCACCAAGCAAAATGATGTTTGTTGCAAGTTTCCAATCTTGACTGAACCTATCAATTGGGAAATTACATGGTTTTCCTATGACATGGGATAAGAACTGATTACCTAAAAAATATCAATAGGTCAGCAGACACAATGTTATTCACACTGTATTTTCTGGCTCCTTTCATTGGTTCAGTACAAAGAAAATTGTTTGAAGTAATGAATCAATATAAAGATTAAAAACACAGTCCTATCCCCCATCACTAATATTACAGGAGAATCTGGTTCATTCTTAAAGTGGATATATGATCTAAAGTACTACATTTGTGTGATTGTATGCTACAACACGACACAGTATGGGACAGGAAGAATAAGTTTCAAAGCTACATTGAGAAGTCTTTTACCCATGTTTAAATACATATATGAAAGTGTATCTACAGCCCCAGCACTGGCAGATAAATAACAGACAAGTAATTCCTTCTACTATATTGGAATTAGATGAAAGTCAAGTTTAGCTGGGCCATTGTGTAACAGACACCAGAAAGTCTACATTCTGTACATAGAGTATATTTGCATGAAGGACAGTTATAACTATCTTAAATACTACACTTTATAGATTCTTCTCTTCTTCTCTGATCTTTACCCATACATTATAAGCAGCTTTGGAAAGTAAGAATTAATAGAAATTGATATACAGAAATGTTCCCATTGTAAATTGGTTTACATTCCTATAATTTGAAAGCAATATTTCTCTTCAGACCATAGCACTGACATACTATATGTGGGTGTCAGTGCTATACTTAGCAAATTAGTTGTTGAGCAAATAGGTTATCCAAATATATTTCTGTGCAGTTTTTATTTAGATATGTATTAACATATCACGCATAGCCCTGATTTCTCTTATTCCACAAATATCCTTCCCCCCTCCCAATCTGCTTGTGCAGGCTATACAGAGTTATATGATAAGGCGAGTTATATGATAGGGTAACTGCAGAAATAAATTTAATTGTCTCCAGAGGATGGGAAGACATGGCCACTTTGTCAGCATTAACAGACATTAACAGATTTATGAACTTTGCACCCACCCCCCAGGCCACTTTTTGAGACAACAACTCCCCCCCTCCACATCATTACTGCTCTCTATGATATTAATATTATCTTGAACAGGGTGTGTAACTAAAATCTGCCCAGTAGCAAGAAAGGAATATAAGACTGTGTAAATGCATAAATTGTTGTTCAGATTCATGTTAGAATGCTGTAATCAAGCCTGAATAAAGAAGCTAAAATTTAGATCTTTGGCTTATGACTTCATACTGATTGGTAAAAACTTAGCTATAATATTACCATCTCCAATTTTGTGCAGTTGGCGGTTGTCACACAATTGCACCAGCTACCTTTCATTCTGGTCACTGTTCTTACCTGTTTCTTTTGGTTCTCATTCCCTGCATTCACTTGCTGGTCTGAACTGAGCATGTGCACACCTGGGGCTAGATTTACTAAGAATCGTGTTTGGTGGCGGTTTGAAACCGCCACTCATCGCCGGCGGTTTAGTGGTTCAAACTGCCGCATTTACTATAGGGCGACTTGAGGCTTCAATTTAAAATGACTGGCGATGTGTGGCGGATTGAAAAAGCTAAACCGCCGGCGGTTTTATCCAAACCGCCGGCGGTTTGGATGAAACCGCCACAAAACCGCCAGCCAAAAGACAGGGCAGGACAGTTTTAATACCTGCATCAGAATGGCTTGATAGCTTAAATATGCTGTTTGAACTATTTTGCCATTCAGAACATTAGAGAAAGTACCATTGACATTTAAATTATGTTGGCAATCATTATTTTCTGAATAAGGGGCAAAATGAATAAAATATTATCTTATGAGGGAATAAAAAATTTTCATTATATAAAGGGGATAAAATTATGTAATTATTACATTATTTGGACAATATGTCATGACAAATTGTGCAACATAAATAATTATATCCACCATTAACAATCAGTTAATAATATTATATATTCACATTTTCTACAAAATATAATGCTATAACAGTGTCCCTTTAAAAAAAAAATATAAAAAAAAATTCTTTCATAAATTATTATTACATTTATTTTGTCCCTTTAGCAATAAATAATGATTTTCCAAATGATTAAAATATCAAAGGTGCTTTCTCTTATGTTCTGATTGGCAAAATACCTGAAACAGCACACTGTTTGAACCATCACGCCGCTCACAAGCAGCGCTTTCATTTTGGTCTTTTGAATGGCGGTTTTCCGGCGGCTTTATAAACCCCCTAATAGTAAATCCGGCTGTTTGTATGTTGAACATTGTTGAAACCGTCATGGCGATGTATACAGAGGCGGGTTTGGAAACATCATTTTTGGCCGTTTGGACGGCGGGTTTAGCCTTAGTAAATCCGGCGATGGCTAAATCGCCGCCAAATCCGCCGGAAGTCGGCGGGTTTACAAACACGCCTGATAGTAAATCTAGCCCCTGGTCTTTTCAAAACTTCCTGCATTCTCTTGATTGGCTAATTGCCTGTTAGCTCTGTCTATTTAAAGCACCTGCTTCTCTACTAAGGTGCCAGATCTTCAGGTCTCTTTACCTGTTAGCACGCTGTGCTCTCTGGGTCACGTCTGAACATTGGTATCCTCTGTTACCTGTTTCATGATCAAGACCTGTGGTATTATTGCTAGCACCTCGTGCCTCATCATCGGTCCAGTTCTCAAGCTATTCCCTTTCCAGGGATCTCAGTGCATTAGTTCTCTGCAGTTCACCACCTCTCAGTTGGTATCCTGTGTTACATGTTCTGCTATCAAGACCTGTGGTATTGTTGCCAGAACCTCGTGCCTCATAATCAGTCCTGTTGTCAGCTATTCGCTTTCTTAAGACCTCAGCACTTCGGTTCACTGCAATTCACTTGAACCTTTGCAATTATCATCCAGCAGTCCTGCTCCACTCCACAGTTCCATCTCACCCTGCTCTAATCCCCTTAGAGGACCGCGACCTGCGGCTAGAGAGCAGCTAAGTCCATATTCCCTTGCGGGGATCTCTAGTGAATACCTCTCTACCGTTAGACTCTGCACCTCACTGTGGATAAGTCTAGAGCAGGGCTTCGAGGTCTACTCCAAACTCAGGATTCGTGACAGTGGGGAAAGGTCTTTCACTGTGGATAGCAGGACTTGGCATTATGATTCAGAACCAGGAGACAGTCCAAGAAGATGAGCAGAAGAAGAAGCAGCAGCTCCACCAACCTAGGCCCAGCTATAGATGACATTTCTAAAACTCTAGACCTGTGTCTTACAAGGCACAGATTAATTCTCCAGGGCCTGTTATTAGAACCTGGAAGTGGACGTGCACCCATGAATGAGCCAGGCAGACAATCAGGAGCATTTGTGCAAAGACAAAATCTTTTCACACTAGCATCATTTAACTCTTTTAAATGATCATTTTGTATTGGTTAAAGCACATTCGTGCAATATGCACCATGTTATTAAAGGAGAACTCCATGATAAAATGTTGAATTCTGCAAGAACCACCATCCCAGCTCTCAAAAACACACAGAGACAGCCATATCCGCAGGAACCTACAGGCGTGAGTCCTGGAGCATCATAATCAATAGGGGTGAGTTTCTCCTAAATTACAGGGGGGACACCTACACAAGGTAGAAGTGCGTCTAGGATTGCTTGGATAAGGAAACACCTGAAGACGCACACTGTGCAAAAGTAATGATGTCCAAACGCCTATCTCTCTAGAACCACCGATTTCCTTTAACTAAACTTTTCCGTCCCCTCCCCCTAAAATACAGCTCAGTTTATCTCAGTTTGTGGCTTATATTTATCATGAGAGCGAGGGGACTGTCTCTACTATCTAGCAGGATCGCTGCCATAGTAGAGAGTTTTAGGCATTGTGTTTTATTGCCTTCATCTGCTAATTACTGGGGCAGCAAAAACTGTAAGTACAATACAACTCTGCATGAAGCAAAATGAAACATAATTTAATACAGTTGGAAGCTTGCAATAGAAACCAGCTGTAAAGTTACTGTATTTGCAGAGAAATATATATACAACAGCTCTGCAGCCTTAGGCCATCTTATGAAACTGAGGTCTGAATGAGCCGAAATAATAAAGTGTCAGTTTAACAACAGTAACAAAATGAAAACATTCCAGGTGATACAGGAATCCAGACACTGTACAGTCCATATTCTTAATTTATTCATGGAATCAGAGTCCAGCGGTTAAATGTATTAATATCTGATTTTTGCAAATCGCCAATATTCCGTGACTTTGATTTACAACAGCAATGTGTTTAAAGGCAAGTTTTGCCTTTAAACACATCGCCTTTTTAAATTTTGCTGACATAGTCACTCAATATCGTATTTGCAAAACTCGGAGCTTAATACATTTGCCCCAGAGGTAAATTTATCAAAATGTGAGGTTGAAAAGTGGAGATGTTGGGCCTGAGTCATTAAGGAAAGTAAGGCAAAAAAAAGGAGTAAATGTTCTCCCGGGACAAACCATGTTACAATGCAAGGGATGCATATTAGTTTATTATTTTGCACATAAGTTAAATACTGTCTGTTTTGTTATGTAGCGCACAAACACTTGATAGCTTTATTTTTACACTGAAATTTAAAGTTGATCTAGGACATGCCCTACCCCAACTATAAGTCAGTCCCCACATTTTAAATTTACCTCCCCTCCAATGCAATGTGGTTTTGCCCAGGTGCAAGGTGACTTCTTTTTTTGCTTTGCTCTGCTTAATGACTCAGGTCCCTTGCCTATAGCAACCAATTATTAACATTCTATCTGTCATTTTGCAGAATGTACTAAATAAATGCTAACTAGAATCTGGTTGCTATAGGCAACATCTCCACTTTTCAAACCCACGGCTTGATAAATTTACCCCCAAGTCTTGGAATGTTACAATAATTGGTATGCCCCATAATCTGCTCTTGATGACATTAAGATATCACCAAGTACAGAATTTGTCTGACAATCGAAACCAGTACTTACGTAAAGTGGAAGCAGCGTATTTTGAATTGATACAATATTGATAAGAATGAAGCTTTTCAATGTATTATTATTATTATTGTTTATTTATAAGGCACCACAAAAGGTCTGCAGCACCGTACATAGAGGATACAGTAAAACAGTACAGGGAAAATACAGGACATAATAATAAAGGCAAAAATGGTGCAGTACAAAACAGGCAAGGAAGTAGAATACACAGCAAATGAATAACCAAAACCAGCTTGAAATGAAGTGCTAGAGGTGGGGGAGCAGATTGGCACAATCTGAGCCTGTACCCAGGACTGTGGACACAGCGAACAGGATCAGAACCACTGGTTAAGGGTGGAAAAGAAGTCACATGGGAGCAAGTGGCTTATTTAATGAAAGGAGGAGGACGTGAGAGAGAGAGCTGTACTCGTGAGAGGACAATCTGGGAGGCAGAGGTAGACAAACAGGAGAACAAACAAGGAGTAGGACAGTGTGACAAGGGAAGACGGGATGGGTTAGGATGAGAGCTGGTAGGATGTGATGAAGAAATGGGATGTGAGAGCAAAGTTTGGAGGGAGTTGGAAAGCCGGATTGGGAGAGGCAGTGAGTTTCAAAGGAGGGGAGCAGCGCAGGAAAAGTCCCGGAGATGGGAGTAAGGAGGAGAGGAGACCGTGAGGGAGTGTGGAGGGAGATAAGTCTGAAGATGTAGGAGAGGAAGGATTTGGTGAGCGCTTGGCTAGCAGAGAGGGGAGGCGGATGCCGAGTTTCAGGAAAGGATAATAGGATGAGCAGCAGCATTGAGAATGGATTGGAGTTGGGAAAGAAGGAAGGCCAGAGAGAAGGAGGTTACAATAATCCAGGTGAGAGATGACAAAGGAGTGGATGAGCATCTTGGTTGCCTCCAGGGTGAGAAAGTGTCTGAACCTGGAGATGTTTTGAAGGTGGAAGCTGCATATTTGGGAGAGGGATTGAATGTGGGGAGTGAAAGAGAGGGAAGAGTCGAGGGTAACTCCTAGGCAGTGAACTTGTGGGACTGAGGAAAGAATAATGTTATTGACGGATAGAGAGATGGGTGGAGGAGAAAGGTCTTGGGAGTGTGGGAAGACGACAAGTTCAGTTTTAGACAAATTAAGTTTACGGACTCGCTGGGACATCTAAGAGGAAATAGCAGTAAGGCAGCTGGAGACATGAGAAAGGGGAGAGGGGTAGAGGATGTGATGTTGATGGATGTGAAATCAACATATAGATGGCAATTAAATAACAACAATCGCCTTCAACCACCATCAGAAAAAATGTTAATAAAATGTAAATTTTTGCACAGCAGGGGCAAACGCAGGATTTGTAGAGGGGGGTTTCCACACCACGCCACTAGTGGGCATGACCAGCATGCATGGGGACATGTTACGACAACCAGTGCGGCATAAATTCATAGAACTGGTAGAAGAGGTCTTCACCTTTAGCAGCCGCCTTTCCCCTAGAGGCTGCTTATGCTCACAGGTACTCAGATGCTCCCAGGACTTAAACTCAGAGTAGTATAATTTTATACTCACACGGCTGCGCACAGTTACAGGAGGTAACACACGGAAAAAAAGGCAGGCCAGTGATTTGCAGACTGGACGGAGCACCGGAGGAGATGTCAGGTACCAGCAGGGTCAGGGTCACAGGCAATAGTTCAGAGTCCTGGTACAAGCAATGGGTCAGGATCACAGGCAATGGTTCAGAGACTGGGTACATGCAATAGGCCAGGGTCACAGGCAATAGTTCAGAATCCGGGGACAGGCAATCGGTCATACACAGGTAATTAATTAAAAGGTTCAACACAAAGACAAAAGCTCAGGAGCAGGCAGCAGTACTGGAAACAGGACGCTATAACCGGCAGGGAGGCTAAGCCCTCCCTGCTTAATATACTACAACTAGCCAATCAGGGCTTAGCCCTGTAACGAGCCTCAGTGCCAGGTTAATTAATGAGCCTAGTTAATCAGCCCGCAGGCTGTACACTAGTGCACGCCCCCGGCTGCCCTGTGTTGCCAGGGAGTGCTAATACTGACTTCGGCATGCGCCCATTGCCCTGGCAACGGTCAGGGCCGTGAAACAGGATGTGACGTCCCGGTCATCATAGCGACGGCCGAGACGCCAGGAACCAGGGGCAGTGAGTCGCGGCGGTGCCCGGGGCCGCCGCGGCTCCTGACAGGACGTGGCCATAATTTTAGAGAATGCTTGGCTGCTCTCCAACTCTCCCTATCCCCATAATATACATGGGCTATGCTATGTGCACTACTGTTAGGTGGAAGCAGCTCTCTCTTTTCGAGCAGAGCCGTGTGAAGCAGGGGCAGGGTCCAGCCACCTCAATTATACAGTGCTCCAGGCTTGGAGGGGGATTTCCAGGCACTAGGCAACCCCCCATCGGTTTTTCTATGCACACCATGCAGAAATTGTGATCTTGATTAGCTAATCTGTGCTCAGGACACTAACAAAATATATATGTTTTACCTTAGCCACTAAGGCCATTAATTGTGGGTTAAATACATTCTCTAGTACAATAAATCGTACACATTCCTTTGTCAGTGGTGTTATCCTTTCACTCTTCTATCAATAAGCAACTTAATTAGATAATAAATGATACATTTTGCTGACATTCTTTTCATTTTCTATATGTAACAATTATGTTCAACATTCTCCTCCCAGGCTCAGTCCAAGATACACATATAATGTATGTAATTTTGTATAAGTATAGTGCATGTACTTATACTGCAGATTACCGTAAGTGCTGCTGTTTGGCGTTTAAAAGTCTTTGAAAACGACCACAACCAATAATCTTTATATTTGTCACAAAAGAAAGCTTTAATTTGGTTAAGCAACATACGGTGCTCTAGTCTAAAAGGACATATGTCATATAAATTGTTATTTATGCACCTAGATACTATGTATCCAGTCATCCCACAGTCTGTCTAGTAATGTACTGGTAAGTATTCTGCAGCACGCAATGTAGATGTCACAGAAGATTACACAGATATATTATAGAAGACAGAACACAAACATCATGATGTCTAGAATTTGTTTATGGGGATTTTGTAAAACCAGGTGGCTCAGACAGCAGTAACTTCTTGTTCCATCTGCGCGTACACAGCGTTCCCCTTTATCTGAGGATTAACTAAATGGTTATAGGTACAGACTATGTAAATGGGTGGAGATCGTGGTTTGAGTCCCATTTTTAAAGCCTCGTAACTTTAACCAAATCCTTTTGTGTTCCTGAAGACATTAAAAGTATATTGTAAACTGAGCTGGGAAAGAAGACAATATTGGAAAAATCTAAGTACAGTGTTAACTGTACGTGCTATATAAAATGTATACATAACATATCTCTGTGTTTCTAAGTTGCATTTGACCTCCTGCTTGTCTGACAGTTTTCAGTGGGCAAGGATAGTACAACTTGTAATCAATCAGATCATTGGAATGTTCACAGCAGCAATAAGTGAGTGTGTTAAACTTGTGAGGAGCAATTATATTAGTGAGGACAGGGCTGCATGTGACAGGGACAGTGACATGATGTGAAGATAGAATGGAGGCAGCAGGAAGCCGCAGACTAAGAGTTATATAGTGGAAGGAGCAGGGTCCTCCAGCAGCACAGAGTATATCAAGAGATGAGTGATGTGTTAGTGAGGCCAGGGCTGTATGTGACAGCGGCAGTGACATGATGTGAGGAAGGGAATGGAGGTAACAGGAAGCCACAGACTGAGAGTTATATAATGGAAGCTGCAGGGTCTCATAACAGCACAGAGTATATCAGGAGATGAGTGATGTGTTAGTGAGGACAGGTCTCTATGTGACAGGGGCAGTGACATGATGTGAGGAGAGGAATGGAAACAGCAGGGAATATTTGTGTTGCAGGTATATCCTTGGGGATTTAATTCACAGGTCCCGGTTATGGGATTAGTGTCAGAACACCTATTGTTGCTACTCTTCTAAACACAGGACACACAGTCCAGGAGGTGAGGAAGTGGTAAGGGTTGTAACAGCCTTTAACCAATTAGAACATTAAAATGTGAACAAGAGCATAAAATAGTTCAGCTCAGTCACCTCCAGCTTGTGCCTCGAGTCTGAAGTGTGACAGACTGGACAAATGTGTGACCACTCCGAGCAGCACAAAGCATTGATGTGGGATGTCTGACACACTGTGGAAATACTATGGAGTCACAGATCCCAGAGAGAGATAACATTCAGTTTATGGACTCATTGTTCAGTTATATGGAGTCAGAAATCCTGAGAGACCAGAGAAATAGTCTCGTTGTCAGAGGACAGTGAGAATCCCAGGAATCAGTCTATCAGCAGGGGCCCAACCAGGAGAAGAGTCTTGTAATACAGACAGTCCATGTGGAACTTTATTAGCCAACTTAACCATAAGTGAAATCAGCATTATGTGTGTGCAATTAGAGTGGACGTTGCACCAGTAGACACTTCCAGACACCCTAAGGCAGATGAGCTCAAACCCCAGTCCTCAAGGGCTATAATAGACTTGGTCAACATTGTCTCAAAAGAGGAGAAACTATTTCTATACAAGGCTTCTATGGTACAGCTGTTGCAGTTACGTCATACCTTGCCGTAGGTGTTTTGAGCTGTCGGTAAGACACACAGACTGAGATATCTCTAAAGCTTCTTATTCGGAGATTGCATCAAGTATTAAATATAATCACTTAATCCGTTTCTTCTGACACTCTACTCATAAAGTATCAACGTCATAGTTTGTTTATGTAACCCAGGATACCACCTAAATCAAACGTGCACCAACGAGACCTTATAACAACTCTAACCATTCCTAGGAATTGATTGAGTGTTATGATGTGACTGGATTTTATCCTCATTATAAGAATTTGATATTGATGTATATTACTACATCAGACTGTACATTTTAAAGCTATCCTTTATTTTATATATATATATATATATTTATTTTATTTATTTATGTTGACTGTCTGAGGACATCCACATTCCCGCATACATAAATGAGTAAATAATAACAATGGTAAGGAAAGTTTTGTGTATGCTGGCCGTCTGAGGACATCCGCACTCCCACTTACACCGACACTTAGCCATGGAGGCTACAATCCTGTTCAACCACTTTGCATCATTTCAACAAGTTTGATCCCTCTTTAAAGCTGTTATACGGTTCTTTATGTAGAATTTCACCCCCGACCGGTTCCGATCTTTCAGTATGGATGGTTCAGCCATGAGGCACACAACACAGTCTCGCTTTTCGGGCACCCAGCATGTCTGTATAAACTTCATCAGGTGTTTCTCCTCAGCCTGAACCTCCTCTCTGTCCCAGGATTTCCACCGCACTTCTTTGCAGCCTGAAAGGAAGTGGAGTGGTCCATTATGGCTCCGCAAAATACAGAGAAGGCAAAGTTCTTCTGCCTAGCAAAACTGTGTGCTACACCTACCTGTGGAAGCTATGGCTGAGCACTGGTCCGGTGTTGCCAGGTCCATACACCTCCTCTCTTCTGATGTGGAAGTGTAGACTAAACGCTTGGCCACTTGTCTCTCTGTCACGGCGGATTGCTCATCATCCGACATGTCGCTCTGTAGCTGCATCAGTTCTGAATAGAAACAGATATGTAAATGACCGAGGTAATAGTCAAAAGTATACATCAGACACCAGCTTTTCCACTTACCGTCCGGATCAATGTGCAACTCGCCCAAATTCTTGCCTTTGAATTTGGCCAGTCTGCCACTTTCGAGAGTCATTGACAGTTTGCTGATCTTGGCGAGTTGGAGGGTACCTTCTGGGAGGCGTTAATACTGCCGGTGCACCCTGATGTCGTGCCCAAGGAAGTCTGCCATCTGATCCAGTTCTGTGGCGTTTAGGTTAAGGACCTTAAAGAGAGAGGCAATGTGCTTTCGAAGCTTCGTGGAAGACCCCACACTCTCGGGCAAACAGTCATATGCAATCGGAGCCTCTGAAGTGTGACAAGGGTGCTGGTCTGGCGAATATGTAGACATTTTGGCTATCCACTCCACATGTGTCAAGCTTTTCATCAAGAAGTTTTATTGCAGCTTTCACGGCTGGTGTCAGCAGGACGGGGACTTTTCTCCCTCGTTTTCCTTGGATTTCAATACGAGTGAAGTGCTGGCAGAACTTCTTCTCATCCACGGAAAGAGCTCTCTCTTCATGGAGATCCAAGGTATCTCTAAAAGGAGAAGATAGTCAGCAATATTTTTGAAACTTCCGCTTCCCTTCTTCGATTAAACAAGTACACCTGTGCCAGGGTGACTTTTGCAAGTAGTGCCCAGTGGTTAACCGTAGGCTCAGTGGATAGCCCACTTCGGTAATCTTGCTGCTTCTCAGCGGGGTACAAGTGCATCTTTTTCATCATCATCATCATCATCTTTTTCCCATCTTCCGTGAAAGAGCTGAGGCATGTTGCACTTGGACTCCTTAAGAGTTCTCAAGACAGCCACTGAGATCAACTCATTTCATCTCGCCTCATATAGCTTCCTGAAATTTCGTGTGTTTTCAACCGCAGCAGTGCAGCCGTCCATCATGGCTCGGCACTCCACAATGCTCGCTATCTTTTGCAGGCCATGCCCGACCTTCAGTGCCAGCGAGGGCGTCTTAAATGTACCTGTCTCCTCGTCATAGCCAGCTACCAGCTTCACAGCATCTACTACGTGCAGAAAGTTTGATGGGGCAGTAAGTCTTCCATTCTCTCCAAAGGGGTAGCTCTTCTGGCCTGTAGCAGTAGCCTGCCCATTTCTCTAAGCTTCTGACGGATGTACTCGTGCCTGCCAACATCTGATCTGACCCGGCTGAACAGATGCTGTCCCATCTGCATGATGCATCGATCATTTTTGACTGTGAGTAAGACTTCATCCTGGGTCATGTCACTCAAGAGCTTCCAAAAGAAATCACTGATGTCAGGTGGAACAGGCTGAGCAAAGGCGCACAGTGACTGGACTCTGTTCTTGCCAGGTGTGAGCTTCTTGCCCCTTCGGTTTAGCTTACATCTCTTCATGTGTCGCCACAGGTATTTCCTTGCAAACAAGCCCTGGCAGGCTACACAGTGTGTGAAGCCTTCAGCATCCATGTCACGGGCACTAGGAGTCTTTACCCAGGGATCACCATGTGATAGGCTTACCAGAGCAGTATAGGTGGTAATATGGTACTCTGGTAGCAGGGTGATCTCGGAACAGGAAATAGCAGATGATGAGATGCTCAGGAAAGTCTATGACTAGCAGCACTGGCAATATGGAGGTAGTAATACACGAGGAACTGTATGGACAAAGGACACGTGAAGGTAGTCAGTGGTCTGCGGTAGCAAGTTGTACCACTGCTATAGTGAGGAGGAATGTCCAACAGAAACGAGGAGGTGATGAGAGTCAGCGGTCTGCGGATAGCAAGTTGTACCGCTGTCTGAGTGAAGGAATGGAATCCAAGTGGAGGTATCCGGGGAGTCAGTGGTCTGCGTTAGCAAGTTGTACCACTGCTATGTGAGAGGATACTGGAACAGGTGAAACTGGAAACAGGGGTCAGTGGTCTGCCACTAGCAAGTTGTACCACTGAATATATATATGTGAGGAGGTGCACGGGGAGAGACTGCAACACAATATATACACGGGCACCTTGACTTTGATCCACAGTAATATGCACAATATAAATGTATATATGACTGAACAACACTGCCAATATAGAAAGTCTCTTGAAGTAATCCAGCACGAGATAACACAGTCAATGATGGCAATAGACTCAGCGGATAGCAAACTCCAGAGGAGAACCAACACAGTCCAGCAAGGTATGCAATACACAGCACAGTCAATGAGAAGTATGCATACCGTGGTTCAGGAGAAGGCAGTCAGACAGGAGTGCAGAGATACCTGAACGGCAGGAGGCCGGCAGGATGCAAAGTCCCTGGATGGGTGAAGCGGTGATCTAGTAGGTGCAGCGCACAGGTAGGTAGACCAGCAGGGAACACAGGAAAGCGTGGAGAGCGGGTCAGCAGTAGATGGATGAGTAGCGCTGAGGAGTAGCAGCAGCGGGTCTCTGCGGGAACACGGAGGTAGCCAATAGCAACCAGCAGGTGCAGTAACGATGGGACACGGGAGAGCAGAGTTGAACTGGAACTGTTGATCACGGAGAGTAGCGGGTAGCCATAGTGGCAGCAGACTCAAGGAAACACGGGAGAGTAGACAAGGACTGAAGACTGAAGCGCACAGAGGCAGCGGATAGGAATCAGCCAAACAGTCACGATGAAACACAGACGGGTTGCAGGTTGAAGACTGTAGTGCACGGAGGCAGCGGATAGGAATCAGCTAACAGTCACGATGATGAAACACAGACGAGTTGCAGGTTGAAGACTGTAGTGCACGGAGGCAGCGGATAGGAATCAGCTGGCAGTCACGATGATGAAACACAGACGAGTTGCAGGTTGAAGACTGTAGTGCACGGAGGCAGCGGATAGGAATCAGCTAGCAGTCACAATCATGAACAGGTGAGTGGATGTGAATGAAAGACTGTAGTGCACGGAGGCAGCGGATAGGCATCAGCTAACAGTCCCAATAATACATGGTAGAGTTGAAGTGGTTAGAAGACTGTAGTGCACGGAGGCAGCGGATAGGAATCAGCTAGCAGTCACAATCATGAACAGGTGAGTGGATGTGAATGAAAGACTGTAGTGCACGGAGGCAGCGGATAGGCATCAGCTAACAGTCCCAATAATACATGGTAGAGTTGAAGTGGTTAGAAGACTGTAGTGCACGGAGGCAGCGGATAGGAATCAGCTCACAGTCACGATGATACACAGAAGGGTAACTGTGGTATGGGAACCACAGTAGTAGAAGTGGTTTGGAAACCACTGAGGTAGAAGTGGTTTGGAAACCACACGAATCAGCTGGGCAGAATAAACGAGGAAACACAGGAACACCTTCAGAGAGTCATGGGGAATGAGACTCCAAGATCAGGCAACGTGGTGTTGACCACAGGTGCTTAATATAGGGAGGTTGCCTGATCTGCCAATTAAGTTAAAGGAACATACACTGGAGGTATAGAAAGGGCTGCGCATGCGCAGTCCCTCAGGATGGAGGACGGCCACGGTTCCTAAATGTCCGGGAAGAAGCACTCACAGTCCGGTGAGTGACAGTACCCCCCCTTTTAAAGGTGGGCACAGAACGCCTGGAACCGGGCTTGTCCGGATTTTTGGAATAAAACTTCTTCAGAAGGGCAGGAGCATTAAGATCTTCAGCTTTGATCCATGAACGCTCTTCAGGACCAAAGCCCTTCCAATGAACGAGGAAACGGAGGACTCCTCGCGAAATTTTTGCGTCCAATACCTCAGTAATCTCGAAATCCTCCTCCTGATGAACTTGAACTGGCTGCGGTGCTGAGGGAGGAGTCGAGAAACGGTTGATGATGAGAGGTTTGAGCAAGGACACATGGAAGGCATTGGAAATCCGAAGATTCTTAGGAAGAAGAAGTTTAACACATACTGGATTGATAACTTGAATGATCCTATATGGACCAATAAAACGAGGGGCGAATTTCATAGATGGAACCTTCAAACGAATATTTTTGGTAGATAACCAGACACGATCTCCAATTTTTAGTGGTGGAATAGCCCGCCTCTTCTTATCTGCGAAAGACTTATATTTGATAGATGTCTTCTTTAAACAGGTTTTGACCTGAGACCAGATATTTTTGAAGGTCTGACAAGCAGTCTCCACAGCAGGAACTTGGGTGGGCGGGAGGGCAGGAAATTCCGGAAAAGACGGATGGTGACCGTAGACCACAAAGAATGGAGTTTTGGATGATGACTCATGGTACATGTTGTTATGGGCGAATTCAGCCCAAGGGAGCAATTCTACCCAGTTGTCTTGGTTGGCTGAAGAGAACATCCTAATAAAGGTCTCAAGATCTTGATTGACTCGTTCCGTTTGTCTGTTAGATTGCGGATGGTAAGAAGATGAGAGTGCTAATCGTATGCCCAAGGTTTTACAAAGGGCCCGCCAGAATCTGGAAACGAATTGTACTCCTCTATCTGACACAATCTCAGACGGACATCCATGGATGCGAAAGATTTCTTTAATGAAATGTTCAGCTAGAGTAGACGAGGAAGGTAAACCGGACAGAGGGACGAAATGGGCCATCTTCGAAAATCTGTCTACCACTACCCAAATAGTATTGTGATTCTTACTTGGTGGCAAATCAGTAACGAAATCCATACTAATATGGGTCCAAGGCTTGGACGGAATGGGTAGTGGTCGCAGCAACCCTGCTGGAGTTCTGCGGGAGGATTTGAATTGAGAACATAAATCACAGGAAGCAATAAACTCTTTGACGTCTCTCCTCATTGAAGGCCACCAGTAACTTCGAGAGAGAATCTCAAAGGTCTTGTGTTCACCGGCGTGTCCAGAAAAACGAGAGGCATGGAACCACGAAAGGATTTTCCTCCTCAGAGTAGGAGGCACGAGGGTCTTCCCAATTGGTAGCATTTTGGTGGATGAAGCAGCCAGAGAAATACATTTGGGGTCTAGAATAGCATGGTTGGGAACCTCTTCTACATCAGAGGACGTCACAAAAGCTCGAGATAGAGCGTCAGCTTTCTTGTTCTTAGCGGCTGGTTTGAAGGTTATAATTAATTCAAAACGGGAAAAGAAAAGAGACCATCTTGCTTGACGAGGGTTCAAGCATTGGGCAGATTGCAAATATGACAAGTTCTTATGATCCGTGAAGATCGTCACCGGATGGCGAGCTCCTTCCAACAAGTATCTCCATTCCTCTAATGCAGCTTTGATGGCCAGCAACTCCTTGTCCCCGATAGTATAATTTTTCTCTGCGGGCAGAAGACCCCGAGAGTAGAAGGCACAAGGATGTAATTTTTGTTGCTCCGAGCGTTGGGAGAGAATGGCTCCTAAGCCCACATTAGAGGCATCTACTTCTAGGAAGAAGGGGAGTGTCACATCAGGCTGTCGAAGAATGGGAGCAGACGAGAAGGACTCTTTGAGAATTTGAAAGGCTTGGAGAGCCTCAGATGACCATTGCTTAGTATTAGCCCCTTTCCGAGTTAGGGCCACAATAGGAGATGCAATGGATGAAAAGTCTTGAATGAAGCGTCTATAGTAATTGGCAAAACCTAAAAAACGCTGGATGGCACGAAGAGTAGTTGGCTGAGGCCAATGTAGTACAGCATTTACTTTGTCTGGATCCATCTTCAGGCCAACTCCGGAAACAATATACCCCAAGAATGGAATCTGGGGTAACTCGAATGAACATTTTTCCAATTTACAGAACAATGAGTTTTTCCGTAGTCTGGAGAGGACCTCTGCCACATGTTGGTGATGAGAAGGCAGGTCCTGTGAGAAGATCAATATGTCGTCCAGGTAGACAACGACACATACATATAATAAGTCCCGAAAGATCTCATTGATGAAACCCTGGAAAACAGCGGGGGCATTACACAGCCCGAAGGGCATTACTAAATATTCGTAATGCCCATCTCTGGTGTTAAACGCGGTCTTCCATTCGTCACCGGAACGGATTCTAATTAAATTGTAGGCACCACGAAGATCCAACTTAGTAAATATCCGAGCTCCCTTGATGCGATCAAATAGCTCAGTGATCAGCGGAATGGGATACCGATTCTTGATAGTAATGGCGTTAAGTCCACGAAAATCTATACAAGGGCGTAATGATCCATCCTTCTTTTTGACGAAGAAGAACCCAGCTCCAGCGGGAGAGGTGGAAGGTCGAATGAACCCACGCTGGAGATTCTCCTGTATGTACTCAGATGTGGCTTGAGTTTCAGGTAACGAGAGAGGATAGACCCGACCCCTGGGAGGAGTCTTGCCAGGTAGAAGGTCGATCGGACAATCCCAAGAACGATGAGGAGGAAGACGTTCAGACTGAGCTTTATCAAACACATCGGCAAATGAAGCATACTGAGGAGGGAGTCCCGGGGAGGAAGATGAGATGGAAGATTGCTGTACTTTAAGAGGAATAACTTGAGAAAGACAACGATGGTGACATTCAGACCCCCAAGACGTAACTTGAGGGGTGCGCCAGTCAATCTGGGGAGAATGACACTGAAGCCATGGAAGGCCTAAGACAATCGGACTTGTCGTAACTGGAAGAATTAAAAACGAAATTTCTTCATGGTGTAGTACACCAATCTGAAGGGTTACTGGAGACGTACTCTGGGTGATGAGACCATTGATGAGACGTGATCCATCTATAGCCGTCACAGTAATGGGTGTTTTTAAAGTGATCACTGGTAGGGACCATTGATTCACTAGTGATTTAGAAATGAAATTTCCTGCTGCTCCGGAATCAATCAATGCCTGTGACTCAAAGGATTTGGTAGCAAAGGAAATCGTAACATCAAAAGCGCAGACTTTAGATTTCATAGACAATGGAGAGGACTCCAGGGACCCTAACTTCACCTCTCCAGAACTAGTTAGGGCCTGGCATTTCCCGATCTCTTAGGGCAAGAGCTGAGCATATGCGTGGAATCAGCACAATAGATACAGAGTCTATTCTTTACTCTTCGTTTCCTCTCCTCTGAAGATAATTTGGAACGTCCTATCTCCATGGGAATCGCAGAGGATGGAGCTGGACGAAATTGAGGGTTTGAACGAAGAGGTGCTTTGACAGCCGTTGTTTTCTCAGACTCTCTTTCACGAAATCTCATATCTACACGATGGCAAAGAGAGATCAAATCTTCTAGTGACGAAGGAAGCTCTTGGGTAGTCAGTGCATCCTTAATTTTATCGGAGAGCCCCTGCCAGAAGGCGGCAACTAATGCTTCAGTGTTCCACTGAAGTTCAGAGGCTAAGATCCTAAATTGAATGACATACTGTCCTACTGTATGGGAGCCTTGTCGCAAACGAAGAATGCTGGAAGCAGCGGAGGTCACACGACCTGGTTCATCGAACACACTTCGGAACGTGGAAATGAATTTGGCACTATCTTGTAGAATTGGATCGTTTCTCTCCCACAGAGGGGAGGCCCAAGCCAGGGCTTGTCCAGAAAACAATGAGATAAGATAGGCCACTCTAGAACGATGGGTAGAAAAATTTTGAGGTTGGAGTTCAAAATGGACTGAACATTGGTTAAGGAAACCTCTACAAGTTTTGGGGTCCCCGTCATATTTTGACGGAGTAGGCAGGTGAAGCGTAGGAACTGTAGACACCTGGGATGGCACTGGGGAAACGGAGGAAAGCACAGGAGCTTCAATATTAGCTGTAACAGTCTGTCCAGATGTTCCTTGGGAGGTTAATGATTGGTAACATTGAAGTAACAGCTGTTGGCGAGCATCCTGTTGCTCCACACGGCTGACCAGATGCTGCAGCATCTCTTTAGCGGTAGGTTCCGTATCTGGGTCTGTCATGGCCTGATCTTACTGTCACGGGCACTAGGAGTCTTTACCCAGGGATCACCAGGTGATAGGCTTACCAGAGCAGTATAGGTGGTAATATGGTACTCTGGTAGCAGGGTGATCTCGGAACAGGAAATAGCAGATGATGAGATGCTCAGGAAAGTCTATGACTAGCAGCACTGGCAATATGGAGGTAGTAATACACGAGGAACTGTATGGACAAAGGACACGTGAAGGTAGTCAGTGGTCTGCGGTAGCAAGTTGTACCACTGCTATAGTGAGGAGGAATGTCCAACAGAAACGAGGAGGTGATGAGAGTCAGCGGTCTGCGGATAGCAAGTTGTACCGCTGTCTGAGTGAAGGAATGGAATCCAAGTGGAGGTATCCGGGGAGTCAGTGGTCTGCGTTAGCAAGTTGTACCACTGCTATGTGAGAGGATACTGGAACAGGTGAAACTGGAAACAGGGGTCAGTGGTCTGCCACTAGCAAGTTGTACCACTGAATATATATATGTGAGGAGGTGCACGGGGAGAGACTGCAACACAATATATACACGGGCACCTTGACTTTGATCCACAGTAATATGCACAATATAAATGTATATATGACTGAACAACACTGCCAATATAGAAAGTCTCTTGAAGTAATCCAGCACGAGATAACACAGTCAATGATGGCAATAGACTCAGCGGATAGCAAACTCCAGAGGAGAACCAACACAGTCCAGCAAGGTATGCAATACACAGCACAGTCAATGAGAAGTATGCATACCGTGGTTCAGGAGAAGGCAGTCAGACAGGAGTGCAGAGATACCTGAACGGCAGGAGGCCGGCAGGATGCAAAGTCCCTGGATGGGTGAAGCGGTGATCTAGTAGGTGCAGCGCACAGGTAGGTAGACCAGCAGGGAACACAGGAAAGCGTGGAGAGCGGGTCAGCAGTAGATGGATGAGTAGCGCTGAGGAGTAGCAGCAGCGGGTCTCTGCGGGAACACGGAGGTAGCCAATAGCAACCAGCAGGTGCAGTAACGATGGGACACGGGAGAGCAGAGTTGAACTGGAACTGTTGATCACGGAGAGTAGCGGGTAGCCATAGTGGCAGCAGACTCAAGGAAACACGGGAGAGTAGACAAGGACTGAAGACTGAAGCGCACAGAGGCAGCGGATAGGAATCAGCCAAACAGTCACGATGAAACACAGACGGGTTGCAGGTTGAAGACTGTAGTGCACGGAGGCAGCGGATAGGAATCAGCTAACAGTCACGATGATGAAACACAGACGAGTTGCAGGTTGAAGACTGTAGTGCACGGAGGCAGCGGATAGGAATCAGCTGGCAGTCCCGATGATGAAACACAGACGAGTTGCAGGTTGAAGACTGTAGTGCACGGAGGCAGCGGATAGGAATCAGCTAGCAGTCACAATCATGAACAGGTGAGTGGATGTGAATGAAAGACTGTAGTGCACGGAGGCAGCGGATAGGCATCAGCTAACAGTCCCAATAATACATGGTAGAGTTGAAGTGGTTAGAAGACTGTAGTGCACGGAGGCAGCGGATAGGAATCAGCTAGCAGTCACAATCATGAACAGGTGAGTGGATGTGAATGAAAGACTATAGTGCACGGAGGCAGCGGATAGGCATCAGCTAACAGTCCCAATAATACATGGTAGAGTTGAAGTGGTTAGAAGACTGTAGTGCACGGAGGCAGCGGATAGGAATCAGCTCACAGTCACGATGATACACAGAAGGGTAACTGTGGTATGGGAACCACAGTAGTAGAAGTGGTTTGGAAACCACTGAGGTAGAAGTGGTTTGGAAACCACAGGAATCAGCTGGGCTGAATAAACGAGGAAACACAGGAACACCTTCAGAGACTCATGGGGAATGAGACTCCAAGATCAGGCAACGTGGTGTTGACCACAGGTGCTTAATATAGGGAGGTTGCCTGATCTGCCAATTAAGTTAAAGGAACATACACTGGAGGTATAGAAAGGGCTGCGCATGCGCAGTCCCTCAGGATGGAGGACGGCCACGGTTCCTAAATGTCCGGGAAGAAGCACTCACAGTCCGGTGAGTGACAGTCCATCTCTTTGTCTGGAAGTTTGCACGGGACCAGAACGCCATGGCCTGCCCTCATTGTCTCAGTGTTGTGTGCAAAGTTGCCCCAATTGCGAAGATGTGTCAATTGCATGCACCTTTCTTTCGAGTGCTTGGGGAATTTCGGGGCCCAGGCTTCTTCAGTCTCATTGCGGTGAACATGCTCCATGTGCCGGGCCATTTTTAAGAGGGGCTTCTCACTGTACAGGGAGTACTGCTTTTTGTTACACGCCCTGGAGCCATCATTGTTTCTGGATAGTGCTTGGACAGACACCGCGTTGTCTCTCCGACCCTCTGTGTTTAAAACACGGTTAGAAGAAGGTCGAGAATGGTCGTACATAAAACTCATCTCTGGGTACCTGCACTCTGCTGCGCTGCTGGGCAACGGGGCATCACCGCTGGTGTCTGAACCGCTCTCCTCCGAAGTGTCAGGGTCATACTCATCTCTTTCTGCTCTCCGGGCTATAGTCGGAGCCATCAAAGGGCTCTGTCATGCGTCAATGTCCCCGATTTACCTTCAGCAGCAGACGGATTTCACTGTGTCTTTACCCACTTGGAGTACAAAGCTTCTGTTTCCTGCTCCTGCTATACATTTAGACGGAATACTGGCCTTTATCGGTGGGATTCACGCACACTTTCTCCCCTCCCCATTGGACACATGCACACTTTTCTTCCGACAAATGTGACTCACTGGGACATATCAGATTTTTATGCTGAGCATATCAGCAAGGTCCCCTGCATTCATTAGCCTTGGAAAGCTTTGTGGGGACCTCAAATTTTGTTCCCACTGCGACTCAGGTCCCCACAGTGTTGGTGTGGAAACAGGTCAATGTCCCCACAAGCATATGAATGCAAGTACACACACACACCAGAGCCGTAACTACGCTGGTGCGGGCGGTGCCTTTGGCCAGGGTGCAAGCCCAAGGGGCCGCAGCAGCCACCCGCTACCTGCCTCTGTTTCCTCTACCTTTATCCTCCGCATGTGCGTTCTACTGACAGGAAGTTCGGCATTTGTAGCGCAAGTTTGCGAACTTCCTGTCGGTGGAACGCACATGTGATCCACTGCGAAAGTTCTCTCTCTCTCTCTCTCTCTTCCTCTCGCCCTCTCCCTCCCTCCCTATCTCTCCCTACTTCTTGAAAAAAAAAACCCAATCACCTCTCTGCGGCGTCGGCACCTGCTCCGCCCGCACTCGCACTGAATGTCAGGCGTGATGTCAGTGAGGAGCGGCGCAGACAGGAGTCGGTGACAAGAAGGGATGAAAAGAGAATAAAGAAACCAATATAAAAGGTAAGTGAAGAAACGGAGCAAGGGGCAGCAAAGGAAGGCAGCATGGCAGAGTGTTTTGTGGGGCAAAGGAAGCTGCATCGCAGTGTTTCTTTAATATTTTTTCTTTAACATTTTAAAACTCTTTCTTATAACAATATGGTTTTGTGTATCTACTTACTGTTCTTATTTGAGTATTAAGTGCATGAAATATTAGAATACATTTCGGTATATATTATTGCATACTTTAAATGGTCATTAGGGCTGATATATATATATATATATATATATATATATATATATCATGCATTTGCAAATATGTGTAACAGAACTCTTTCAGTAAAGTGCTAGCCACACCCCCACATTAGGTTGACCACACCCACTTGGCAAATATCACTCTCCACTTAGATGGGGGTGGGGGGGGGCAGTGGCCTGTCTCGCCCAGGGCACTAAAATGTCTAGTTACGGCACTGACACACACACACAGTTATAGTAGTGGGGTGCAGGAAGATTATGGGAATTAACCTAGATGAAAATCGTTTATACATACGTGGTTAGGTTTCAAATGGATTATTTTACAGGCAGTTTTGCATACGTTCAATGTAATTAAGACTGTGGCAAGTACAGTTGGCCACTTGCTGGTTGAGTACACATGAAAATAGATTCACTATTGTATACTGATATTTCAACAGAGCTAAATGATCAGATGTTTGTATAATGATTTATTAAATTCTTATTACTGAAAACAGGTGACTAAATAATATTATGAAAAATGTGGTAAACAATGTGTGTATGGATAATAATGATATAATGACTGTCTTCAAGACCAGTAGATTTATAATATAATTTAATTGCGCTCTTAGATAACATTTCTATAAAAACATTTTTAAAGATCTTACAAATAAACAAAAAAATAGATAAATATTCAGCCTCTTGCAATATGTGTCTTTAGTTACTAAACTTGCTGTAGTTTAATTAAATGTCAACTCTTGAATTAATTAATAATGGTTCATTAAACTATTCTGATGTGACTGCAGATTTTCACTGGAATATACCTCTGGGACCATAGAACCTAAAAGTGTATAACGCACATTATTTTAGTTTATTTAATTAGTTTATTTAGCAGGTTTTATCAGATTTGTTTTTAAAAAAAAATGTATATAGATGTGTGAATTTTATAAATATAATATGATAATACGAGGTGATGCCCAGTTCAAGTAGCTGACATTAATATATACTATTATGGAGTTTAAAAGTTCAATATTGTAGGTTGTGCAGTGCTATATATTAGCCACTTAAAGTGATCTCTGTGATGTGTGATTTTATCTCATGTAAAATATCACTTTGGGCTCACGTAATCTATGGAGTTCAATCATCAGAAAGTGCCTTTTTCCGAAACGCATTGCTGAATGATCTCTACACGCTCATCTCTAGATCTGTGAAAGTGCTTCTATGTGTTGTTACAAATCACTCTTATTTACCAGTCCAACCTTTTTGGAATGCTTTCCATAATGGAAGAGTATAAAATACATAATTCATTGCATTTGTGAGCGCAAGACTTGTATTTATTTCGGAGCCCCTCCTGTCAACATTTTAAGCTGCCCGACCACCTAATATAAGATTTTTACCAAGATGCCCCCCTCCTGACGCTGCACCCAGGGGCTGCACTGTGCAGCTGCATTTCTCATGACCCCTTTATACCTCTCACTAAGGCTTGTGATTGGTCCTCTCGCTCAAACTGCACTTCTCTCTCTGTCGATATTGGTTAACTTAGTAGCCCTGGGAACAATGGCTCCATCTAGTGGGGTGGGGGGGGGCACCTTAGTGTAATCATTTACGTGGGTGGTAACATTAATCTGATATCTTTTGGCAAAAAAATGCAGAATTGCTTTAAACCATGAGTTGGCCATGGGCTTAGACTACTCTATTGCCCTCCGCATAGTAACACACAGGGCTACCTTTTGTTCCCGACTTCCATAGATGGGAGTCAGATAAAATACCCGATTTGCTTTAAGAAATACTGCATCTTAATAGCACACAAAATACATGATCGTTCATTTATAATATTAGTTTTATATAATGCTGTGATTATTACGGGCTAGCTGGAGCTTGTAATCCTCCAAAACATCATCGAAAAGTTGTCTGACCCAGGATCGGCACTGGCAAGTCTAGCGGCTCCTGTCTGGCTGTTTGCACATCCTAACGAAACCCCGTTTTGGGCTATCACTGCACGTGCGCTACTCCATGCACTTAGGGGGTCTATTCAGAGGACAGGGGTCTATTCCGATCTCTGCTCTATTCAGAGCTGGAAATTGGAGGCTAAAGTCGAAGGTCCCTGAGCCCGAAAAAAATGTTTTTGTCGCGGACGGGCTGGTGGGGAACCCCCATAATCCAACGCCCTCTTGCCATACTAACCGGGCTTAGCATGTTTCACCAGCCCTGATTCTCATCAATATTGTCTGCCTCCACTTTGTGTCTGACGACAGGCGCTCTTTATAGCAGACCTACCCATAATTCATGGCAGGGTAAGACTCTCTATGCTGGGTTTGACAAAGGATGCTACATTGTATCACTGTTACTGTGCGACTCGCAGCAGCTGGAACTCACAAACAGGTGAAACTTACGGCAAACGCTATGGGGCCTAGTTATCAAACAGTATACAATAATTGAAGGACACTTACCGTGATTCTGGCGCACTTTGGAGTTTCCTTCAAATTTATGATTGTTGCATCGCAGCAGATTTCGTAGATATCTGCTGCTTTGCATCTGTATCGTTTTTCTAAGCAGTCACCATCAAATAGTATAGTGACTGCAGTGGCGCACGCAGGGGGGGTTTCTGAGTCTCTAGAAACCCCCCCCTGCGCTAACTAAGTGGCCACTGTCCTATACAGCAGCCGCGGTGCTGTCAAAGAAGCGTCCACGGCAGTGCTGTATTGTATACAGCACCGCCGCAGACGCTTCTTAGACAGCGCCGCGGCTGCTGTATAGGACAGTGCTGGCGAAACGGAGCTGCTGCGCATGCGCGGGCGCATGCGCAGCAGCTCTCTCTCAGGTTTTTTTTTTTGGGGGGGTTTTTGGGTCGGCGGGTAGAAACCCCCACCCCCCCGACAATCCTCCGTGCGCCCCTGGACTGCTCCCTACCGCAATTTAACAAGTTTCAAGAAAGAGATTTTTTTTGGGGGGCGTACGTCATCGTAAATGGTCTTTTCTTTACTTTTCATTTCTGTCCAGCTCTGCTCTTCGGAGCAGAGCTGGACAGCGCATGTGCGAAGGGATCATGTGATCCCTCCCTGTCACATGACAACTGTTCGCTCTTCACACTGCACAGTAGGGTTCTCTATGGACATGCCCAATTTTTCGATCGGTGCATGAGCACAGGGATTCAAAGCAGGAAAAAGATTGCAATCATGACCGCAGGTGAAGAGCCAGTGTAAAGGTAAGTGTTACATTTCACAGGAACAGACTGTGGAGATTTTTTAATAAATATGAGTAATAGTTCATACCTTATCAATGTGATGATTGAAAACTATTCTTCATTTCTTGCAGTGGTTGATAAATGCGCCCCCAGATCTGATAGAAAAGAGCATCTGTAACATTTTAAAAGCACTTTCCTGCCGTTCAGTATACAGCATAACTCCGATGTCTGACTTGATTAAAGAGCACAGGACATGAACACACAGCTCCATATTGTATGGAAAAACAAAGTCCATATATTCCAGAAAAAGATAAACTGTGACTGGTGGAATGTGGGCAAGAAGGGAGAATTTCTCCCACCAGATATGGGATCATCAGGCTTAGATGATATTTTTCAGATGTTATTAATTTCGTATTGTCATCACAACTGAAACGTAACAATATAGTACATGCATTTTACTGGCGTCACTACATAAAGAATAATAGGTAAGTTAAGTCAAGAAAGTATAGGGGAATATACATGTTAGGGAATTTAGACTGTAAGCTCCAATGGGGCAGGGACTGATGTGAGTGAGTTCTCTGTACAGCGCTGCGGAATTAGTGGCGCTATATAAATAGCTGATGATAATGATGATGGTGATAGGATACAACTTATGTAGCGCATTTATATATACAATTATAATTGATACAATTGATGAATATGCAGTAGTTGGTTTTAATTGCGTCCAGGTATCAGTGACAGGTGTGTGCTGGCACCAGGTAAATCTATCTGTACATACATGCTTCCTCAACTAAGTTTAACCCAGTGTCAAAGCTATAAACCCCTTGTGACAAAACTAGGGCCCGGTGTCCCAAACCTGTCTGGACCCCATTGATTGCTCTGTGTATAATATATCCTCTCTCTGGGGACATATACTGTGTAGTGGAAGCTGCATTGTATAGAGACCCTACTACACTGACATCCCCCCATTGCACAGAGACAGGGGTCATGGATCAAGAGCTTCCTATTGGCTGTGCGGCCAGACCCCCTCTAGGCTGCGCCAGCAGCCGCTTGGGGACCCAAAAAAGAAATTCCTCTACTTGCTGGTTGGGCTCCCTGTCTTATGTTAACTCTCTTGCCTCCAACATCCCCAAACAACATAGGTTTCTGGGGAGTTTCTATAAACTGCCTAAAAGCTGATGCCCCCTTTCTTAAAACGCACCCCCCTTTTCCTTAAAATAAAGACATGAGATTTGTTTGGTGAAAAGAGGTCACAGCTTTATTTTAAAATCAAAGTTTTAAAAGGTGGCAAAAAAACCAACATCCATCAGCACCAGCAATAACCGTAAATATCACAGCCAATAAGAGGGGGCCCTCCACGCCTCCTGGCGCCTCCAGGCCCTAGGGATCCTACCCCCATTTACCGTGGCTTCTTACAAGATAAGAGTGGTATTGAGCATTTCTGACACACTTTCAAAGGGGGGTATCCCCATGGTCGCCACTTGAACCCCATAGTCGCCAGTTGAACCCCATGGCCGCTGACTGTGGTGCTTTTGCGCCTTGCTGTACCTCGTCTGCAAATAGAACACGTTAACATTGTTAATTCAGAACCACAATTCTACTCTACACTCCTGGATTCCCTTAATTTAAACCTATATTAATCCCCTCTGGCGATCCCTACTACTACTCCCTCCCTTCTTCCATTGGCTCCCTCCTAACCAGCTACCTCTCTGAATTCATACCTGATCTACCTACCACATTCCCCTTTATCCTTCCCCAACCATTCCACCCCTCCACTCAATTAATGCAGGGGTGGCCCAGCCTTGACGTTTATAGTCCCTGGGTCCCAATTAGACCTCTGTCATCTTTACGGTGAGAGGCGTGTGAAAGGATTGTCTGTACGTGTTCCTAAACAATATCACAATATCAGCTGATTGTTTGCAGAAGATTTAGTTTTGAAAGAACCATTTACACATCACATAATTTGTAATTCTTGATGAAGATAACTACATATAGAACCTAATGGCAAATCTTGCCTGGTCACCTATATCCACCCCCCCCCCCCCCCCCCCAAACAGAGGTTATAGGCTAATGGTCCAGTGTAAGGAACATTAAATAGTAATGGGATTAGATCTAGTTGGGGTCAGCTCAGGCATATTTGTAAAGTCACAGGTTGTGTAAAGAGTGCAGAGACAGAATCCTGAAACGTGAATGAACACATCCCCAGAATATCATTTCACATTCTCCTTGTACACAAGTCAGCTGGGATTAAGTCCTCAGGATTTAGGTTCTTATAGACACGAAATAGAAATATCACAATATCTATTTGGAAATCAACTATTCTTCTGAGATGTCACATTGTTCATCTGTGTCTGTCTTAGTATGGACATTGTCAGTTACGTAGTTCAATATTTATGTAACCTGATACCATGTAGTATGTGCATGTCACACAGGATCTTTATACCATAACACGCAATAACTGATCATAGATCTCATGTCAAATTAATGTCTGAACTACTCAAGGATTTGTTCCAAGAAAAACATTTCTTAATTCTTTCTTTATGTATTATAAAATAAAGCAGTTTTGAAAAGTTTTCTTATTTGGACAAACATATAGATTGCAAGCTTGCAGCAAGGTTCTCTTACCTCTCTGTCTGTATGCATTACCCAGTATTGTCTTATTAATGTTTGTTCCCAATTGTAAAGCACTACGGAATTGCTGGCGCTATATAAATAAATGTTGTTGAGGATGATGATGATGATGATAACAAACATGGGTCTTTAGATTTATTTATTTATTTTATTTCAGTTAACATCCCCTCTCCGGACCAGTAACAGAAGTATTTTGGTGTCCCTTGCTAGGACCCGCCCCCCATAGTTCCAAAATCTCCTCCGGGGATCCAACACTTCTCCTCTCTATCAGCTTGGAGAAGGGGAGGTGAAACTGCAATTAGTCAGTCTCTAGCACTGACCTCGGCCCTGGGCTACGTCCCTTAGATGACCATCAGCTACTGACGCAGCGCAGCTTAAGTTTCAACTGATCCAGGTTGTCAGCGCAAAAAAATAACGCAATTACTGCGCATGTGTCAGGTGATAGTAAGTTCCCCCAAACTACAGGGCAAGGGACCCCCACAATTTAGCTATTTGGGAAGAGGGGATTCTTATGCATTGACGGTAAAATGATGCTTTAAATTTGGAAATCGTCCACACGTGTGAACACACGTCACAATGTTTCTGAACATATCAGCACGTTAGATGAAATTTCTCACTCTCAAACATATGACAGCGATCACTGAGCAACTTCTGAGCGATCCTCTGAGCTGTTTCACACACATCTCTTTCATTTGCTTTCTGTAAAGCACCGAGAAATATTTGTGATAGCAATTAAATGCATTTATTAGTAAGATGATTTCGTTGTAATGTCCTTTAAGGGCAAATAAATGCTTCTTTTGAAATATTGAAGCCAGCAAGTTAACTGTCTTGATCTTACTGAGCGGAAATAATGTGTTTTTTTTTAAATGCATAAATATCTGGATATAATATCTAAATATATTTAATGCCTCAATCCTGCATTGAAATTACTGTTCCCAGCAAAGCAATTTTGTGATTACATTTAAAACAACCCTGAAATGAAATATCCTTCTTAATTTCAGATGCAAGATAAAAGTAGAAGTGTCGGGATGTTCTGTATCCACATCCCTATAACTTTTGCACAGTTTTCTTGCAAATAAAAAAGTAACTTGAAAGTTTCACAATCAGGGTCGGATCAGGTGGTTATTGCAGCTACTGTACCCAAAATTACCAGCCCGGAATTACACCCACCCCCCTCCACTCATTCCTGCTGTCTGTCTCTGTCAAACGGAGAAGTTATTTCAGATGCTGCAGTAAGGAGACAGAAATACACCAAAAACTCCAGTTGGGCTATAATTGGAGGTCGTCAGCCGGTGCCGTTTCCCTCCCTGTTCTCCCATGGTGGCTCCTGAAACTCAATCCCTAGTCCCAGCCCCTCCTCTCAGCCTCCCTTGTCTATCCCACTGTAGCCTCAGACCTCCTCCTTGCAGTTCATTCTGTGCCTGTTCCCCCCCTTCACCAGCTCATAGCATTGTTCTGGCAGCAACCACCAACCAACTCTGGAATTTCATTTATGTTTCCTAGCTCCCCTGCCCACTTCTTATCCCCACTTGGATTTGGGATGTAGTTGGATCAACTTATTTTTTCTTCCCCCCCATCTGAGACTGAACTTATTTGAGACATTGAAGTGTCTCCTTGTTTTGTCCCCATGCGCATCCTGACTTGTATCTTCCTGTGATTGACAGCTCTACCCTGGTGTCCTTGGATGGCTGGGACTATTTTTGGGGAATAGGTAAGTGGATTGCTGCATTTACTCATAACTTACACCTGCTGCCTCTTCGATTTTTTTTTTTTTTGAGACAATGTAGGAAAACCATGTGTGTTGATCATTCATTGATTGTGTCTTAATTTCAAATATAAGGTATGTCCCATTTTGCTTTTCATACTTATTCATTTAGTTTGTGAGTTTATAAGAAAATATCAAACATTGATACATATTAAATGGATACATGTCATTTGGAAAATAAATTATAAAATGTTGCCGAGTTTTGAGATTGATGCAGGTGACATTCAAGGTTAGAAAAACCTTCTGTATGTGATTCTTGCAGTAATATTTCAGACTTATTAGAATGTGCAGTTTAAGCAGTAAAAAACATACATAAATTACCAGTTTAAAGTGTCCCTGAATTTTGCAGTAAAGATTTTTCCCCAACCTGACTGTACAGAATATCTGCTAGAATGTAACCTGAGAGCTAGTCAAGGTCTGATAGGTATTAATTTTGTTTAAACTTCTAGCATTAATTCAGACAAACTCCTTCTGAAGTTTGAACCAAAGAGACTCCTGATCTATCAAACTTCATAATATTGAGTCAGACTAGTTTGTACTTTTATCCAATACTTGGAAAATGATCATGGAATATTGAATAGGACAAACTTTTTAGACATATGTAGTAAAACAATACCCTAAAGACCTTACACTTCAGATAAGTGTATAACTGTGTGCATTCTTCATCAAAGAGCAAAGATTGAACTGGTTTCCCAAGTCACCACCTGCTGCAGTGTTTTACTTATTTTGCTTTGGGGTATGGTTTAATGATGTAACTTTTGGAGATATGGTCTGACTTGGCACAATTTGTACTGTGCATTAATTGTTATTGATTGTGTGCAGAGTAAAGGTGATTGTCTCCATGACTATAAACAGATAAAGGCTACTGATGGAGGGTAGAACGTTCTTTACAAAGAAGATTTAGTAAGTATATATAGTGGGTATTTCAGAAACCACAGGGGAAAGGCTATTTCAGAAAGTTATGAGCAGGATCGGATTAACAAGAGTCTACGGTGGATATATAAAGAATGAAAATCCCACCCATAGTGAGTATGGTGAAAAATAGAAAATAGAAACTATTTATCCTTCAAAAAAAAGATTAATATACAATGTGTGTCATGATTTGATGTGTATGAATCTCCTAGTTTATAGTAACAAAGTAGCTGAAATAAGGCTGCTGGGAGCAGGGTTTGTTTTTTTAAACAAAGCTGAGATAGTTCAATGTTTGCAAGGAAAATATATATATATTTATATATAGCTCAGAAAAATAATAAAGTGTTACAAAATGGTATAGTGTTAAGTAGTGAAACTCCAAAAACAGACTAGTAGGTTAATTGGCGGCTATTAAATTGACCTTAGTCTCTCTTGGTCTGTGTGTGTGTGTGTGTGTGTGTTTTAGGAAATTTAATCTGTTAGCTCCAATGGGCAGGGACTGATGTGAGTGAGTTCTCTGTACAGCGCTGCGGAATTAGTGGCGCTATATAAATAGCTGCTGTTGCTGATGATGATGATGATGAAGTCCTGGTATACCTGTAAAAAAAGGAGGTCAATTATAAAGAGTAAAAAAATTGCAGTGCAGAAATAAGCTTTGTATTCCCTGTATATCTCTACTTGCGCACGTCTGCCCATATTTTACACATGGATGTAAGGAGCAAGATTGTGACTTTTGAGGATGAGCAGAAGTTTGCAAAGGCTGAATGTAGTAGTTGGATTGATCGAGGGTGTCACAGTAGGGAGACATCGCACCTGTGTGTCTAGTTTTGTAGAGCGGTGCAGAAAAGATATTTGGTTTTGTGGAGCAAGATTGTGGACATGCGGTTAAGGGCTGGAGATGGTTCATGGTATTGACGTTCCTCGGTGTGGGGAGGAGCCTGCTGGTGTCTTCATTCTACACTTCACTTATACAGAATTAATGATATATTTGATTAGCTGGAAAACTCCGGCACACGGATCATCGCCATAGGCTGCCTCAGGAGCTCGGTATGTTTAGCAGCAGCAACCAAGTATAAGTCAGAATATATGTCAGTATACGGCTAACTGTACCAAAGGTGAACAAGATCAGATTGTCATTAGTGGGAATGTTTCTGTGGACACCTTTCTATTGATTACTGTTTATCCAAGGATCCATGGAACATCCATGTGTAAGTAAGTTTGAAGTGAGCAATATATAATATATAGTGGCACAATGCACAGTGGGGTCCATAAATGTGGAAACACCCTTTAAATTAAAAAAACAAAACAAATATGGCTGACTTCAAGATGGCTGACTTCAAGGTGGCCACCACACTGGCCACGTACACTAATAAGTTTTCCACCACACCCAGATCATATGTGTAGAGACTGGATTAATATCTCCATACTCTTTTCCGTTCTGAAAGGGTGTTTCCACACTTATGGACCACACTGTATATTTAGTGTAACCACGTTGATCTATTCACCTGTATTACCGATGACATATCAGCATGTATCCATCACTGTGCTGCTGTCCTAGGACGTCTAGCTTGAACTTACTGAGTGGGGTGAAGTGACAAAGGTTGGGGGCCTGGAATCTGGACCGGAGGTAACATTGTTATACCTGTCTACTGGCAGTACTATAGCTAGGCACTGGCAGTACTATGGCTGGGTACTGGCAGTATAATAGCTAGGTACTAGCAGGATTATGGCTGGGTGCTGGCAGGGTTGTGGCTGGGGACTTGCAGTATTAGCTAGGTACTGGAAGTGTTATTTCTGGGTATTGGCAGTATAATAGCTAGGTACTGGCAGTATTATAGCTGGGTACTGGAGGTATAATAGCTAGGTACTGGCAGTGTTATGGTTGGGCGCTGGCAGTGTTTTGGTTGGGGACTTGCAGTATTATTATGGTTGGGTACAAGCAGTATAATAGCTAGGTACTGTCAGTGTTATGGCTGAGGACTGGCAGGAAGGGTAGTAAGAGCTAATTTCACGAATTAGGATAAAGTACTAATAAATATAGCTGTTACAGATAGAAATGAACTTTTGTAACTGTTAGTTTGGCTCCAGCAGAGTTACTGTGTTGCAGAAATTACATTTCTTTTTATACTGCTACAATGTTGTTGAATCTTTCTGTTCGCTCTCACACACGTACCGTTCTATGGCTGTCAGGGATGATCATGAGCTGCAAGTAACTGAAAGATTTAATAGAAGCTGGATAAATTAAACATTAAGCCTATGTAGAAAATTATATGTGGATATGTTTTATATACCATAAAATCAATTAAATGTCACTTCAAAGTGCACCAGTTCTGTTGTTGAGTTTAGTTCTTCTCTATCTCTCAGTTTTCACAGCCTCTCATCCTGTCTTCTATTTACTTGTGACTTTCTGAACATACAGGGCTTGATTCATCTTAGAACACAATGAAAACACAACTTGCATTTAAATCAAACGCATGTACCTTGGTCACACTCACACCTGTACTCACATTACAGCAGATCTCTAGGAACATTTCCATTTGAATCTGGGTATAAGTATGCTCTGCCTATACGTTACTTTCTGTATGTAAACAGACAGGACACAGTGCAGGATATACGCTCATGAATATGTCATACTTGCCAACTCTTCCGGAATGTCCGGGAGACTCCCGCATTTTGCGAGAGTCTCCCGGACTCCCGGGTGAGTGTGGCAGTCTCCCGAATTCTGCCCACTTCACTAGGAAGTGCCCACTTCCTAGTGAAGTGGGCAGAATTAGATCCCAAACGCCGCGATTCCCAATGAATGACGCAATTTTGGCCGCCCCGCCCCCTCACGCCCCCCTTTTCTGGCTGGCTCCCAGAAGGGAGCTGAAGAAAGTAGGTAAGTATGGAATATGTACAATAATAAGTCCCATCAGAACGCACACACAAATTTTTGGGGTAGAGAAGTAATTCACAGCTACTAATATTAAAGGGCCTGAATCATTAAGGAAAGATAAGCAAAACATTGAGTAAGTTTTCTTACTCAAGTTTCCTGGACAAAACCATGTTGCAATGCAAGGGGTGCAAAAGAATTTATTATTTTGTGCATAAGGAAAATACTGACTGTTTTTTCATGTAGCTCACAAATACTCAATAGCTTATTTATGCACTGAAAATTAAAGTTGATCTAGGACATGCTCTACCCCAAATCTGCCGTCACATTTTAAATTTACCTCCCCTCCAATGCAACATGGTTTGGCCTTACTTATTTACTTTTACTTAACTTTCCTTAATGAACCAGGCCCCAAATCTGGAAACTGCAAGTCAGTGGCCATCTCCCCATCTCCCTGTGTTTCATGTATGTATATCTATAAGATCAAAAATAAGTCTTATCCAAACTTCTGCCACACATTCCTTTATGAAAGCTCTGAGGCGACAGTTTGCTGGTTGTTTACATACAGACCCCTGTCTGAAATTCAGTTTGCAATTGAAGCTTCATAGCGGTGGAATATTTACCGCATACCGTGTTCGCTATTCTATTGAAACAATAATCTGTGCTGTTATGCTTGCACATACCGTGGAGAGGTTCTATACAGTGTCTGTAAACATAGATGTCGATCTTAGGATAGAGATAAATCATTGGCTCACCCACCTACAGTCTCACAAACATGCAGACAAAACTATCTGCTCTTATATGCACACAGCTACAGTTAGATTCATCTCATAAGTATAGGGCAGCTTTATATTCCTGCTTTAGTATTACATAAAGCAACATTCCACCCATAACTCGGGCTCCCGGGAGAGCAGGCAAATATCCTGCATATGGCAACATGCTCCTCAAAATGACGCGATTCGCCGTCATTTTGGCCCTGCCCCCGCGGGAAAAAGCTGGCATTTTGTCTCGGGGCGGAGCCAAAATTACGCAATTTACTGCGTCCCACCCGTCCCGCCCTCCAACCACACCCCCCTGCCTGGGATCTCCCGGAATTAGCTTGCCAAAGGTTGGCAAGTATGCCATAAGTACAAATGCAGAGTAACGTCTCCTTCACCCACCACAGGGATCCCTCACCAACAATTTTTAATAGACATTTCACCCCTGGCTTCTGATCAAACTTCAATTCTCCTACTGAAGGAGGGAGAAGAAATGTGATAACACTTCAGTTTACTCCTATGTAAAGTGATGTCTGGACTGCGGTCAAACCAGGTGACTCAGCAAAATACATTTTTGGTGTTCTATTTCCTCCCCTAGTAGAAGAACGAACGGTTATTCAGGTACCGGTTGAGTAATATCTCACAAATGACTTGGACACTGGTTCAACTTGTTTTTTTTAACTCCTAATTTGCCCAGATTGACCAAATGTTTAGGAACAGGAGATGAGAACATGATTTCAGTATATTTTGCATTTTGTACAATAATTATACGACCCACATTTAGAGGAGAGAAAAGTGGTTTGTTAAAACATCTGGGACCTCATTTAGAGTCCGTTTAAGAAGTGTAGGAGTGGGAGTTTGCCGCAGCTTGGTAGGGTATTACGAGTGGCAAGAAACCCCAGTTACATCCCACTCTTAATACTCTATCGAGCTGAGAGCAGTTCCTGCAGCTCGCTAACGCTTGCTCCACCTAATTCCTGCCGCACAGCTTCAATATTCCGCATTCCTCCCATTCTCTCGCAGTGAGTCGCAAGCTGATGCAAGTGTTATTTGCGTCCAAGATGCAGGCGGATTTGGTGGTTTCTGCACATGCGTGGTAGAGTTTTTTGGCTAGATGCGCCTAAAACGGACTTTGCATCCGACTTTAAATGAGGTCCCTGCTGTTCGTTCCATTCGTGTAAAAGGAAATTATGACTTCTGTAGCTAGGTGAGGAGGATGAGCAGAATTCTTTGGTTATGCAGCCGGCAAATAACCGTGTAAAGGTTGAGCTGACAAACATGAGCAAACATGGCTTTTTTATTTTTTTTAAAAAAATAATATTAATAATTTGAACCTATATTTTATGACTGAATGTTAAAATAAATAAATGTATATTTAATCTTTTATTATACTTTTCAAAAAATAGACTAACCCCTCTTTTGCAGAAATGTGATGCAGGTCTCTCACTTGGAGACATAATTTTATCGGTGGTCTCCACAAAACAGATTATGTCGATCAATGTGATGAAAAAACAACATTGGCCTGAATTTAAAATTCATCCAGTGAACTGAACCAAACGTATATTCACTCACATTATTGCTATATATAATGGTTTGTTTTTCCACCAAAATACAAGCAATATAGGTATTTAAGCAAAAACATTATCCACAAAACTCAACATGACACATTCACTCACTCTGAGTTCTTATAACTGTTTTTGCCACCTGCAATGCACCAGGATATTCGAATAAGCTTCTATGTTGAAGGTAAACTTTATGTGAAACAGGCATCTCCTTTTATTGTGAAAAGATAAAGTAGTGCTGGTGTAATGGATAAAATGGGTTGGGATTAAATTGACATTTCCATGATAGTGCTGTAGGGCAAAGTACACCCATAGAACAGAAGAAGTAATTTTGTTGAGTAAACTAATATTTCTGTAAATGCAGTCTATCGATTCACTAGGATCCAAATATGCTCTGTGTCTCAGTGATGTCACTGATTTCTAATGAATGGATAGACTGCATTCTCTGTGATCCCATTCCTGTTGACAGGACTTTTTTCGAACTGTGCCCACTCTATGGAATTTACTCCCTCACACAATAAGACTCCTCTGGTCTACAAACCTTCAAGCGTTCTCTGAAAACCCACCTCTTCAGGCAAGCTTATAATATTCCTCAACCACCCTATTACCACCCTTTACATAATTCATCCAAGACAGCAACCCTCTGACCCCCTCAGCAACATTGCTGTGTGACTGGAACATATAGCATACAAATCACTTTCACCTTTGCACTCTGGCTGGACCAAAATGCAATATGTAGACTTAACTCATTTATCTCACTCCCATTGTCCTGTAGATTGTAAGCTTGAGAGCAGGGCCTGCTTACCACTTTGTCTGTATTACCTAGTATTGTTTATTACTGTGTTTGTCAAGAATTGTAAAGCGCTATGGAATTTGCTGGCGCTATATAAATAAATGATGATGACGTCACTGATTCATAGCGAATGGATAGACTGGATCCTCAGTAATGTCAATGGTTCCACCATTTTGTCTCCGTGATGTCCCTGGTTCCTAGTGAGTGGATAGGTTGTATTCTCCGTGATGTCACTATTTCTTAGTGAATGGAAATGCTCTATACTTTATGAAATCACTGGTTCTTAGTGCATTGAAAGGATGTTCAATAATGTCACTATTTCCTAACATTTCCTAATGAGCTGAAATTTTATTCAATTGAAATTGTTTCACTCAATAAGGTGTTTGACTCCATTGAGATAATAAATTGAGGTCTTCATGACTGATGTGTTTGCATACTCTCTTCCATAGTCCATATTTCGTCCATAAACTATTCATTATTGACATTCCTCTATCACTCACATCCAAAAATATGTCTGATTTGCTCCTAAATTCACCTACCCCAGGCTATCAGTGTGAGTGTTGGTGGCATGTGCTGTTTGTAGCCTCACAAATGCGCTTTGCTAGCAAATTGAAAAATCTGGACTATAGATTGCATGGAAATCGATAGACGATTTTACAATAACAAAATCTTGTCTATATTTTGATTTTTATTTACTATGCATAGTATTAGTTTGAATTTCTTACGTAAATCTATTAATACCCAGCTGAACATAGTGACGTGTGTAAAATGAGTATTAGGCAAATTAATTGGTGGATAACCCTCAGTATGTGAATTTGTATAAAGCTACTTTGATGTATACAACTAGTGGATTATGAGTGGATTATGCTATTAGGAGAGTGAAAAGGACCAATACACTACTTTCCTTCATGTCCTGCATTCCAAGAACGAAGATTATGCAAAGTCTGAAAGCAGATTATTGAAGGATACATTTGTTGCAACAAATGTATATAAAAATGGTCAAACATATTCCCTGTTTTAGTTATGAGAAACAATGGCAGTTGTGAGCCAGTTTTTTCCAAAATACTAATTATTTTAACAATGTATTTTTGTGACATTTGTGTATAAAAAAAACACAAACACCTTGCCTGGCGCTCAATAGGCTGTGATTCAAAGGACAGATGTGAGGGATCTGCGGTCCCCCTACAAAATGTGTAACAAAAACCAGAATTTGCAGCAATAGACTCTGGATCACATAAACAAGTAATGTGTGCACTGCAGATAATTTCCCAATAAACTAATTCTTAAAATATTAAATGCTAAAATACAACAATATACATAAAAAATAATATAAAAAACATGCCCTATTTGCCTATAGTCTTGATATAAAAATACACACACCTAAATTTGTTTGGTGTTAACCTATAAAACAATTGAAATGGATTTGCAAAAACGATGGCTGTTAATGGTGAGTTCTTCTAATACCATTTAATCACATGTTCCATACATTTAGACCATCTAATATATTCGGTGGTTCAAGCGTTGCATCCTAAAGTGATCAAGATATATAATATATCCAAAAGAAAAGCTGTTAATTTGTCAACAATTCGTAGACCGCCACTTGTGAGTTTTTAAGGTATGTGATCCCCAATTTATACAATGTCCTCAGCCGATTTTATGGGCTAGCAGATAATGCGTTAAGCAATTTTAACCGGAATCATAGAGTTCACGGTCCGTCTAATCGCACAGCTATGTGTGCATCCAGAAATGATACTCACGGATCACTGTGATCCTCCTCCTCTATCTCACGTACAGTGTATCCCGCGGCCTTTCAATTGTCTGTGTTCAGACACTATAATTCCTTGAATATAGTATTCAGATCAGTCCCTGATGATAGTATACGTAGAGATAAAAACAGCTGGGTGTATCACTTGTTTGGTGGCTTAGTGTTTGTCAATAGCTTATTCCAGGCCTAAAGAATAATATACTAAACCAGACTGACGCGTTTCATCGCTATGAAGCGATTTCCTCAGAGACTTATGTCTTTTCTTTTGGATATATTTTATAGTTTTTTATGTATATTGTTATATTTTAACATTTAATATTTTAATAAATTAGTTTATTGTGACATTTGTGTCCAGGTAAAAATTCCATTCATTTTATATAATAATTTTCTGGTTATGTAAGTGGTAGAATTTCATTTCACCAGTCTTAATTTGCAGGAGGTTTGTTTTTGAATTAAATTGCTGTCTTTGTCCAGTAGCTCATCCCACCTTCGATGATATTTTGGAATGATATTATTTTTATAATTTGTATCCTTTATAAGGTTCCACAAGATTTCCGCAGCGCCGTACAGAATACAAACAATAGACCCATACAAGGTAACACAGTACAGAACTCATAGTACCAAGATTCCAAGAGCTACAAGCATAGCTAGAGCAGAGAAGATGGAGTAGAAGAATAGGTATAGAGACAGGAGGGAAGAGGGCCCTGTTCTTAAGAGCTTACATCCTAAAGGAAGGGAAAACAGACAGCAGGTACAAGGGGGAGTCAGAAGAGGTGATCTAGTGCAAGAGAAGCGACAAAAAGGGGACAGAGGAAGACAGAGACCAGGAGATGAAGCATGGAGAAGGTTAGGTGGATGGCTGGTAGGCTTTCAGGAACAGATGAGTTTTAAGTGCCCGTTTTAAGGTGCACAGATTGGGGACAGTCAGATAAAGCATGGGAGATCATTCCAGAGGAGGGGGGCAGCTCAGGAGACATTTTTGATACGGGAATGAGATAAGGTGATCAGGGTGGAGGAGAGGTGGCGGTCATCACAGGGAACGGGATAGAGTGTGAATGGAGAGGAGGTTGGAGATTTATGGAGCAGAGGAGTGGGGAGCACCTTGTGCATGGATAATGGTTTTGGCTGCATCCTGAGATAGGAAAGGCCAAATGCGGAAGATGTTGCATAGTTGGAAGTGACAGAATTGGGCAAGAGATTGAATGTGAGGGGCAAAGGAGACGGAGGAGTGCAGGGTGACGGCCAGGCAGTAGCGTTGAGGAACAGATGAGATGGTGGTGTTGTTAAAAGTGATAGAGAGATCAAGGTGGGATGAAGACCTAGCAGCAGGGAAGACAATGAGTCTGGGTTTGGCATTGTTAATTTTGAGAAAAGATGAGGACATCCAAGAGGAGATGGTGGAAAGCCAGTCAGATACACAGGAGAGAATTACGGGAAAGATCAGGGGAAGAGAGGTAGAGGTGGCTATCATCGGTGTGATAGACCCCATGTCTTTGTAGTTTCTACATCGCACATTGTAATCTAAACACAAACGACTGTCTAAAGTGCTTTAACAAGGGACATTGTTTTCAATCTACATCTCCTGATTATTTATGTGTTCCAATTGTGGAGGAGGGCGGGGATAGAACAACCTGTACCAATCAGATCATTGCACTGTTCACAGCAGCTCAGATAATTTAAGAGATTAGTGTGCTGATCTTACAGGAGACTGATCAGTGCACTCAGCTGATGTGGTAGTAAGGACCGGGATGCATGTGACACACCACAATATATATGCCAAATTGTCTGACATTGTCAATGCCGAAATCAGTTAGACAGTAACATTGCTGAGGGAAGCTACTTCCACTAGCAAGAACGGCAGTGATTGCTCCAGTAAAAATGCAAAAAGGAGTGTCGTGAAGACAAGATAGGTGCTGGTTTAAGGCGATCCAGTTATTAAGCAGACAGATCGGGTGATTTGTCATCTGGACCATGAATGCCAAACTCTTTGGTACTCGGGTCTGTCATGTAGTGAATCGGATCGATCAGAGTACATATTGGTACCAATGACAAAATTATAGATAGATCAACGGTCCTCATAAACAATTTCAGAGAATTAGGCTGTACATTTAAATCACGTTGTACTTTCTAAAATACTACCTATGTCTTGTACAACACCCAACAGACTTCAGGAGCTCAGGGAGGAGAACACTGTACTACCAAATTGTATGGTACAAAATGCATCCTAACCAAAATAGGTGAATTAGAAATGAATGATGTTGGACGAGAATAATAGTTTTTTTATTTTATTGCAGTGGGTATAACTGGATGAAAGTCATGGCTGAGCATTGAATTTGGCAGGACATAGTATGTTTAGGAAGCATAACAAGGATAAGGAAAGGGGATTAGTTATAAGCCATTTAGCATAAACAATTGCACAGAACTGCAATTATTATTACAAATTCAAAGGGCAATTTATGGAATAGTAATGAGAACATGGCAACAGTTGACTTGAGTTTTAATAAAATGTTGTCTACAAAAACAAGGCTTAGTTAAAGCTCAGAGAAGCACTGAAGCTTGTAGACTGGAAAGTGAAATCTTAAATAAAAGCCCAAATTTTAACAAATATTTGCAATAAATATTGTTGCAAGTACATATAAATATGGCAACAACATCTCTATGAATAAAAGACAATCAATGCAATATAAGTAAAACAGGAAATCAGGTAGGCAAAGATAGAAGCTGCAAAATAGATTGCTAAAGCTATCAAGTCTAATCCTAAACACTGTTTCACTATGAGCATAGGAAGTGTTCTTTACAGTAAGGGTGGTAATGCTGTGAAATTCCTTACCAAGTGAAGTGATGATGTCAATTTCACTAACAATTTAAATGGATTGAAGCCTTATTTAGTAGAAGACATTATGGGAGTGAGTGATCTAGGTATTTTACCTGTATTAAATTTCAGGGGTCAGAAAGGATTGTTATGTCTTGCCTTCCTCTGGATCAACACAATATGAATATATGAAAGGTTGATATGTACCTATAACTATATCACTACAAAACTATATAAATGCATTGAGGGTCATTTACAAACCAGAGGAAATGCAACCACATAGCGCATTTAATTAAGAGCAAATGCACCTGTTTGTCCAGTTAGCAGATACAGAGATCTATCTGTATGGTGGTCTCCATCCACTTTGGCAACTGTTCCCGTATAACAGTCTGTGCACCCTTTTGCATGACTTCAGGCTTCCTTGGGGATGTGCATGGTGCAAAGATTAAAGCATCACTTCAGCATCTATATTGGTACGATGACATAAATGCATTATATCTCACAGAGCACATGGTAGGTGCAAATGTATAGCCGAGGCCTGATCTCAGTCACCTCTGAGTGTGTATAAAAGTCCTTCTGCGGAGGAAAAAAGCTTCCCCCGTGAGTCTCATTTCATTATATTGTACCACAAACCAAAATTTAGTTTTTGCATGTGGCAGCCACAGAAGGCTTAACCCTCATTCAACAAGGAACACCCCGATCTGCAGAGTTCACCCATCTACTGATGTCACATGATGCAAGCTTTAGCAACTCTCCCCTGCAGACATCATCATAATAAAGCATTAAATTGTGCTGTTCATAATATAAATATATAAGCACATACCTCCTATCATTTAGACTTGCAGAATACAAAATAAGCCCCGCCTTCCATTCCTCACAGTAATGCCCACTTTGGGGCAAAGCTCCACCCAATTTTGTGTGAGTCTTGACACTTTTGTGGTCCACAAAGCGGGACTGTCCCGCCAAAATCGAGACAATTGGGCAGTATGTAAGTTCATGATGTCACAAAGTGCCACTAGCACTGAGAGCCTACCAGTCTGCATCTTTATAAATAACCTATGCTGACTGGATATTTAAATAGTAACCTAAATGTACAATTTCCTCAATCACTGTCCCATCCCCAACTCTCACTATAAGTTCCTCAAGGTTTCCATGAAGGGGACCCATGCACTTCAGGAGTTACTGAATCCTTTCAGCACCGGTAACTTGTCCCCAGCTGACAATATTGAGACGTTTGAGAGTAAAGTGAATTTATAGGAGAATTGTCAATGGAGCTGACCTACATCTCTGCATTGAGTGCATTGCACTTTCTGATCTCTCCCAGCTGTCAGGAAGAAGTTACTGTCATAGAACTCGGACTTGGGACATTTGCGTTTATACTAGGGGTTTCTTTTGTCAAATCAAAGACTTCTTATAACAAGAAATTAACTGCCTAGGGCCCAGTGGTCCACAGAGGGCCCCTCCAGCGCCGGCGGTAAGTGTGATAGGCAAGATGGGGACGCTCCCCTCCACCTGCCATCCCCTCTTTCCACCAGCTTAGGGAAATAAATTAAAGCAAATGAAGCAAGATAAAAAAATGACCGAGGCGGCTCCCGGCAGTCTACTCTCTGGTCTGTCCCACTGAATGTTGGGTGTGACATCATCACGCCCGATGCCATATTCAGTGAGGAGCAGACAGGAGCATCGTGATGGAGAAGAAAGAAGACAGTAGACCAGAAAAGAAGTAGACAGAAGAGAAAAAGTCAGTAGAAAGGTAAGTAATATAACGCAGGTAAATGGCACATAATAAGAAAGTAAAGAGAAGGATGAAAATAAGTATGGAGGAGGACACAGAGTGAGGGAAATAAAAGAAGGCAGAAGAAAATTATGGAGGGCACACCCCCAATCATGCAAGTCACGCCCCCTATAATATGACCACGCTCCCTTTAACGGCGCACCACCGAGAAGCAGCGGCCCAAAGCTTCCCTACTTCTCAACTATAGAGGTGTATGCTATGCTAAAAAAAAATATACTGTTATGGATTTTTCAGGGTGGGGCCCCCCAAAACAGTATCTTGCCTAGGGCCCCATGAAGTCTAAATCCGGCTCTGGGTACAGCGACATCTTGGGGCCTCTTTCATAGCCGACAAAGGGGCAGGACCACACATGCAGGCCAGAGCCCCCAAGCAGGTGAATCGCGTCCTTTTGTCCCCGGCCCCCGTGGCAAAATCATCACCATTTATTTATAGAGCGCCACTGATTCCGCAGCACTGTACAGAGAACTCATTCACATCAGTCCCTGCCTCATTGGAGCTTACAGTCTAAATTCCCTAATATACATACACACAGACAGACAGAGACTAGGGTCAAATTTTGATAGCAGCCAATTAACCTACTAATATGTTTTTGGAGTGTGGGAGGAAACCGGAGCACCCGTCGGTAACCCACACAAACACAGGGAGAACATTCAAACTCCACACAGATAAGGTCATGCTTGGGAATTGAACTCATGACCCCAGCGCTGTGAGGCAGAAGTGCTAACCACTTAGCCACCATGCTGCCCCTTCCCCTTCCACCCTCACACTTCACCTCCCTGAGGGAAAGAGTAAATGTGGATATGTATGAACTAACCAGTTTATTATGTGAGCATTTATTTCAGTCTATAGCTAGTTGCACATTAAATATTTACACCCTATGAGAGTTTATTGTGTTATTAACTTCAGTCTGAACTTTCTAAATAATGAATCCAAGAAAAGTTTATTAGTGATTCATTAGCAGCCGCCAAATGGAGACAGATTGATACACTTGTTAGAAAGTGGAATCATTTAATAGATTATAACATTTCTATCTCCACTTTACTGTAATGAAATGATTTATTTTCATACTCTTTCTGTCACAAGAATTTCTATGATATAAATAATGAACATTTTTTTCTTTTTTTTAATTATAAGTGCTTAGAAAGAAGGATGAAGTCTGGAATATGTTCATCTTAATTACCGCTAAAACAATGACATGATACTGTATTAGTTAACAAAACCCAGGATATCCCCATTATTCTTGTACTGATAATTGCTACAAAAAAAACTACTGCCAGCTATAATTTAGAGGTAACTAAGGTGCCCAACAAATTGACCTTTAAGAAGCTGCAACAGGACCATAAACATATATTAAGCAGCTTTACCCAAAAATCTAAATAAATTTAAGGAAAGCACAGAAGGCATTAATATACATTGAAGATGGAAATGCCTTGTAATGTACAGTAGGGGTGGTTAGCATGCATATGGATATTGCTGCCGCATAGGAATGTAACTATATTAATTGAGATACATTGAGAAAATGCTGCAGTCCATGTCTCATCGCTGGACACAGCTGTCACCGCTGGGATTTGGTCTCTGGTTCTCTCATGAGGTTCCTGTAAGTTTGCACACTGAGCCATGATCGTGTTATGTTCCCTGATATATCACAAGTTCATTATCTGTTGCACATGTGATTTATGGGTCAGCCAATCAGGAGGGAGCTGCAGCTATGAACAGAATTGGCTCGTTGCTTAAGGTTCGACCTTAACTTGTTTCTTACTAAATATAAGAAATGTGGCCTTTAGCTCTGGCTGACTACATTGCCTTTCAGGGTCCTGTGACTTAGCGGCCTGTTTATCAAACCCTGATAGTTTAGGCATTTATTAGTAAAGTGGTTATTTAACAAAGATTAACACAGGAGATATCAGAGAACGGGGCAAAAGTGCACCACTGACACTGGTCAGCAGGACATTGCCTGTCTGCACCCCTGACCCTGGTCATCAGTACATTGCCTGTCTGCGCCCCTGGCCCTGGCCATAAGTATATTGTCTGCCTGTGTCCCTGACCCTGGTTATCAGTACATTATCTGTCTGTGCCCCTGCCCCTGGGCATCAGTACATTGCCTGCCTGCGCCCCTGACCCTGGTCATCAGTGCATTGCGTCCCTGAGCCCCTGACCGTGGTCATCAGTACATTGTTTCCCTGAGCCCCTCACCCTGGGCATCAGTACATTGCCTGCCTGCGCCCATGACCCTGGTCATCAGTACATTGCCTGTCTGCGCCCCTGGCCCTGGCCATAAGTATATTGTCTGCCTGTGCCCCTGACCCTGGTCATCAGTACATTATCTGTCTGCGCCCCTGCCCCTGGGCATCAGTACATTGCCTGCCTGCTCCCCTGACCCTGGTCATCAGTACATTGCCTGTCTGCGCCCCTGGCCCTGGCCATAAGTATATTGTCTGCCTGTGTCCCTGACCGTGGTCATCAGTACATTATCTGTCTGTGCCCCTGCCCCTGGGCATCAGTACATTGCCTGCCTGCGCCCCTGACCCTGGTCATCAGTGCATTGCGTCCCTGAGCCCCTGACCGTGGTCATCAGTACATTGTTTCCCTGAGCCCCTCACCCTGGGCATCAGTACATTGCCTGCCTGTGCCCATGACCCTGGTCATCAGTACATTGCCTGTCTGCGCCCCTGGCCCTGGCCATAAGTATATTGTCTGCCTGTGCCCCTGACCCTGGTCATCAGTACATTATCTGTCTGCGCCCCTGCCCCTGGGCATCAGTACATTGCCTGCCTGCTCCCCTGACCCTGGTCATCAGTACATTGCCTGTCTGCGCCCCTGACCCTGGTCATCAGTACATTGCCTGTCTGCGCCCCTGGCCCTGGCCATAAGTATATTGTCTGCCTGTGTCCCTGACCCTGGTCATCAGTACATTATCTGTCTGTGCCCCTGCCCCTGGTCATCAGTACATTGCCTGCCTGCACCCATGACCCTGGTCATCAGTGCATTGCGTCCCTGAGCCCCTGACCGTGGTCATCAGTACATTGCCTGCCTGCTCCCCTGACCCTGGTCATCAGTACATTGCCTGTCTGCGCCCCTGGCCCTGGCCATAAGTATATTGTCTGCCTGTGTCCCTGACCCTGGTCATCAGTACATTATCTGTCTGTGCCCCTGCCCCTGGTCATCAGTACATTGCCTGCCTGCACCCATGACCCTGGTCATCAGTGCATTGCGTCCCTGAGCCCCTGACCGTGGTCATCAGTACATTGTTTCCCTGAGCCCCTCACCCTGGGCATCAGTACATTGCCTGCCTGCGCCCATGACCCTGGTCATCAGTACATTGCCTGTCTGCGCCCCTGGCCCTGGCCATAAGTATATTGTCTGCCTGTGCCCCTGACCCTGGTCATCAGTACATTATCTGTCTGCGCCCCTGCCCCTGGGCATCAGTACATTGCCTGCCTGCTCCCCTGACCCTGGTCATCAGTACATTGCCTGTCTGCGCCCCTGGCCCTGGCCATAAGTATATTGTCTGCCTGTGTCCCTGACCGTGGTCATCAGTACATTATCTGTCTGTGCCCCTGCCCCTGGGCATCAGTACATTGCCTGCCTGCGCCCCTGACCCTGGTCATCAGTGCATTGCGTCCCTGAGCCCCTGACCGTGGTCATCAGTACATTGTTTCCCTGAGCCCCTCACCCTGGGCATCAGTACATTGCCTGCCTGTGCCCATGACCCTGGTCATCAGTACATTGCCTGTCTGCGCCCCTGGCCCTGGCCATAAGTATATTGTCTGCCTGTGCCCCTGACCCTGGTCATCAGTACATTATCTGTCTGCGCCCCTGCCCCTGGGCATCAGTACATTGCCTGCCTGCTCCCCTGACCCTGGTCATCAGTACATTGCCTGTCTGCGCCCCTGACCCTGGTCATCAGTACATTGCCTGTCTGCGCCCCTGGCCCTGGCCATAAGTATATTGTCTGCCTGTGTCCCTGACCCTGGTCATCAGTACATTATCTGTCTGTGCCCCTGCCCCTGGTCATCAGTACATTGCCTGCCTGCACCCATGACCCTGGTCATCAGTGCATTGCGTCCCTGAGCCCCTGACCGTGGTCATCAGTACATTGCCTGCCTGCTCCCCTGACCCTGGTCATCAGTACATTGCCTGTCTACGCCCCTGGCCCTGGCCATAAGTATATTGTCTGCCTGTGTCCCTGACCCTGGTCATCAGTACATTATCTGTCTGTGCCCCTGCCCCTGGTCATCAGTACATTGCCTGCCTGCACCCATGACCCTGGTCATCAGTGCATTGCGTCCCTGAGCCCCTGACCGTGGTCATCAGTACATTGTTTCCCTGAGCCCCTCACCCTGGGCATCAGTACATTGCCTGCCTGCGCCCATGACCCTGGACCTGAAGCTCTTTGTCATTGTATTCTCTGCCTGCCCCTCTGACCCCTCCACTATGTTAACTTCATTCTGTACACAAAGTCATCCATATATTTCAATTCATACAACACTGTACACGGTAGATTTGTCAATTTTAAATTCTCAAAAGATCACTTAGCTGGATCATGAAAGATCAAAACAATTTTTTTACTTAAAACTGGTCCACAAATGACATCACAGCAGGTGCATTGTTCTCTACCAATAATACCTTCTATAGAACATAACTATATTCAATAGAATCCAGACAGTTTATTACCTGAACACCAAAGGGCAACATCCCTATACAATGCATGAATACATATTCCAACATATTTCCCCACACGGAGGGCGTGTGTGAGCACGTTCCTGCGCAGAGATAATTACTTACTGTCGTCTCACACTGAGATATCTCACATGTCTCCTGTATTCACTTTTACAGAGAAACATGATCTAAGTTGTAACACAGAACTGTAACATCTACACTATTGTTTAAGTAGTGTAATTGTATTCTCTTCTAACCAGTAAGATGTTAGGGACTGTCTATAATTTGTAGTACTGCACTATACAGAGGGATGTATATATTATATAGGTGTAATACTGCACTGTACAGAGGGATGTATATATTATACAGGTGTAGGACAGCACTGTACAGAGGGATGTATATATTATATAGGAGTAGGACAGCACTGGGCAGAGGGATGTATATATTACATATAAATGTAGGACAGCACTGGACAGAGGGATTTATATATTATATAGGTGTAGGACAGTACTGGGCAGTCAGATGTATGTATTATATAGGTGTAGGACAGCACTGGGAAGAGGGATGTATATATTATATAGGTGTAGGACAGCACTGGGCAGAGGGATGTATATATTATATAGGTGCAGGACAGCACTGGACAGAGGGATGTATATATTATATAGATGTAGGACAGCACTGGGCAGACAGATGTATATATTATATAGGTGTAGGACAGAACTGGGAAGAGGGATGTATATATTATATAGGTGTAGGACAGCACTGGGCAGAGGGATGTATATATTATATAGGTGCAGGACAGCACTGGACAGAGGGATGTATATATTATATAGATGTAGGACAGCACTGGGCAGACAGATGTATATATTATATAGGTGTAGGACAGAACTGGGAAGAGGGATGTATATATTATATAGGTGTAGGACAGCACTGGGCAGAGGGATGTATATATTATATAGGTATAAGAAAGCACTGGTTTGATGGATGTATAAATTATATAGGTGTAGAACAGCACTGGACAAAGGGATGTGTATATTATATAGATGTGGGACAGCACTGGGCAGACAGATGTATATATTATATAGGTGTAGGACAGAACTGGGAAGAGGGATGTGTATATTATATAGGTGTAGTACAGCACTGGTTTGATGTATGTATATATTATATAGGTGTAGAACAGCACTGGGCAGAGGGATGTATATATTATATAAGTGTAGGACAGCACTGGGCACAGGGATGTATATATTATATAGGTGTAGTACAGCACTGGTTTGATGTATGTATATATTATACAGGTGTAGGACAGCACTGGGCAGGGGGATGTATATATTATATAAGTGTAGGACAGCACTGGGCAGAGGGATGTGTATATTATATAGGTGAAGTACAGCACTGGTTTGATGTATGTATATATTATACAGGTGTAGGACAGCACTGGGCAGAGGGATGTATATATTACATAAGTGTAGGACAGCACTGGGCAGAGGGATGTGTATATTATATAGGTGTAGGACAGCACTGTACAGAAGGATGTATATATTATATAGGTGTAGTACTGCACTGTACAGAGGGATGTATATATTATATAGGTGTAGTACTGCACTGTACAGAGGGATGTATATATTATATAGATGTAGGACAGCACTGGGCAGACAGATGTATATATTATATAGGTGTAGGACAGCACTGGGCAGACGGATGTATATATTATATAGGTGTAATACAGCACTGGGCAGAGGGATGTATATATTATATAAGTGTAGGACAGCACTGGGCAGAGGGATGTATATATTATATAAGTGTAGGACAGCACTGTACAGAGGGATGTATATATTATATAGGTGTAGGGCAGCACTGAGCAGAGGGATGTATATATTATATAGGTGTAGTACTGCACTGTACAGAGGGATGTATATATTATATAGGTGTAGTACTGCACTGTACAGAGGGATGTATATATTATATAGGTGTAGGACAGCACTGGGCAGAGGGATGTATATATTATATAAGTGTAGGACAGCACTGGGCAGAGGGATGTATATATTATATAAGTGTAGGACAGCACTGGGCAGAGGGATGTATATATTATATAAGTGTAGGACAGCACTGGGCAGAGGGATGTATATATTATATAGGTGTAGTACTGCACTGTACAGAGGGATGTATATATTATATAGGTGTAGGACAGCACTGGGCAGAGGGATATATATATTATATAAGTGTAGGACAGCACTGGGCAGAGCGATGTATATATTATATAAGTGTAGGACAGCACTGGGCAGAGGAATTGATGAGCAGTAAATGTTATTATCTAACATGGGTCAGTCTGCCCTCCTTTCATGTTTTGTTACCACGGGTGGTTGTTACACACTTCTGGGCCTGTTAATAATTGAACGAGTCCTATTATTTAGGTTGATCAACTTTTCCTTCCCTACAAGAACACAAACAGTGTAAGCTCTGTCTTATCTATAACTTTTTTGTCTGATTCTGCACCCAGCTCCTACGTTCTTGCCCCAATGTGCGTAAAACTGACAGTTTGTGCAGGTGTAGTCCAGTTTGTCTTCTGTGCAGTCATTCCTCTGCATACTGTGATACAAAGTGCTGTCTCATCACTCAGATTCAAACTTTAAATGAAATTGAATGTTTCCTGAATTCTGCAAATGACCCTCATTAAGGTACTAAGTAAACTAAGAATGTAGGAGAACAACATGGCTGTCCTCAAGAGTCACATTTGTGAAATTTGTAGTAATAAATATATGAGTTTGCTGTATCTCCAACCAAGCCCGCCTGTGTGTCTACCACGTGCCAACACTATCCCAATAAATATAGTTTATTTGCAAAATCTTTGTGCCAGAATGGAAGGTAGGGAATACCCTCAAGTGTGACAATAATCTCTCATATAACCAAAATCTATCACACATAGAAATATAATTGCCTTGCCTTGCCTAGGGCAGGCAGATAGGATTCCCTGATCCAGCCACCATCCGGTGAGCCTTCCATTGTAATGACCTTGATAATGGCTCAAAGGAAGAGCAATGGCGCAAGGTAGGGCCATGAGTTCACAAGAGCAATAAAATGCTTTTATTCTGCTGTCAAATGTTCCTCCATCATACATAGCTCACAGAGGCATTATTATGGCAGCCTAAACAAGAGTAGAAAAACTGGGTTTTCTAAAAACTCAATAAAAGGGGAAAAATAGGGCGTGTGTCTAGGGCACCCATCATCTTGGAATGAAAAAAGGGGACACCAATGAGACCTGCAGTTTGCAGACTACTATCTATTGGATGCTAACATAGCTACTCTTGTTCTCTTATTGTGGGTACACCAAGAGTATGAATTATAGAAAATTAGGCATTGTAAATCGAAAATTTCTAGTGGAAAAAAAATGAGCCCAGTAGAAATACATTACAGTAACAAACCACCCCCTACCTGCACCTGGTATTATGAAAAACATAAATACTAAATGTTAGAGTTATGGGGAATTAAAGAAATGATGGTAATGTAGTAACCACGGGCCTGATTCTTCAAGGTACATTCCTATTATGTACAATGTCCGACATACGTATACCTTACATCTCCATTTACTAGACGTACAATCTCAGTGTTCACCATAGACAGCTTCATGGGTAGCAACATATGGATGTTACCATGTTGCTTCTCTCCAATATCATATCTACAGAAAGCATATAACAAGAGCAGTGTCTTTATGTGATGAGGGGATTGGAGGCAGCAGGGAGCCACAGACTGAGAGTTATATAGTGGAAGGAGCAGGGTCCCCCAGCAGCACAGAGTATATCAGGAGATGAGTGATGTGTTAGTGAGGACAGGGCTGCATGTGACAGGGGCAGTGACATGATGTGAGGAGGGGAATGGAGGGAGCAGGAAGCCACAGACTAAGAGTTATATAGTGGAAGGAGCAGGGTACTCCAGCAGCACAGAGTATATCAGGAGACGAGTGATGTGTTAGTGAGGACAGGGCTGCATGTGACAGGGGCAGTGACATGATGTGAGGAGGGGAATGGAGGCAGCAGGAAGCCACAGACTGAGAGTTATATAGTGGAAGGAGCAGGGTCCCCAGCAGCACAGAGTATATCAGGAGATGAGTGATGTGTTAGTGAGGACAGGGCTGCATGTGACAGGGGCAGTGACATGATGTGAGGAGGGGAATGGAGGCAGCAGGAAGCCACAGACTGAGAGTTATATAGTGGAAAGAGCAGGGTCCCCAGCAGCACAGAGTATATCAGGAGATGAGTGATGTGTTAGTGAGGACAGGGCTGCATGTGACAGGGGCAGTGACATGATGTGAGGAGGGGAATGGAGGCAGCAGGAAGCCACAGAATGAGAGTTATATAGTGGAAGGAGCAGGGTACTCCAGCAGCACAGAGTATATCAGGAGACAAGTGATGTGTTAGTGAGGACAGGGCTGCATGTGACAGGGGCAGTGACATGATGTGAGGAGGGGAATGGAGGCAGCAGGAAGCCACAGACTGAGAGTTATATAGTGGAAGGAGCAGGGTTTCCAGCAGCACAGAGTATATCAGGAGATGAGTGATGTGTTAGTGAGAACAGAGCTGCATGTGACAGAGACAGTATGCTGTGTGTCTGACACTGGGAACCCTGGGAATCATGTGATCATTTGCTGTGAGATTTGATTTGACTGTGTGACTGCACTGTGACAACACCACCCAATCACACACTAACCTGCTACATAGACTGTGTGACTGCGCTCACTGTGTGACATCACCATCCAATCACACACTAACCTGCTATATAGACTGTGTGACTGCGCTCACTGTGTGACATCACCATCTAATCACACACTAACCTCCTACATAGACTGTGTGACTGCGCTGTGACATCACCATCCAATCACACACTAACCTGCTACATAGACTGTGTGACTGCACTTTGACATCACCATCCAATCACACACTAACCTGCTACATAGACTGTGTGACTGCGCTGTGACATCACCATCCAATCACACACTAACCTGCTACATAGACTGTGTGACTGCGCTCACTGTGTGACATCACCATCCAATCACACACTAACCTGCTACATAGACTGTGTGACTGCGTTCACTGTGTGACATCACCATCCAATCACACACTAACCTGCTACATAGATTGTGTGACTGCGCTCACTGTGTGACATCACCATCCAATCACACACTAACCTGCTACATAGACTGTGTGACTGCGCTCACTGTGACATCACCATCCAACCACACACTAACCTGCTACATAGACTGTGTGACTGTGCTGTGACATCACCATCCAATCACACACTAACCTGCTACATAGACTGTGTGACTGCGCTGTGACATCACCATCCAATTACACACTAACCTGCTACATAGACTGTGTGACTGCGTTCACTGTGTGACATCACCATCCAATCACACACTAACCTGCTACATAGATTGTGTGACTGCGCTCACTGTGTGACATCACCATCCAATCACACACTAACCTGCTACATAGACTGTGTGACTGCGCTGTGACATCACCATCCAATCACACACTAACCTGCTACATAGACTGTGTGACTGCGCTGTGACATCACCATCCAATCACACACTAACCTGCTACATAGACTGTGTGACTGCGCTGTGACATCACCATCCAATCACACACTAACCTGCTACATAGACTGTGTGACTGTGCTGTGACATCACCATCCAATCACACACTAACCTGCTACATAGACTGTGTGACTGCGCTGTGACATCACCATCCAATTACACACTAACCTGCTACATAGACTGTGTGACTGCGTTCACTGTGTGACATCACCATCCAATCACACACTAACCTGCTACATAGATTGTGTGACTGCGCTCACTGTGTGACATCACCATCCAATCACACACTAACCTGCTACATAGACTGTGTGACTGCGCTGTGACATCACCATCCAATCACACACTAACCTGCTACATAGACTGTGTGACTGCGCTGTGACATCACCATCCAATCACACACTAACCTGCTACATAGACTGTGTGACTGCGCTGTGACATCACCATCCAATCACACACTAACCTGCTACATAGATTGTGTGACTGCGCTCACTCTGTGACATCACCATCCAATCACACACTTACCTGCTACATAGACTGTGTGACTGCGCTCACTCTGTGACATCACCATCCAATCACACACTAACCTGCTACATAGACTGTGTGACTGCGCTCACTGTGTGACATCACCATCCAATCACACACTAACCTGCTACATAGACTGTGTAATACTAATTTGCACCCCTTGCATTGTAACATGGTTTTGTCCAGGAGACTGAAATAAGAAGTTTCTCAAGTTAAGATCCTTAATGAATCAGGCACTAGACCGGTAGAGTATAACTGCACCTAAAATAAGAACATCCCATATGCATGTCCTCAATCCTCCGGTCTGGCAGTTTCTGCACTGCCTCTAACAGTCCCGAGCAGGAGAGAAGATCTCCTTCTTGGTTGAGCTTTTGCTATAGGAGTTGTCGAATCCGGTCCCCCATGAGCTTCTCATTCATTGATTAGTTTTGGGTGGAATATAAAGATAGTTTCCTTTAATGTATTTCTGATGAGGGTTTGGTATTAGTAAGTACTTTATTTCTGCTTGATGCCTTCTTAATAACAATCTATAGAATCTGGGTCCTGCTGAGCCTCAGAATCCTGCTCTCTATTGATCTACTGAGAGTACCTCTCGCTGCCTGTTACAGAGCTATATGGAGAGTTGTCTTTATTCTCTGTTCCTTATTGTGCTTTTTTGCAGAATGTTGTGATTGTTTGTGTGTTTGAGGAGGTGCTCGGAGAAACAGCAGGTGCTGCCTGAGTGTGTACATTCATCTGACAACAATTCATTTCTCTTTTTTCATGCACTTTTCAAGTGCTCGTATCTGTTTTATTGGTATAGGAAACTTGTGTCTATTAACCCCTTCACAGGTCTACCTATGAGCTTATTCCAGCTTATTCTGGAAGAGATACGGTCCCACCGAACGCTGTACTGCTTCAAGCATTACTACATGGACACAGTATTGGACAGGTGACAACAAGAGATAAGCACAATTTTGGGATATTTTACTATTTAAGCACAATGGTTAAATTCTCCGTGAATCGATTCACAAATCGTTTTCTAATGGTTCATTTGTTTTTAAAAGCCAATTTGGTACCCTATTGTCAGCACAGCTTTCATGAACTGATTGAACAGCAGTAATACACTGATATTTATAGGCATAGGCAGGGGCTTGCTGGCAAATTTTAGCCCATAGTGGTGAAACTCGGCTCAGCAGACTAATAGGATCATTTTCAAGTAAAATAAATGCAGGTAACCCAGTGACCCAGCCCAAGGTAGCCCACTATGGGGCCGGCCCAGGGGGCATATGCTCCCTTGTCCCCCAGCCCTGTCAGCCCCTGGACGTGGGGCTAGGGGGCAGTAATCACTTTAGTGGGTTCCCTACATTTTTTACATGCAAATGGTGACTTGCATCCATGACACAAAACAAACACATTATATGTGTGTATTTATATATATATCTTTGCTTTTGCCTAGATGCCATATAAATACGGACATATAATGTTTTATGCGCAGAATGTGGAATTAATACAGTGATCCAGAGTGCAGCTGATCTGTATACAACCTATTTGAATGTTATCCAATTTGAGAAGCTGCATATTAACCAAGCATTTGGGGCGTGAAATTTTACTCTTTCCATCATCAATATGAGCTATTTATATAGCGCCTCTAATTCCGCAGCGCTGTACAGAGAACTCACTCACATCAGTCTCTGCCCCATTGGAGATTACAGTCTAAATTAACTAACATACACACAGACACAGACTAAGGCAAATTTTAATAGCAGCCAATTAACCTACTAGTATGTTTTTGGAATGTGGGAGGAAACCGGAGCACCCGGAGGAAACCCACGCAAACACGGAGAGAACATACAAACTCCACACAGGTTGGGAATCAAATCCATGACCCCAGAACTGTGAGGCAGAAGTGCTAACCACTGAGCCACCGTGCTGCCCATCTGAGGAATTTGGGTTCCAATTTCTACCCCAGCAACACTGCAGAGCAGAATGTACTGATCATCGTTTCAGCTTTATTCTCAGAGCAAGTAGCATTCAGAATTTAGTATAGTGGCACTGTGTACTTCTCCATAGGGATCAATAATCAAGGGCAGAACAGCGCAACGATGGGCCCTGTAGCAGAGCTCGGATTTTAGCCCTCTGGGGCACCCTGTTCATTCTAAAAAAAGGGCAAAGATGGAGTTTCTTCTGAGCATAAACGGGATAGGTATTGGGGAGTTCTGAGGGAGCCTGAGGAGTGTGGGGGTCTCAGAGGCATGCCAGACCCCCCTCACCTCCAGGCCCCCTGTAGCGTCTTCACCCTCTTTACCCACGGTACTTTGGCCACGGTCAATACTGAAAAGCCATGAGGCTTAAAGCAGCTTAGACTGATCAGACCATGAATCATTATAGTTGCCATGCATACACAGCCTATAGCTTGCCATACATGTGGCAATTGTTATCAGCCAATTTGGCCAATTTAGAGTTTATGCGACATTGAATTATGTCTTGACCTTCACATATCATCATTAATGGCAAAAAATTATTGAAATCGGTTGGGATGTTAGTTGTTCTTGGCTCAAAATTCAATCTGATGATGACTGTGATCAATATGTGTGTATAGACATTGGGCATCACACTTACAGGGGCCATTGAGCCTTACTTGCGAGTGACCGGATTAGTCCTATTTGGAAACCCACCTGTGTGAAGATCATGAGGGTCATTTAGGTTAAAGAAATGCTAAAAATTATAAGAAACAAATATCCCCCAGAATTGAAACAAAACATGTTTTATTTGGCAACTTTACAAAACACATACATACAACGCATATTTTAGTATAAATCCTTTTAATACAAACTTCTTTATAAAACAAAACAAATTTGCAAACTGTATCCAGCATGCCGTCGTTTCTTTGTGTGGATTGTTGCTGTATTATTCTCATTGAAAAGTATCACATTTAGCTCACAATGACAACAAAGACAGATTGCTGTTATCGCTACTTGAGAGGTGCAGTGTGGAGCCAGCGAATTGATACCGTGTAAAGAGCTCAAATCTTGCTGTCAGCATCACTTTCTAAAGCCTGCAAGGTGTTTTTGTGTGTTTCTTGTGCCTGATAAAACAATTCATCAGCATGCGTCTTTAGTTCTCCATGGCTTGCTTGACACCGGTGTACTGAAATCAACTTTCTTCTGATAAATACGTTTCTCTTTCTTATTGCTGCGTAAATTAGGGGCGGCTCTGGGAGCGCACAATGAGCCCTTATTTTGTGTATGTAATTTGTCAAGGTAAACTGACTCAATAGTAATCAGATGCACAGGAGATCATGTTCATTAATTATTCTGAAATGTTAAGGAAAAAGCAGGAATATAGTATTCCTTTTCCCTAACGTTTTGCACAAATCTATAGCAGAGGCTTCGAGTGTTGCTTATGAAGTGTTCTTTTTAATTGCATTAATTGTGACTTTTTCTTTCCCCCATACATCAAAGATCTGAGCCATTAAAAGAAGTGATTGAGTGGTTACGCTGTGGAACAATAAAGTTAATTGTGACAGGGTTACATTTATAAAGTGTCTTTGTTGTAACTGCATTTTGTCTACTTTTTTACCTTTTTCAATCCTATTTAACAACTCTCCTGTGACATCTTCTATCATTTAAACATGTGTTGAAATTCTGATGCCATAGTTTTGTAAAAACATATTTGCAACATTTATGTTACATCCCCAGTAATATTGCATTCTTTTGCTCAAGCCAATTAAGAGATAATTGCATCCTGTTTAAAGAAACAAGCAGTGAATTTATACTTATCAGATATTAACTAGAGATCTACTAATTCACTGCTATGTTCTATCACATTATTGCTTATACACAAATATAGTTTCAGAAGTGTCCTCCAGCATTTTATTCCACATGCCAGGCTGAATCTTCTTGTCCAGTCTTATGTTTTAGGATAAATACTTGCCCAGTATTCTCAATTTGAGAGTGGTGGATGAAACACACCTATAATTAATTGTAGCCCTCACCCTGTTAAACTGGATTGTATCACATTAGGGGGGCATTCCATTGTCCTCAATGTGCCACAGAGTGCCACAAGAGCTGGGGCACTCTGCAGCGATGTAAGAATTTTCCTCGCACCCTGTAAAGTTGAGCAGGAAAAGCCAAGATGTCAGGGTACCGTAGTACCCAGAAATCTGCCTAGTCGAGAATCGCGCTTATGTTCAGCAGCACATAGCGTAGAATTTATTTCCCCTCCCTAAGAGGACAGTTCCCAGGGCCGTCTTTCCCATATGGCACAATGGGCAGGTGCACGGGGGCCCTGCAGCCCAGGGGGGCCCGTCGGAGGAAGCCAAAAAAAACTGGAAAAAGAAAAGAAGAAAATACTTACCGTGCTGTCAGCTGGCGATCCGGCTCCCTCCATGGTCTCCTCCTCCGTCGCGCTCGCAGTGCATGTCGGGCGTGACGTCATGACGCCCGCCCGACATCCATTGCGAAGCGCGACGGAGGAGGAGACCATGGAGGGAGCTGGATCGCCAGCTGACAGCACGGTAAGTATTTTCTTCTTTTCTTTTTCCAGGTTTTTTTTTTTTTTGGCTTCCTCCGACGGGCCCATATCTATATAATCATTTTTTAATTAATTTTTTATATATAGGGGGCCCGGGGGCCCAAGATGGTCTTAAGAGGGCCCTGACAGTTCCTTACATTATTTTATAGTTGGGATAGTTGTATTTTGTAGTGGTTTCATTTAAACTTGCAGTTGAAATGTCCCAAACCGCAAGAGTCTAAATTGAATATGTCTCACGAACTTTCCGGAGAGGTGCGAGAAAAAATTAATGGAGATTATTACGGTAATTGCTGGTCATGTGCGCTGCATGATGTCCTTGCAGCAATTGAATTTCCCCTTCTGTGTACAGGAAACCAGCAAGTTAGCACGGTGGCTCAGTGGTTAGCACTTCTGCCTCACAGCACTGGGGTCATGAGTTTGATTCCCGACCATGGCCTTATTTTCTGTGTGGAGTTTGTATGTTCTTCCCGTGTTTGCGTGGATTTCCTCCGGATGCTCCGGTTTCCTCCCACACTCCAAAAACATACTGGTAGGTTAATTGGATGCTATCAAAATTGACCCTAGTCTCTCTCTCTGTGTCTGTCTGTCTCCCTCTCTTTCTGTCTGTCTGTGTCTGTGCGTGAGTGTGTGTCTATATTAGGGAATTTAGACTGTAAGCTCCAATGGGGCAGCGACTGATGTGAGTGAGTTCTCTGTACAGCGCTGCGGAACTAGTGGCGCTATATAAAATAAATGATGATGATGATGATGTCAAGGATTGAAGGATACCGGTCATTTGCCCAATCAGTCTAGCTGGTCTGAGGGTACCCGGTACCTCCGTGAGTTCAGAATCACTTAGCAAAGACAACTGGATGCCAAATCCTGGGTTCTACTGCACATGCGAGAGCTGACTAGCGCCTATGCCCCAAGACAGACTTGGCGAAGTGTAAGTAAATTCTTACCATCCCGGCCAATATCACTTAGCTGCAGCTGTGATATTTTAAAAATAAATTGTTGTGCCAACTAAATTTCTATCGTCGCACTACGCGCCCATTTGTGTCATCATTGCATATTGATATATAGGGACCTATAAGAGATGTTTATGTTGATGTTGTGTAGCAGAATGACTGGGAACACCCCTGAGATGATTGTAACATTTTTTGTATGACTTTGTACATTCTATTATCGTTTGTAAACCAACGAAATTGTTAGTAAACGCGACCATAGTTTTCAGCTATAAATTAGGGTAGTTATTACCATTGACGTGGGTTATTTGGACATTGTAAAATGTACCTACTATTTTGGGGTTGTTGCATTACTCCGGTTACACATAGCTTTGGTGGGTCTACTTTCAACGTTAAATTAGAAGCAAGAGCTTCTGAGGTCAGTCCTGCCGCTTGCTTTGAAGATGAGCTCATGATTTTTATTTCGTCTTTACCTAAATATAACCCAGAGGATAATACGGTGCTCTGGTGGTTGATGGTAAATGGCGTCTCTATCTGTTCATCCGGGAGACCACCAACTATGACAAGACCCCAAAGAATCTGACGGTCTTTGAAAGGACGATATCTGTGTTACCAGCCAGGGGAAAAACAGGGAAGATTGATTTTTTTTTACAGTTCACAAGAAATCAGTTACCATCACACTAATTATATTACTCTCCAAATGTTCACTGTATTAATAAATGATGTAACAATTTAAAATTAAATGTGAGATTATCTAATAATTGAATCTAAAATGTGAGATGATATTATATGATATAATTAAGATAAAGTGTGAAATGATCTTACAAACTAAAATTTCAGTACACAATATCAGTTCATTGTTCTATAAACATGAATAAAATGATTACGTTTGTGAAGTCAGTTTGCAGAATTTCAAGGAATATTTATACTAACACTTGGATTACGCTTATATCAGTCTGAATCTTAATAATTAAATTTCATGAAAATATAATAAAGCTTTATTTGATACTTTAAACACATCAGGCCTGATTCATTAAGGAAAGTAAGGCAAAAAAAATTGAGTAAGTTTTCTCCTGGACAAAACCATGTTACAATGTAAGGGGGACAAATTAGTTTATTATTTTGCACATATGATAAATACTGGCTGTTTTTTCATCTAACACACAAATACTTGATAGATTTACTTTTACACTGAAATTTAAAGTTGCTCCAGAACATGCCCTACCCCAACTATAAATCTGTCTCCACATTTTAAGTTTACCTCCCCCTCCAATGCAACATGGTTTTGCCCAGTTGAAAAGTTACAAATTTTATTTTGCTTTACTTTCCTTAATGAATCAGGCCCATCTGTGTGATGTTATGCACAAAAAAGAATTAATTTTAAATTACCTAGATGTCTTCAACAACAGTTCTGTCATTTGTGTTACTATATACAGCTATATATATATATATATATATATATATATATATATATATATATATATATATAAAATATACGGCAATAAACAATTGGCGCAGACAACAGTATTGTATAATAATATTTCAAAAAGAGTCCACGAAAACACCTCTTCCACGTATGGAGGCAGCCTTCCTTATATTGGATGGTAAGTCCAGAGTATATAGATAGGTATAGTGCAGGAATCGGCGCTCAAGGTGTGACAGTATTGGAAAATAAACCAAAGTTCAGTGGAAAATATAAGTCATAAATAAATGGATCTTTCAAGATTCTGGATAGTCCTCTTGGACCAAGGTTATAAGTCCAGTCTTGTATATATGTAAAAGACAGAAAACAGAGAAATCAGAGGACTAGTGTGTATATGTGATAGCCCATCACCATAATCACCACACCAAAAGATCAATAAAATAGCTTATCTGCATAAACTGCTCTTATTCAAAGGCAGGAACCGTTTAGCTGTGTAGCAACTTCCAGAATAATAATATAACCAGCTTCCCCGGTATCATGATGTTTCTCCAGAAATCTGCATAATCAGCACATCTGTATGTCTGTTCCTCAATCATACACCAGTCACAAAACCTCTCGGGTCTCTGGTGTCTGCAGTCGCCACACTGTCAGCTCGTGTATTCCGCTAGTTTGAATGTAAATATCCGCCCAGTCCAAGCACCTATATATATATAAAATAGAATCTAATTACAACCATTTAGGGCAGAACTATATCAAGTCAATATATCAAGGCAGAGAAATCTCGGAGGTTTAGGAAGAAGAAGCCAATATAATATTCACAACCATTTATATAGCGTCACTAATTCTGCAGCGCTGTACAGAGAACTCATTGACATCAGTCCCTGTCCCATTGGAGCTTACAGTATAAATTCCCTAATATAGACACACACTCACAGAGAGAGAGAGACTAGGGTCAATTTGTTAGGAGCTAATTAACCTTCAAGTATGTTTTTGGAGTATGGGGGGAAACCGGAGCACCCGGAGGAAACTCACGCAAACATGGGGAGAACATACAAACTCCACACAGATAAGGCCATGGTCGGGAATCAAACTCATGACCCCAGTGCTGTGAGGCAGAAGTGCTAACCACTGAGCTACCGTGCTGCCCTAACTCGGATACTATTATTTTTACCTAGATATTCACTTTCTGTGGGATTTCTACTGAAAAATAATCAGCGATTAATACAATCTGAATGTAAATTCCCAGAGATTTTCTGCATTTAAATTTGTAATGTTTATTGCTTATTGTTATTTATTAATGTGGCACTGATGGGCATTATGGACAGTTGTTGGTCCTGTGACATCTCTACACTTCACATGCTGTTTATTTAACTTGTTCCCCGGTTCTGTGTTCTTTTTATTGCAGTACTGTTTTTATCTCTTTTTGTACTTCATAATTAACGTAGCATCAGAGATAGTATTTGGTCATAATAACATCTATTATCTGCTTGAAGTGGCCTAAAGTGAAGCAGACATCAAGATCCCTTATGGATAAAAGACCCTACTTTGTGGTTTTAGGTTTATACTTTGAATTTCCAAATATACTGTTATCTTAATCTCTCCATAATTAGTGATTACATTTTGCAATTGTAATTTGTTACTTTTTTATGATTTGACTTAGAAGACTTTTAACTTTTGCTTTGACAGATTTTTGTACGGGAATAAAATTGTTGAAATGTACTTTATTTTTTATTATTCATGACCCCCGTTGTTTCTTAAAGACAGCTATTTATCAAAGTTAGTTTCTTTTTGTGATAACGGTCCCATAACTATTTTTTCACCTATATTTTTCTATTTAAGCCTCATAAATGCCTTAGGGGGGAATTCAATTGGCTGTTTTACTGCCGAAAGTAACACGGCCTGCACACTATTACCGTTACTACGGTAAGATTGCACATTATAACCATTAGTACGGTAATCTTTAACGCCGAAATCTGTGTTATAAATGACTATATAAATGATAATAGAATGCAGGCTGCGTTACTTTTGGCCAATTGAGTTCCCCTGTTTGAATGCGAGTGTTAAGCGTTTGCTTTTATTGGATCCCTGTTGGATCCCACATGGCAATATTATCAAATTCAGCTTTGCCCATTTATAAACTTCCTAACAATGTCTATAGACAGCTTGACACCACATTTCATGGCAAAAACAAAATGATTCAGCAGCTTCGACCAGTAGCAAATTATTATTTTCTACCAGAATCCCACCGATTTCCACTCTCGCAGGCTGATTGCAACATTCTCACTCTGCGTCTCCTCCTATCTGAGCCTCAGCCCTGCCCATTAGATTGCAAGCTCTCACGAGCAGGGTTCTCTCTCCTTCAGTCTTCTTGTCCACTCCCACCTCATCCAGCGGTGCATCCTTGTATTATTTCTCTTGCATGTTCTATACCAGTGTTGGCTACCCTGTAACACTCCAGGTGTTGTGAAACTACAAGTCCCAGCATACCCTTCCAGCAAAAATCAGCTATATATTGGCAAAGCATGCTGGGGCTTGTAGTTTCACAAAACCTGGAGTATCACAGGTTAGCCAACACTGTTCTATACTGCGCTCTATTTTTGATCTGTACCTTGCTTATTACATCTTATGTATTATGCTTCATTTTTGTTGTATTATTGCACTTATGCTTCTTGAATGTTCTTTATTTGACCTTTGCTTTTTCTGTATTCTGCTTTGTTGAACCTCTTAAGTTGGTTTTACTATGTTCTTATTCCCTGTTAATAACTAATAATAATAATTATTCATATGGGTCCATAATTCTTGATAAAGCTTACCCTTTTTGTACCTTTTTATCTCATTTACATTGAATCTTTTTTAGCTTTTGCACTTTTCAATGTGTTTTTTTTACACTTTTCATGGATTTTACACCTACTTCCCGGCTGCTTTTCTTGAAACTCCATTCCCTGGTGCAAAATTGCCCTCGGCGCTATGCACAACATTTGTTTTGACCTAACGCCATTGCTTTGACATCGTTAAGCAAGGTCCTTTACATAATCTTGTTCTACTTTAACAATATTATTAGACTTTTACAGTTTGGTGTCTACTAATTCATACCTAGGTGTTATAAAAATTGGCTTGTGTCTTACAATATTTGGCCAAAGAAATTGTCCAGTTGCTGGAGACTGTAATGCACTTTGATAAACAGACCTCTAAAGCTGATTTATACATGATCTAATCACTAGCACAATACAGTCAGTAATTAATTACTTGTGTAATCTTTTCTCATCAAACAGGTGAAGGCTTTAAATGAACCTAAACTTTTATAAGGAAGAACTGGACGGGAAGGATGCGGGTGACCAATGGGTATCGCAGATCCCACTTACTACTGCTGATACTGGTCCTGGTATTTGGAGGTGGTGATTCTCAAGTGCAGAGAGCCGGTATGTTGTTCCACTATGGGGCAAGCGGGTTTTAGCCATCGTAGGGCTTTGGTGTTTCACCATTTAACAGGACAGCCCCATTTTTGCCCACCCAAAAACTTTAACTTACAATATTTACAGTATATGTAGACTTCCGGTCAACCTGAGTTAACAGGAGAAATCGGAATAGATTCCTAGAACTGTTTTACCTTATTTGAGACCTAAAAAGTAGTTTGGAGCGACTGTTATGACTTCAGCACACTTCAGTACACATAGATGTCTTTATTTTTCATTTTAAAGTGATAGGGATCTGTAAGATTATGCCACGGTGTACGCTCCCACATACCATACACTGTAGTTCTGGGGAGAAGACAAATTCAATATTAAATTATTTCTCGGGTGCTCCTGCCCAGGGGCGGGCTGGCCCGGCCGCCCCCTGGATGCAATATAGGCTGTTTTCACCACGGCCGCATCTGATGCCGTGTCAGCGCAGCGGCCGCTTCCCGTTTCATGTGATGCGGCTGCCTGTGTGCCCCCCGGGCTTCCCTCTCCCAGCCCGCGCCTGCTCCTGCCCTTAACTGTGGGACCTTCTCAGAATGGTGGGGACAATTTAAAAATATTATAGAAGGTATCCTACAGAGGGAGTGAAAACTGGTTCACAGGGGAATAAACAACAATCAGATTCTGTTTTATTTTCCTACTGCAGAAAATCAAAAATGACTTTACTGCTTTCTGTGGATTATATCACTTTTCCCACTGCACCAGCTTTAATGAATGTGCCTCACAAGTTGCAAAATATTTACTGGACTAATTGCAAATTTAATAGCTAACACCTCTCTTCCCCTTCACCCCATCACTCTGCAAATTCAATAGACATGTGACAAAAGAGGATGTTATTATGTGGGAGTTTTATTTACAGCATAAGGACCATTAAGCACATGGTTTTATTTGTGTCATTGTTGCTATTTGCAATAAATATACTATGGGGGGAATTCAGTTCCCCCCCGAAGTACCGCCACGCTAACACTATTACCGTTATTATAACAACGGTAATAATGCGCAGGGCGCGTTTCTTTTAACAGTAACGCGGCCAATTGAATACCCCCCTATGAGGTGAGTATACATCTCCATTGGGTATGTTTGTGACTTTTTTTTAGTGTTTTGACTTTTTCATGTCCTCTCGTGTGTGCACTAGTGACAAATTAAACTGAAAATGTAAGTGTTGTCAATGATCTCTTTACACCCAAAAGCCTCCTTGTACTTAAGGCCGTTGACTATTTTAAATCTACTAATTTTTGGATGAGCTAAACCCTAGGTTCCCAAACTGTGCGCCGTGGCTCCCAGGGGTGCCGCGGCGCTGTCACAGGGGTGCCGTGGCCAGGAAGAGAGAAAACAAACAAACAAAAAAAAAACTTAACAATCTGGCAGCGCCCGGAACCCAGCATCCTCCCTCCTCGCTTCTCACTGAATGTCGAGTATGACGTCATCACGCCCGACATTCAGTGACAAGCGGCAGGAGAGAGGATTCTGGGTCCCTGGCACCACCGGATTGGTAAGTTTTTTGTTTTTTTTCTCTCTTTCTGGCCATGGTGGGATGCATAGGGGGCAGAGCAAGGATGCAGAGGGGGTACAGTGAGAGTGCAGAGGGGGCACAGTGAGGGTGCAGAGGGGGCACAGCGAGGGTGCAGAGGGGGCACAGTGAGGATGCAGAGGGGGTACAGTGAGAGTGCAGAGGGGGCACAGTGAGGGTGCATAGGGGGCAGAGCAAGGATGCAGAGGGGGTACAGTGAGAGTGCAGAGGGGGCACAGTGAGGGTGCAGAGGGGGCACAGTGAGGATGTTGAGGGGGCACAGCGAGGGTGCAGAGGGGGCACAGCGAGGATGCTGAGGGGGCAGAGTGTGTGGATGAAGGGGCACAGAGTCAGTTAGCTGTAAATTATTCTTTGACAGAAATATAATTGAAAGAAATATATAAAAATATTATTTTCCCTTGGATTTATGTGTATTTTTGCATACAACTAAATAAGTATTTCTGTCCTGACCTAAAAACTTATTACGTTTTTTGACCCAGCTACTTATAAAATGGGACTGCTCGGTAATTATTTTGGAGGGGTGCCTTGAAAAATTATAGAGACTCTAAGGGTGCCGCGAACTGCAAAAGTTTGGGAACCACTGAGCTAAACTTTAATATTTCTAAAAAAAGGATTTATAATTCCTGCCTGAATGAACACAAATGAACGACCAAAGTGGGCTTCATTACTACATGGAGAAATGCAAATCATCAATGTATTACGTAGTGAACCTTCCAGTGAGAAATGCTGGGACTTATAGTTTGACAACAGATGAAGAGTCACAGGTTGCCTAAGGCTGATCTATAGATTCTAAATACTATAAGTCTGCTCTTGCTCGCTTCCTACTAAGATGTCTGAATTCCTAAAATACTGTCAAATTCCAGTTTACTTGCAGTTAAGCCAAACGTGTGGGAGTCTTTCAAAATGTAACGCATTTATAAAGGTCAGACAAAGATTTGATATCCACCAGTGGCCTTTTCAGCCTGTTTTCCAAAAGCAGGAATACAAAGGGGGAACCAGAACAAAACAGAATGAAAAGGAATCTCTGGGATATGGAAGAGAGACTCACTGAGATATGCAAAGTGGAAGGATTGTATTTACCAAATAACAAAAAGATTTTTGTTTGCAAAAAGCTTGGAATAAATGTTACTCAGGTTTTTTTGTTATACAAAGATGAAATTGTAAAGGCATATAGAGACAAAGTCATGTTGCTATATTCAATAATACCAAAAAAGAAATAAAACTATAAAATAATTATTTTTATTAGGCTTATAAAACACAACATCAATGCATATATCATCATCATCATCATTTATTTATATAGTGACACTAATTTCGCAGCGCTGTACAGAGAACTCACTCACATCCGCCCCTGCCCCATTGGGGCTTACAGTCTAAATTCCCTAATATAGACACACAAAGATAGAGGGAGAGACTAGGGCCAATTTTTGATAGCAGCCAATTAACCTACCAGTATGTTTTTGGAGTGTGGGAGGAAACCGGAGCACCCGGAGGAAACCCACGCAAACACAGGGAAAAAATACAAACTCCTCACAGATAAGGCCATGGTCAGGAATTGAACTCATGACCCCAGTGCTGAAAGTGCTAACCACTGAGCCACCGCGCTGACCGTGTTCTTTTATTAAATGTATTTATGGGTAAATTTACAGAATGAAAGGTCCTCGTACCTTATAAGACAAGTTGTGAGTAACGGTATATATCAGTATATAGTAAAGGTGAGATGCTCTGGAGAGTTTTAATCTAGATCACAGACATGCAGAGAGGTGGGTAAAGGCGCTAAACACCTAAAAAGAAAGTAATTGCTCCAGTAATATCAAATCACCTAGCCTAGCAAATAGCCTAGAAAATAAAAATTAAGTACATTCAGTACATTATTGCAGCATAAATATAGGTTAGATACACTCTACCAGGAGACCATTAGTAATTGACTAGGGATTATATTAGCAAAATAGAGACATTTGGTCTATATTACACACACATAACAAAATAACTGGCCTTAACCTTTTAAGGGTATTCGTGTTTAAGAAGTGGTAACTAGCTATCTGCCTAGGAGATACAATGTCAGGGTGGATTTAAAGATAGCAACAGAGTTTATTGCAGCTCCAGAGAGTCCCACCGGGTCGGAGTAGTCAGAGGAAATGTTTTAAGGAAGGAGAGAGTAGTTGTGTAAAGGATGGAGGAAGGACAGACAATAAATCGATCATCTGTACAGGAACATAAATGGATCTCCCTATAATTCTTATCAGTGGCCATCCACATTATTTACTATTATAGGTGGAGCTCTCACAGAACTTGAGATACATCCAAAACAGAAAAAGAAGTCAAAAGGTTCTGATTTGGCGGCCTGGACATCAGAACCCTTTGTCTTCTTTTTCTGTTTAGGATGGAGGAAGGAGTCAGTTGTCAGAGAAATAAAGGAGACAACAGGATCAGATGTAATGGGGAGATAAGGGCTGAGAGACGATTTAAAATAAAGAAGTGATTATCAGCATTTTTGTCATCGATAACCTCAGTAATGTCTCTTAACTACTCTCCCTTACCACGTCACATAAATCACTACCACCCCCAATTTGCCATGCTGATCATACCCTTGATCTATTTTTTTTAAACCTAAATACTAAATACTAAAAGGTCTTTTTAAAAATGACAGGGAGAGAAAAAAATGGGAATTCAAACTGATAAGAACATTCCAGTCATTGACTCAAGGACTCAATCTAACACCTGGATTTATGACCCACTACATGGACACACTTCACACCGCACAGCAGAGTGACTCCAAATCTCTGAACTCCTAGGACTTTTAATCTTCAATCCGTAACAAAAGCTTCATCAGACATTCCAGAAACATCATCACCCCCCACCCTACCTACAATTCCATTTCCCTGTTGTAGCCAATATCTGAAGATGAGGTTATAGAAATAATTTCGTCTGCTCACATCGCTAACTGCCCCCTCTTGATTCAATGTATTCCTGCCTACTACACAAGCTTCTAGGTTACTAAAAGGTTCTAAACCTTTCCACATGTATTTTCCCCTCTGTAGTCAAATGAAGAAGGTGTGAGTAGAGAGGGCCCTTTTTGTGAGAAGAGGGCAATGCAGAGACAATAGCAGCTAGTGGGACTGAGGAGGAGATTGGGGCAGTAGTTGGTAGCACAAAAAGGGAGCACTATAGGATGGGTTAGGATAGGCTTTAGTGAAGAACTGGGTTTAAAGAAAGTAATTCATCGACTAACGGTTGAGGGATAGTCTGGTCAGTTGGGGCAGAGAGTTTCTTAAGTAGGGATCAACACAGGAGAATCCTTGAAGATTGGAGTAAGGAGTGGCAATCAGAGAGGAGGGGAGGCACAGGTCAGTGGCAGATCTAAAAGGGTGTGAGAGAAAGTATGTTGTGACAAGGTCCAAGATATACGAAGAGGAGGTGTCGGTGAGGGTTTTGACAAGATCTCGAATTGCTGTTCAACCATCTGCTCACAGATGTTTCAAAGACATTTAAAGTGAAACATAGGAAAAAGACTGATTTTGCTGCCTCTGTCACTTTTAAAACCTTCCCTAATACCTGAGTCATCAAGGTGAGTAAAGCATAAAAAGTAGTAACCTTGCACCTGGGGAAAACCATGTTGCACTGGAGGGGGAGGTAAATTTAAAATGTAGGTACAGATTTATAGTTGGGATAGGACATGTCCTAGAGCAACTTTAAATTTCAGTGTAAAAATAAAGCTATCAAGTATTTGTGTGTTAGATGAAAAAGCAGCCAGTATTTATCTTATGTGCAAAATAATAAACTAATTTGCACCCATTGCATTGTAACATGGTTTGTCCCAGAGAACATTTACTCCTTTTTTTGCCTTACTTTCCTTAATGACTCAGGCCTATATTGTTTATATGAAGCAAAGCGGAGACAGAGGAGTCAAAGGTAACCCGTAAATAATATATATAGACTTTTATCATAGGCTACTTCCTTATGCATCGTATGTTAAGTATGTTGTCACATTCACAGCACACAGGTGTCTCTGTTTCCACTTATTTCTATTTAGAGAATTTGCCTGTGGTTTAAAGTTCTCCACCACATAATACAAAGGAGGGATATTATAAGCAAACAACATAATGGACACTATACTATATATTTTTTTCTTATGATTGCTTTTTTTTGCATAATATAATGCATTTTTTAACAATTTCTCTGAGCCTTCTTTGCATTTTTTTCCAGGCTGTAAGAATGTCCATTACGATTTGGTCTTTATCTTGGACACATCTTCAAGCGTAGGCAAGGAAGATTTTGAAAAGGTTCGACAATGGGTTTCAAACTTGGTGGACACTTTTGAGATCGAACCTGATAAGACTCGAGTGGGAGTTGTGCGGTACAGTGGCAAACCCTACACTGAATTTGACCTGGGCAGGTTTCAGACTCGTGAGGATGTAAAGGAGGCAGCTCGGAACATTAAATACTATGGAGGAAACACAAACACGGGAGACGCCCTTAGATATATCACAACATACAGTTTTTCTGAAGAGGCTGGCGGAAGGCCCAGCCAACGAGCCATTAAAAAAGTCGCCATCCTATTGACCGACGGAAGGAGCCAAGACCTGGTGTTGGATTCAGCCACGGCAGCGCATAAGGCTGGTATTAGGATTTTTGCTGTAGGAGTTGGGGAAGCTCTGAAAGAAGAATTGGAGGAGATAGCATCGGAACCCAAATCAGCCCACGTGTTCCATGTTTCCGACTATAATGCCATTGATAAAATCAGAGGGATATTGAGAAGAAGACTCTGCGAAAGTAGGTGACCATTTTATATTTCAGATGCCATGAAACATTTGCTTCTTTTGTAATTCTCCCATTAACCACACGCGTTTCACAATTGCCAGAATTTTTTTTAGATTTTTGCAATATCGATACTTACGTGAACTTGGAATAACTTTTGTATTTCTTGGACTACCCAGAGTGAAATAAAAAAACTCTTATGGGCACAGGTTGCATAGCTTCCATTTATAGGTCTCAAGCTACTGCCCCAGTTGTCATTATTGTAATCCATCACTGTTGGTTTTGGGAATAAGATGTGAATAAGCAGTAGTTGCCTACACGGAGCAAGTGTAATGATTCACCCTTGATCATTGGTTCCCCTTGGCACAGCCTTTGGCTACTGACTGCCACCCCTGCTGTTTTAGTGCTTCAGAATAGGTGTACATAGCTGTAATGATACGTGCCAGCGTGGGTTGCACTTACGTAGTGCTTTTATAACCCCAGGGGGTAAATGTATCAAGTTGAGAGTTTTCCAGTGGGTTTGAGAAACCAATCAGATTCTAGCTATCATATATTTAGTGCAGTCTACAAAATGATAGCTAAAATCTGATTGGTTGCTTTAGGCAACATCTCCAGTTTTCAAACTCTCAGTTTGATACATTTACCCCCAGACCTGCCATGAGATTTTACCTGTGAGGTTCTACTGCTGATACTTTAATGCAATACGTCTGTTGAGAACTTCTGAGTTTGTCGCTGCTTATTTCTGGATTCTGCCTGTCTGCTGCCTGCACTGACCTCCACCGTTGGATATTGACTACTCTTTTGGTTTCTGATTTAGTTCTTTGCTGCCAGTCAGTTACTAATTCCTGCTTTAGACTTTGTTTGTTATTAACTACTTTAATTTCACAAGTAAATCCCTTTGTTGCCTGGTTCTGTATCCTACCTACTAGTTAACACCTTAAACAACTTATTATCTTTAAATGTGTTGAGCTTGGAAGAAAATGGATATACTAGAGACAAACAGTGAACTGGTCCTTGGTGTTCAGGAATGGGCTGTGGGTCCATATGGGACAGGAAGCAGACATTTGGTGGGTTGAACCACTGTTCAGAGTCTGCTTTCTTATGAATATTGGTATACCCATAAATTGACACTTTAAAGAAACATCCGTCGGTGTAAATTAAATTTTCATGGCAGCCATTTGTTCAGAAAATTCTTACATGTTTATATATTTTTGTCTTTTTAATTATCTAGTTGTTTGTTGAATTTAGTATCGGGATGATATGTGTTTGATAGTTGCTATAGCATTTTACTGGTAAGTTTGCTTACACTTTACGGTTCTCTTGTTTCCTAATTTATTGAAAAAACACTTTGTTCTTGGATAAAAACCGCAGCCCAATCTTCTGTCTGTCTGACATGTGACCTTGATGCCAGTGTTGGTTTATCTTTGTTTGTGTCTGTTTGTCTGTTCCTCCCCCTCAGTACCCAAGTTTTGGGGGCAGAATCTCACGATCAGAGGTCAGAGGGTCCTGTCCTGGTCTGTAGGAGTCTGACCCTTCTCTATATATGTGAGCTCACAATAAGACACAGTCCCAGCTTCCAGACCGCTGGTTGTTGGTCACTGACAAGGAAACACATCTAATAACATTTCATAATAAAATGCATCATTTCGAATAAACTATAAGAAAGAATAAAAGAGGAATAACTTTATGTTTCTAATAATCTTTAGATTTGTTATGATTGAACATCTAAATTGATTTCTCTTGTAAATTTTTTCTTTGACTGGATTGCGATCCAGTTCGTAAGAATAAACTGTGTCTCTTATGTAAATCCTGTGTGAAATAATAAGATCTACTAAATCAAAATTTGTCTGTGATGTGAACAGTTAGGGTTTTTTTTATCAAATAGGCACAATTTTGACAGATTTTCCTAAAATGAAAATTACACAACGTAAAAAGATCTTTAGTTTTTTTGACTAGGGTCTGAGTACTTTTGTTACAAATTTTCAGACCCTGCTCATTAGAATAGCCCCACTTTGGCAGTGGTTGAGAGCAGAACAATTTGTAATCATTAAAATTTCCCAGTAACACCGAATATTTCAGGAGATGACCTTGTGGGAAACATAGACCGGTTGAAATGCATTTAAACCAATTACTTTCTCTGCAGCAATAAGGGTTAACTGCTTGCAATGTGCTGCAACATTGTTGCAACAAAATGAAAAACAAATAGCAGTCCTGGCTGCCTGTCAAGTTACATAATGGTGAAAGCGAAGTAATTTCAGAGCCTACACCAATGGTTCCCAAACTTTCTCAGTTCGAGGCACCCTTAGGGTCACCATAATTTTTCCAAGGCACCCCTAAGCCAAAATAATTACCAGGTAGTCCCGTTTTTTAAGTAGTTGGGTCAAAATGGCGTAAGTTGTATTTAGGCCCCTTCACCATCACATTGTGCCCCTTCATCATATAACTGCGCCCCTTCACCATATCACTCTGTATCGCCTTCGCCATCTCACACTCTGTGTCCCCCCCCTTCAGCGTCTCTCTATGTCCCCCTCCTTCAGCGTCTCTCTGTCCCCCCCTTCAGCGTCTCTCTCTGTCCCCCCTTTCAGCATCTCTCTCTGTCCCCCCCTTCAGCGTCTCTCTCTGTCCCCCTCCTTCAGCGTCTCTCTGTCCCCCCCATTCAGCATCTCTCTCTCTGTCCCCCCCCTCAACGTCTCTCTCTGTCCCCCTCCTTCAGCGTCTCTCTGTCCCCCCCATTCAGCATCTCTCTCTCTGTCCCCCCCTCAACGTCTCTCTCTGTCCCCCCCTTCAGCGTCTCTCTCTGTCCCCCTCCTTCAGCGTCTCTCTGTCCCCCCCTTCAGCGTCTCTCTCTGTCCCCCCTTTCAGCATCTCTCTCTGTCCCCCCCTTCAGCGTCTCTCTCTGTCCCCCATTCAACGTCTCTCTCTGTCCCCCCCTTCAGCGTCTCTCTGTCCCCATCCTTCAGCATCTCTCTCTGTCCCCCCCTTCAGTGTCTCTCTGTCCCCCCCTTCAGCGTCTCTCTCTGTCCCCCCTTTCAGCATCTCTCTCTGTCCCCCCCTTCAGCGTCTCTCTCTGTCCCCCATTCAACGTCTCTCTCTGTCCCCCGCTTCAGCGTCTCTCTGTCCCCATCCTTCAGCATCTCTCTCTGTCCCCCCCTTCAGTGTCTCTCTCTGTCCCCATCCTGCAGCGTCTCTCTCTGTCCCCCTTCACTCTCCGTTCCTTTACTTACCTTCTTTCCTCATTTTCTGCTGTCTTCTGTCCTGATGTCCTCTCTGCTGCTGCTCCTCACTGACAATGTCAGACATGATGACGTCACACCCGGCAGTCAGTGAGAACAGTGAGGAGGAGGATACGGCGCTGGATTGGTAAGTTCTTCTTTTTTTTTTCCCCTCTTCTTTTTTTTTCAAGGGTGATCGCGGCACCCCTGTGACAGCGCCGCGGCACCCCAGGGAGCCGCAGCGCACACTTTGGGAACCGCTGGCCTAGACGATGATCTTTTCAAACTGAATTGATACATCTCTGTCGAATTCTCAGGCTCACATGTAGATAGGAAAGAAACAACATTAATAAATGCTTATTTATCTACCACAAGGCAGCAGAAAAGCAATAATTTGCTAATCATCTTATCAATTGATGCTTTGGATAATAAAAGTATTGCACTTAGGGTACTTGCTGAAACTTGGGGAGATCAAGTTTTACTTTATTATGAATAATCCTAGTCTTTTTATATGCTGTATTCTTCATTAAGAGAACATTTGATTTATGTCTCAGCGTTGTCTACTTTCTAAGCCAAGATACATATCAGCCTGATCTGAGTTGCTGGAACTATTACAATGCAAACGTTCTAAGATTTCACAAGTCCAGGAAGAATGCTGGATATTCAGCACGTCAAACATGTTTTCTTTTATCACTGAAACTAAAATGATTGACGGGTAGAAACACGTGTACACCAATAAGTACGCCTTAACTTGTCAGACTATAATCTGGCCAAATGATTTTGCCTCAACTAGTTTATGAAAATAACTGTAGTTGTCAATATTAATGCAATGGAAGACTCAAAAATCCAACATTTTGCTACTATTAGTATTAATTGACATTAGTGTGTTTTAGCATGAGACAATACATTACAAGATATATTATTCTCTGCTTACCTACAATAATTCAAAATTTATTAGAGCATACCTTGAAAATATGGACACTTATTTTTGTACAAATCCTACACATACAGCAATTCAAAAATCAAATGCATAATCCAAGTTTTTAAATCAAATATTTAATTCATTTCCCAGAACTATTTGTAATATTTCCACTAAATCACTCTGTAAATCTTCTATTCATAGTTTAAGGTTCTTCGATATTACATCTGTGGCATCAAAACAATTGCGGACAAGGGAAGTGTCTTTAGTTTGTTCTTCAAAATTAAATGTTAAACTACTCCTTTTAGCTGTTTCATGTATCAATTATTCACCAGTGTAGAAATCCAATGAACTCGGAAAAATTCCAAATTTCTATCCACTCACATCGGTTGGCTGCAATGGTATTACATAAACACAGCAGGAATAATGGTAAAATGAGAATCGGCGCTGGAACACAGATAATGAACAATCTGTGACACGCTCATTGCTTGGAGAGCATCTGGATGCTGTATACTGTATACCTTGTAGAGGTGATGCTCCTTGTGTCTGTTGATATCATCTAACACCTTCATTTATAATGTAAATAATAATGTATTTTGTGTGATGAATTAATATACCAGAGGATGCAGCCTATCCATTCCCTAGTATCCGATAAGATCACTGACGTGTGTGGCACAAAGTCTGCCGCCACCAAAATTGCACCTACATACATCTCGTCACTTGTCTCATAACATCTCCCAACTTGACACCTCCGTTCTGCACAAGATCTGCGTCTCTCTTCCACTCTCATCACTTCCTCCCATTCTCGGTTACAGAACTTTTTTCGGGCTGCACCCACTTTATGGAATTCACTCGCTCGCACAGTAAGACTTTCCTCTTGTCTTCAACCTTCAAGCGTTCTCTGAAAACCCACCTCTTCAGACAAGCTTATAATATTCCTCTACCACCATCTTAATATCCGTAGGTTAACCTATTACCACCCTCTACACAGCTAACAGAAGACAACAACCCTCTGACCAACATATTTGTGTGACTGATCACACAGCTCATTAAATACTTTGTAACATTTGCATTCTAGCTGGACATATATTCAATATGATATAACACTTACCCTTGTGTATCAAACCATTGTCCCATAGATTGTAAGCTTGCGAGCAGGGCACTCTTACCTCTCTGTATGTAGGTATTATCCAGTATTGTTTTATTACCGTTTGTTCCCAATTGTAAAGCGCTACAGAATCTGTTGGCGCTATATAAATAAATGTTGATGATGATGATATTTTGAAGCCAATATCATATGCCGGCTTGTTAATAAACTGCATTCTTCATAAGCTGTATAATGGTCCCGCCTTCTAATGATCAAATGTCCCAATTGGCAGACTTCGAAAGGGGTGGGGCTCATACTGAAGTGGGTGGGGTTTGCCGGAAGTGGGAGCGATTGGGTGGAAAGTGGGCATGTTTAGAATGATAAGGGGTGGAGTATGTGCTGATCTGAGGTGGGGCTTATTTTTGGCTGACCTTATCTTAGGAGGTATCAGCAAACTTCCAATTGCACCAGTCACCTACTCACGCTGGGTCTAGAATTCTGATGGGATGTCGTCATTGCAGACGATCAGTTCCCGTCTCATACCTCAGTGATGTCCCTAGTCCCTAGTAAATTGGTTGCATGTGAGTTCTGCCCCAGAAATAGCTGCTTTCACTGTCTACAGCAACAGATACACTTTAAGTACAGGTTATACAGCTGTCCTGATAACATGTATATCATAAATCTGGACTGGAATGTGAACAGTAATAAATCAGTCTCTTAAACACAAGAGCTTACCAAACGGGATGTCTGTCTATACTAAGGAATGTAAACGTGATCATTAGTTAAAAATAATCATCATTTTCAGACCGTTAGCTGACAGCAGCCATTATTGCTATGTCTGAAATAAAATATTTTGCATTCAATTTATAAACTTAATTTTTATTTTTATTTTTTTTAAAATATAAAGAGCATAATGTTAAATGACACATGCATTTGCAAACTATTAGACTATTAGTAGTAGTAGTAATAGTAGTATAATCTTGTATATATAGTAAGATATATAAAATATAAATGACAACTAAAGCAATATAAATAAGTAAGATAAGTAGATTAGAGTACAACAATTGTATACAACTGTTACATTTAGAATAATGAAAAACAGTTTCAAAGGGATTTTAATTCTGAAGCAAGAACACTTTCATTCCATGTTCATGTTAAGTATACTAAGGGGCAGATTCTGAAGAACAACGCGTTCCGCGCACTATTACCGTGAGCCGCAAGCAAGAATCTGCGTTTAAAATTACTGTAGTAATGGCAATAGTGCGCGGTCTGCGTCTGCAATGCGGGGAATTGAATCTGCCCCTATGTATAGTGTCCAGGAGGACAACAGTATGTACCTCTAATAATATCTGGGTAAAGGAAGCTTATGTTATCAGTATGCATTAGCCTTACAGCGATTACATAGAAACAGGTAAAATGCCTTCAAGGACTGAGTTGGAAAAGTGCATAACTGATGATCATATTGAGCTTCTTACGGCTGGGATGACAGACAGGCTGGAGGGCCTCAGAAAGAGTTGGTGTTTATAAAATTAGTATGTAAGAGGGTCAAGCTATGCTTCAATAATATTATAATCTCTCCTGTGTCCTCCCATGGTGGAAATAATCTGAGTTATCATTTTGTAGCTTTTATTTTGTATATTGTGGGCCTGACTCATTAAGGAAAGTTAGGCAAAGAAAAAAAAAAGCGTTCTCTGGACAAAACCATGTTACAATGCAAGGGGTGCAAATTAGTTTATGATTTTGCACATAGTTAGATACTGTCTGGTTTTTCATGTAGCACACAAATACTTGATAGCTTTATTTTTACACTGAAATTCAAAGTTGATCTAGGACATGCTGTACCCCAACCATAGGCAAAGCGAGGGGGAGGGGGGTTCCTAGTGCATGGAAACCCCCTCCAACCCTGGATCACTGTATTATTGAGGTGGCTGGGCCCTGCTCCCACTTCACACGGCTCTGCTCGAAAAGGGAGAGCTGCACCTAACAGTAGTGCACGCAGCTTTGCCCATGTATATTATGGGGATAGGAAGAGTTGGAGAGCAGCCAAGCACTGTCTAAAATTATAGCCACGCCCCCATGCATGCTGGTCACGCCCACTGGCGTTGTGGTGTGGAAACCCCCCTCTACAAATCCTGCGTTTGCCCCTGCCAACTATAAATCTTTCCCACAGTTTAAATTTAGCTCCCCCTTCAATGCAATCCAAGGTGCAAAGTTACTATTTTTTTTGCTTTCCGTTCCTTAAAGAATCAGGCTCATTGTGGGTTTTGTTTTGTTTTTTTAAAAAGCGCACATATATCCTGCATGCGCACGTCCGTATATTGATGAATACGGGTCTAGGTCTACTGAGCTCTAACAGACAATACACTGCAGGATACGTTCGATACATATGTGGAATATGAAGTCCCAAGTGAACGCACAGTAAAAAAAAGACAATGTCACCTGTTTTAAGATAGTCATTAATGACAAAACATTAAAATATCAAATACATTTAATAGAATGTTAGTAATGTCTACTGTACATAAAATGCATTTTTTGCAAACACATGTTCTATCATGCACAGTGACCATCATCACTAGTAATCGGCACTTACACCTGACCTGTAGCTGGTGCCAGTGATACCACAGAAAATCACGTGCATTAGAGATGCCCACAGATTGAATCAGACCGTGCTGCGTGCGCTTGAGCTTGGCAGGCCCTTACTGTGCATTGATTATGTGAATACGTCCCTTACATTCTCCATCCTCCCCTGAAATAGTAGGCTGTATTAAAGGTCCTATGCGCTCGAAGATGAATTGGATACACTTGCGTTCTCTGGCGTATAGTTCATTTCTGGACATACGGCAGTAAATGTATTAAATGTATTAAATAGCTATTTTTGACAATTTAACGATATTTGGCGAGTTTGACAGCTAAATTTAAAACGGCAATGTGTTTAGAAAGCAAATCTTGCCTGATTTGAGTCTCGCCCCCTGACTAAAATTTTCCAGCCAGCCCCTGATTTTAGTCCTAGGGGTAAAAACCAATCAGATTCTAGCTATCATTTATTTAGTACATTCTGCAAAATGACAGCTAGAATCTGATTGGTTGCTATAGGCAACATCTCCACTTTTCAAACCCGCCGGAAAACTCTCAGCTTGATACATTTACCCCCTAGACTAGACACAACTTCCTTCGACAACAGCACAGCAACTTGTGTCTGTATACAGCATTGATCTGTCGTGTTAATTTGCAGTGGCGATGTCTTCGGGCGCGCTCTACCGTTACTCTCTCCCTCTTCTCTTCCCATTACAGCATGAGGAGGATTCAACAAACTGTCAGGTCACCAATAGAGGTTTTATTATAAATGATTTGCCACGTGGTAGGACTACCAACAGCTTGAGTTATTAATGGCTTAACAAACTTGTCATAGCCAGACTGTAGATCTTCTCACTTTATTTTGGAAGGCACCATTGCGTCCCCCGTTCCTCTGAGCCCTATCAGGTTACTGGGATATGTTGCAGTATTTATGGCCTGCAGAATACCAGTGATGTCTGTAGATTACTTTCAGAACAGAAGAGTAGGAAGTATTATAGGAATCATCGCTGAGATGCGAACAGGTCTCCGTGTAACACATACCACGGTTTCATCTAGGAAATGCAAAGTCAAAAATAACAGGAGATCAAAACGGTATAAATAAATATATTGAGATAATCTAAGGTTACATCTAGTTAGCTACAGCTCTGAACCTATTCATAAAATACTACTGGGGTGGAAAATGTAAGCACAATTTCAAAGATACATGAAAATAGATTTTGATCTCAAACAGGTTAGGCTTAACGACCTTTAAATAAATACAGTTTCCACGACAACCTTAGTAAATTTGTGAAACAGAAAAAGAATACAACATCAGAGGCAAAAGTAAAGATGAACCAAATATTATCCTGGAAAAAAAAGTGTGTTATATATTTTTCAACACATCAAAATTAAGATTAGCTGAGGGCGGGGGACATAATTTCTCGCATAGCACTGTAATGGGGAAGGAAGAGTGCACAGAAACATGAAGCTTCAAGGGAGTAAAGGATTAACCCTGTCTCTTCAGTCTAATAGATGTACACTCTATACAGTACTTCTTTATTATTAATTTGTTCCTGCAGTGGAAACTACCTCATACTTTCCTACTCTCCCAGAATGTCTGGGAGATTCCCGAATTCCGGGTATGTCTCCTGATCTCCTGGGAGAGCAGGCAAGTCTCCCGCACCACGTCCCCAACGGGCCTCAATCATCACCATCATCACCATTTATATATATAGAGAAACTGATTCCGCAGCACTGTACAGAGAACTCACTCACATCAGCCCCTGCCCCATTGGAGCTTACAGTCTAAATTCCCTAACATACACACACACACAGACAGACAGAGACAGAGACTAGGGTCAATTTTTGATAGCAGCCAATTAACCTACCAGCATGTTTTTGGAGTGTGGGAAAAAGCTGGAGCACCCAGAGGAAACCCACGCAAACACAGGGAGAACATACAAACTCCACAAAGTTAATGTCATGGTCGGGAATTGAACTCATGACCCCAGTGCTGTAAGGCAGAAGTGCTAACCTCTGAGCCACCGTGATGCTCACTGGCTCCTAGCAAATCAATAGAAATGAGTATTGGGTATTGAGTCATCCCACTAAATGGATGTATGAACTGGATACACGATGAGGACAGTTTTATAGAAACTAGGGGCCTCACGTAGCGTTGGACGCAAGTCCAACTGATCAGCGCAAAAAGCTCTCTTGGCCAAGGATCTGCCTCAGTGTGCACTCAGACTGAGACGGATTTCCCTGTGGGACAAGGAAGGAAGTTCACGCTCTTTACATGCTATGTTGAGCAGGGCTGCCATCAGAAACTGTGGGGCCCAGTACTAATTAATTTGGCATAGTATTCTAAGGGCTAGATTTACTAAGCTGCGGGTTTGAAAAAGTGGGGATGTTGCCTATAGCAACCAATCAGATTCTAGCTGTCATTTATTTAGTACCTTCTACAAAATGACAGCTAGAATCTGATTGGTTGCTATAGGCAACATCCCCACTTTTTCAAACCCGCAGCTTAGTAAATTTAGCCCTAAGACTTAAAATCCTGTGTAAATTACGTAATGATATTTACACTTAAGATTTCAGAGTAGAGTACATCCAACTCTACATCAGGCCCAAGGTGAGACCGTAGAGTGTGGCACATGACAGTATGGAAAACTGGACATACATAAAACAGGGACATACAAGGTAGAGAAAATGAATGCAGACGTGAAAACAATGGGGGGCTCTGCTCATTAGAGAGCTTACATTCTAATTGGAAAAGACCACAGCTGAAACAAGAGTGAGTGTGGCTCAGAGTGGAGTTTGGGGCAGCTGTGAAGGTGCATTAGTGTGAGTAGTATAGGTGAGAGTAGGGTGAGCTGTAGTAAAGAGATGGGTTGAGAATCTAACATCAAGAAAAGTAGATTATAACTATATGCAGTGAATGTGACACGATGAAGTTGGAAATGTACCAAGATCCACCTAGAGAACGCCAAATATAACCTGTATATATGTCCCCTCCAAGCAGCAAAGTGCTCCTGAAAATTATTTGCAAGTGTTGGCAACTAGGACGTAATTATAGGTCAGATCCAATGTGTATTATGTATTTAGTGAGTGATATTTCAGAGTTGAACATTAACATTATTAGGAAATTAATGTTCGAGTTGTCTGTTTTGTTCTATGGGGGAGACAGAACTTTTTCCACCTGCCTCAACAAGTGCGACATTCACTCAGTGACAATGGAAATGGTGCAGATTAAAGCTCTGGTAATTACACGACGGTCATAGACTTTGTTAACACCCCGAGCCTTAAGTGGACCGGGGACAATGGAAGTGCCTGTCAGCAAGAATCAAAACACTGAAAGTCAAAATATGCCCCACTTAACTCAACAACGCCAACGTTTGTTATCATTTCAGCCAGCAATGAAAAGTACAACCCTCCGAAATCCTTTCCTCTTCCAACACATCCCGTCAGACAGCTGCGGGTTCTGTGCCAAACGTCCATTTACAAGTACTTTATATTCAGATAATGTTACTGTCCAAATGATTCTGCAGATTGGATAATCTCTCGTTAAGTGTTTAAACGCTCCAGTTTGTAATCAGTCTAGACAGACAGATTGCACTGAAGGGATACAGCTTTGACGTACCAAATATTAAACATGTCCAAAAATCATGTAGCACCTAAGATATTAAATTAGGCAGGAATTGAGAGTACTTGCTACCTGCACACATGTGTTTCTATAACCAATGCACTAAATACAGTCCACATGTATCATATGTAGATAAAATACTGTATTGCGTATATTCCATAATAATGCTTTTTTATATGTCAAAACTGTGAGTATATATATATATATATTCCGCCTCCTACCACATTAGAACCACTCATTTCAATCTTCCACTACTTTAGAATCAATCCTTTCAGCTGCCTACCCCATTGGAATCACTTATTTCAACCTCCTACCACATTAGAATCACTATCTCAAGCCTCCTACCACATTAGAATCGCTCCTTTCAGCCTCCTACCACTTTAGGACCTTTCATTAAATAAAACGTTTCTGTTTTGCTCCTAAATTATTGCTCGGGTTCACCTCATTTATTGCTTAAATATATGGTTTAGAGCATACTTGCCAACTCTCCCGGAAAGTCTGGGAGACTCCCGAAATTCGGGTCAGTCTCCCGGGCTCCCGGGAGAGCTGGCATTTCTCCCACATCCCGCAATTCCCTTGCTAAAATGACGCAACTCACAGAGAATCGCGTCATTTTGACGTGCGCCCACCCCCCATGAAAAATTGTCATTTCACTTGTGGGAGCAGGGCCAAAATGACGCGATTCAGGGCGCCCTGCCCCCTCCTGCCCTCTAGTAACGCCCCTCTCCCGGATGTCGCCTTCTGAAAGTAGGCAAGTATGGTTTAGAGTGAGGGAATATCAGGCTGGAGAGCAAGAGGCTGTGGTACTTATTTGTATTTGGTACTTTGTTTTACAATGGAAACTGTGCGTCTTGTGGTCTATAAACAAAGACACTAGCAGCATGATCTAATGCATGATTGCCTAAACTTTTTTGGTCTGAGGGCCAAAACAGGAGATTATACTCATTGGAAGGAGCCAAAATAACATTGCTTAAAAACAAAACACATAGAATTTACTAGAGAAAAAGAGGAATCCTTGCCGTTATGTCACACCTCTCAGCACTGTAAGTGGAGGACATTGGGGGCATGCCTCCACCTATACCTGTAAAACGTCTAGCCCCTTCCCACTTACCACATTTCATGTCTTCCGCACACTGCTCCCCTGTTCCACGTACCAGCCCTCGGCTCTCCCCTGCAGCACATTTCTCCTCCCTCGGTCATAGCTCCATTGTCTGCACTATCATCATCCCTGTACTTATCTATCCTGTGATGAAGACAAAGGGGCTCCCAGCAGCAGGAGAAAATCTGATCATGTAAAACGAATTGTTATTTCAAGTATATAATATATAAATTATTTCAAATAGAATAAATCAATGGATACCACAGTACTTAAAGCTGCACCTTATGTTTTCATTACAATTGTTTTGCTTGAACGATGTAACTAGGAAAGAAACCTAGAAATATATATTTTTGACAATATCGCCTTATTTTGGATATTATAATAACACTATGCTCTGCCATGAACTGAATACTTCTAGAAACTATCAACTAACATCAGTGTAAACCACGATCGGTGTAGATTGAAGCCACAGTATTTCAGATATACGAGCCAATGAAAATGCAAATGAAAATGAATTGCCGTCCTCTGGAGCAGAGTTCTTGAAAAGAGTCAGTAGGTCGTCTCCTATCTAATTACCGGGCAATAAATTATGAAGATCTCTATGGAAGGGGCTGCTGGTGCATCTGAACCATATAACTAACCAGCTTTAATGACAGAAGACTTAAAAATAATGAAAACTGTGGAGCCTGGAGAGGAGGGAGATGTTTGTACAACCCCTTTCTGTGATCAAGCTTGAATCAATTGTTCTCAGAAGCAAACCTTTATTAAGGAGAGAGAGGGGGTGGAGAGAGAGAGAGAGAGAGAGAGAGAGAGGGAGAGAGAGAGAGAGGGAGAGAGAGAGAAGAGGAAGGGAGAGAGAGGGGGAGAGAGAGGGAGAGGGAGAGAGAGAGGGGGAGAGAGAGGGAGAGGGAGAGGGAGAGAGAGAGAGGGGGAGAGAGAGAGGGAAAGAGAGAGGGGGAGAGAGAGGGAGAGAGAGAGATAGAGAGAGAGATGGAGAGAGAGGGAAAGAGAGAGGGAGGGAGAGGGAGAGAGAGAGAAAGAGGGGGAGAGAGAGGGAGAGGTGGGGAGAGGGAAAGAGAGAGACGGAGAGAAAAAGGGGGGAGAGCGAGAGACATAGAGATAGAAAGAAAGAGACTGAGAGAGAGAGAGAGAGAGAGAAAGAGAGTGAGAGACAGAGAAATAGAGAGAGACAGAGAGGAAGAGATAGAAGGAGAAAAATAGAGAGCGTAAGAGAGATATAGAGAGAGCAAGAGAGAGAGACAGAGAAATAGAGAGAGAGCGAGAGAGATAAAGATAGAGAGCGAGAGAGAGAACAAGAGTGAGGCAGAGAGAAAAGTAGAGTGAGAGAGAGACAGAGAAAAAGAGAAAGCAAGAGAGAGTGCAAAAAGAGAGAGACAGAGAGAGAGACCAAGAGAGAGAGAGACATAGAGAGAGAGACCGAGAGAGTGAGAGCAAGAGAGCGAGAAAGAGCACAAGAGAGAGAGAATGAGAGAGAGATAGAAAGAGCAAGAGAGAGAAATAGAGTGAGAGCGAGAGCAAGGCAGAAAAAGAAAAACATAAACATAAAGAGCAAGAGAAATAAACAGAGTATTTTTTAATACATAATACAACACAGACAGGACTAAGCAAGTAGGGAAATGGGTCGGTAGAATATAAGAATATATTTGGTACAATAGGTATTATATACCAATATAATTGACTTTTTTATACTTGTAGATAAATGTCACCTTTCAAGTAAACTTTAAGCGGAACCTATCTAATTTCATTCCTATTCAGAGGCTAAAAATATTGCTCAGTAAAAATGACACAAGTCGTTCCAACGAGCGAAAGACAGTGCGGTTTGGCCTGAGTTATTTTTATTTGAAATTACAGTTCTACTGTTACACGTCTCGCAGCAGCGAAGGTTTCTTGGCAGGAAGGTTTCTGCAGCTGAACTACTGTAAATAAGGAAAAGTAAAAAGTTCAGAGGAGAAAAAAGCTGATTCATTTTCAAGTGTAAGACTGACCTTGGTTAAGACACCTCAGGGTGTAATCATCAAAAGTTTACTGGCTAATACAGGTGTCATGGTCTTTCCTGGAAAAATATTTACATAAATGACATTTAAATAGAACAATCTTTACAATCACACGATTAACATTCCGCGACGTTGTCTCACTGTTTAGAGATTAAATAATATATTTTTTTTCTAATTCATTTTGTTTCTCACCTTGTTAAGGTTTAAAAAAAACTGTTCTGGTCAGATTTCCATTTCCCCAGCAACATTAAAGAGCAGCTGTTGCACACTGCAAGCTGCCATACTGCGGCTAAACCAATGGAAAAACAAACAACTCCATAGCTAGATAATGTTATATTATTGTTCTAAACTGCTTCATACTGTGTTTTGGAGAAAGCAGAAATACATTTTTTTCCCAATTCGACTTCTTGATATAAGGACTATTGTAAAACATTTGTATTTGCTTTCCAGAATCCTTATTTATGGTTGAAAAATAACATTTAAACAGATAACCTCCTATGCAGCCCTTGGAGGTATATTTACTAAGCTGAGGGTTTGAAAAAGTGGAGATGTTGCCTATAGCAACCAATCAGATTCTAATTATCATTTATTTAGTACATTCTACAATATGACAGCTAGAATCTGATTGGCTGCTATAGGCAACATATCCATTTTTTCAAACCCGCAGTTTAGTAACTATACCCCTAAGTGTTAATTATTTATATATAACTGGAACATTGTTGCAACAAAGTTTTTTTGTCAGAAGATACAAATAGTAAAACTAACAGCACAGTAATCCTGTAATCTGAGTTCTGTTGTAGTGAATAGGAAAGAGAGGGAGTGAAAATGTTTAGGGGCATATTTAAGAAAGCACGGTAGTGCACTATCGTGCACTTACCGTGGAAATCAGGTCCCGATGTGCCCTCCGAAAAATTATTAAAGGTGCATCGCAGCAGATATCGTGGATATCTGCTGCTTTGCACTCCTCTTCGTTTTTTTGCGAGCAGTCACCATTCAACAGTATGGTGACTGCTCCTGGCCGCAATCTAACAAGTCCCGAAAAAACTTTTTTTTCGTAAACTTGTCTTGATAATTATCATAACTGAAAGTTTTCAGTGGTGACAGCTCTGCTCCGAAGAGCAGAGCTGGACAGCGCATGTGTGGGGGGATCACATGATCCCTCCCTGTCAATCACCGTTGTCTCTCTGCAACTATAGTTGCAGAGACAGAGCGGAGATGTCTGTGCGCATGTGCAGCTCTTCGAACTGCACATGCGCAATTGCAGTGTGAAGACAGATGAAGAGGACCTGGAGGACATCGCGTTCCGAAGAGGGGGGTAAGTGTGATTTTTTTTATCACAGAAACAGCAGTTTTTCGGCACTGCTGTTTCTGTGATCCATTTTTCATAAATTTGAGAAATAGATCAATCCTTATCCATGCGATAAGGATTGATAACTATTTTTCAGTTTTGCCGATGCTTGATAAATGTGCCCCTATAGAGTGTTATCTTTTAAGACTAACTTGTGTCTAAAACACAAGTAAACAGGTTTTCACACAACTTTATTACATGATAATTTTTGTACCAGAAGGCAGATTCGTTTACATAAACTTATACCAAGAAATCACAAATAAACTTGGGCCTGATTCATTAAGGATCTTAAATTAAGAGGATTCTTATTTCAGTCTCCTGGACAAAACCATGTTACAAGGCAAGGGGTGCAAATTAGTTTTCTGGTTTGCACATAAGTTAAATACTGACTGTTTTTTCATGTAGCACACAAATATCAACTTTAAATTTCAGTGTACAAATAAGCTATCAAGTATTTGTGTGCTACATGAAAAAACAGCCAGTATTTAACTTATGTGCAAAATAATAAGCTAATTTGTACTTCTTACATTGTAACATGGTTTTGTCCAGGAGCAAACTTACTCCTTTTTTTGCCTTCCTTTTCTTAATGAATCAGGCCTGTGGTGTTTCCTTTTAAGCATGTTTAATATATTTATTTTACTTTGTGGTTTTGCTGCGGTTGTTTTTGTAGATTAAACATTGAGGATTGTGATAAACTTGAGGGTACTGTCAGTTATAAAGTGATTTGAACAAGGTGTAGGAAATTAAGGTTTGTTGAACTCGGTCATGCGTCTTATCTCTTAGAGGCACGATAACCAAAATCGATTGTAAGCTTTGTTGAATAGAGACATTTTGACTGAGATGAACATTCACAGACAACATAACTGTACAGCAGTAAACGGCAGGAGGTTTATTGTGTCACGCTTTACCTAGTGTGGAACTTGTGAGTGTTTGGAATGTGTGTAGGATAATACCAGCACTCTAAAGTCTCAAATTTCCTGTGTCTGTTCAGGCTAGTGAGGACAGTGTTAGGTCTGATCACTTGTTACAACCTGTTTATACTGCTATCACTCCAGATAGTGGGATAGAGAAAAGGGCTACTGCACATCCAATGTACATGGACAATTAGGGATAGTGAGTGATTAGTGAGTCTCTTACTGAGCTGCACCAAATTCAGTATACTGCCTCGTCATTCAGGGCTCTGCAGATGGCTGCAAATGTTTAACATTATTGTTTAACCGTTAATTTCAAAGACAGTGATGTAAAAATAGATTTTTAAATATTAGCACTGAGAAAATGCTGGTCTATCCTTCATCATCATCATCATCACCATTTATTTATATAGCGCCACTGATTCCGCAGCGCTGTACAGAGAACTCATTCACATCAGTCCCTGCCCCAATGGCGCTTACAGTCTAATTTCCCTAACATACACACACAGACAGACAGAGAGAGAGAGACTAGGGTCAATTTTGATAGCAGCCAATTAACCTACTAGTATGTTTTTGGAGTGTGGGAGGAAATCGGAGCACCGTAACGCAGCCTGCATTCTATTATCGTTAAAGATTACTGTACCAGCGCTTATAATGTGCAATATTACTGTAGTAACGATAAAAGGGTGCAGGCCGTATCCTTAAGTGTGGGAACAGTTAGACTTCAATATACGGCTGATAGGGGATTAAATACTACTTTAGCACAGTGAATATTTTTGCGCAAAAGTGTCTGGTTGGCTACTGTACACACAAAGATGCACAATTCTGTTCCACATGCGCACAGCACTGTGCGAGAGTTTGTGGGACTGTGGTCCGTGACTACGAGTGCGAATATCTTCTGTAGTTAATGTTCTCCCTAATACATAGTTGCCTACTCTCCTGGAATGTCCGGGAGACTCCCAAATTTTCCTGGACTCCCAAGAGAGCAGGCAAAAATCCCGGATCCAGCTGTCTCCGTTGTTGAAGATTGGCTGAAATTGCATAAGATTGACAGGGGCGGAGCCTAATGGCGCGCCACACGTGGCCACGCCCCTTTGACGGACCCCCTCCTGGACAGCTGCCTTCAAAAGTGGGTAAGTATACCCTAATATCACTTTTAGACTACCCAGCTAAAGAATCAGGACAGAAGGAGAGCGGGGCCATACCCACACTACAAGGGGGCATAACCATAGCCACATTCAATGTGTGCTCAATACATCCCCACCCCTTCAAAGCAACGCCTCTCGCCCCAAATGTACTTGTATACACAAGTCTCATACTCCAAGTGTTTGCAATAAACAGTGAGTTTCTACTTAACAGATTCAAAAACACCTTGGGGAATATTTATAAAACTTCTGAAAAGGAAAATTGGAGATGTTGCCTATAGCAACCAATCAGATTCTAGCTATCATATATTTACTGCATTCTACAAAATGACAGCTAGAATCTGATTGGTTGCTATAGGCAACATCTCCACTGTTTCAAACCCGCAGTTTAGTAAATATACCCCTAGATGTCATTTATCTAGTACATTTTAGAAAATGATAGTTAGAATCTGACTGGTTGCTATGGGCAATGCCTCAACTTTTTCTTTACAGAATATTTCATAAATCTACCCCCTAGGGGGGGGAATTCAATTATTAATTATCTTACGGGGGCCAAATTATTTTATGAATAAATTAGTGGGCCAAATTTCATTAATGATTATATGTAAGGGAATTTTTATTTATTTTATTATATTATAATGGCTTACTATTTCCTTGCCAGTGGGACAATAAGAATATTTTTCTGATGTGGCAACACTTCATATTTCCAAATTAGGGCACCATTTAAAGTATATCGTTGTGGCACTACAAGTATCAGCATGCGCAGAAGTCTCTGTAAGATAATTAATAAGAATTTTTGCCCCTCTAAAAAAGAAATCATGATTACCCATATATTTAAAACTTGCATTGTATCTCCTGTTATGCTAACATTTGCCAGCAGTGGAAATCTGGGAGTATATTTACTAAACAGTAGGTTTGAAAAAGTGGAGATGTTGCCTATAGCAACCGATCAGATTCTGCTTACCTTTTTTTACAACAGTCTACAAAATGATAGCTAGAATATGATTGGTTGCAATCAGCAACATCTCCATGTTTTCAAACCTGCACTTTAGTAAATATATCCCTTGATGTGTTTGCTAACCTTGCCTATCCAAAGCAGCATGTTGATTTCAAAATCGTAGCTTCATATATATGGCGACTTGCATTTCTCGAGTGTCAAAACTTCGGGACATGGCGACTTGCATTTCTCAAAACTTCGGGACTGCGATTTGTAGCGATTTTTGGGAATGGCGATTTTGAAATAAAGTCTTTACTGGCAGTATTTTATCAACTCACACTTGAATAGATCTGCGAGTTTAAATTCGCCCGAGAAAATCACTGAAAATGCAAAATCGCAGCTTGATACATTTACCCCCTAGAATAATTTTTATGACACACACATGCAACAGTGAAAATGATAAGAAATCTTAGTTTATCTCATGTTACCTCCAGATTAATTGTCAACATTTGTGATTATAGTTTTAGGTTGATCAGTCTTTAGAATGCTAATATTATTTAATTAAAGCTAGAATCTTTTACTTGTTTTACTACTATCTTAAAAGTTGAAAAATAGTTTGCAATGCTTAGATGTATATTAAGCTATCACTTTAGCACAATATTGTAAGACACATTTGATGCAGTATACTGTAAAATTCCTGTTGAGGTCACACTTCCACCACTGAGTTTGAATAAGGTGGTTTGATATTACATACTGCAATCCCCAAGATTATTTACTATTTGTATACAAGAATCTTACACAGAGAACACATATTTACAAAACAAAACTCAATTCTATTGTTGACATTCAAAACAAACGGGATTTCTAAACAAAAAACCAGGAAGGAGCAGTAATTAGTGTGTACAATGATTGGTTTGTGATGGCGGAGTCACAATTGCTGGTTTGGGAAGATGTTCCACCTCCTGTGAAATGTTTTCTCGCTCTGACTGAAGAATACAGTTCAAAGGCAGGAAATGTCTGAGGCAGTGATATTACATGTTACAGTCACTATATTATTCTACTACTTGTGATCTTACTGGTGACTACTGAACGTTTATCTATTTTTATCATTTCTACAGGATGGTTATTCCTGGGATACATCTTGAAATTATAGGGCTACGAAAAACTGCAGTTCTAAATGTTGGACTATCGCAGTGTGTGGTATACTGGAGGGAGATTTGACACGCAGCCTTGGTATGAGCATTAGGAGGAGGTGATAGGAAATTCACACTTATTTTTCAATCTCTCGTTGGGTGAAAGTCTGGCTACTAACACCAAGGGTGAGCTAGCCTGGGTGGAGGGCGGGGGGGGCAAACACAAGCAAGTGGCCCAGGCTCCTCTGCCAGCATGATGGCATGGAAAAATGGCAGTGATAAAGACAATGCGAGCGTAGATTTTCTAATGCGGGTGTGGTTATGACAGATGCCATTATATCCAGTAACTGTCGCACAGCTTTTAGCTGTTCCCGGCGGGTGACAGGCTGGCAGAGGGTGCTTCCTGCCCATGACTGCTCTGACTGTGTGTATAATAAAACAAAATTGGTATGGATGAGGAGCATCCAGGGCCTTATTTAGAGTCGGACGCAAATTTCATTTGGCACACTCCCACTCCTACACGTCTTAGACGGACTTTGCGTCCGACTCTAAATGAGGCCCCCAGTATCTACCTATTGGCTGCCAGTCATGGCAGCCCTGTCCCCTGGCTCAGCCTGTACTTGGCTAAATCTAACTGGAATGACTTTATAGGGCCTCTCCTTCAAATCATCTGTTAAAAACTATGATACACACTGTTGCTGCTATATGACAGAGCAATATATGTAGCTATGGAGACATACTGTGGACTGGCACTGATTGTTTATATGGTTACAGATGTAGCTAAGGAAGGTCAATTATTCACAACCTATTTGTCAAATGGCAAAAACAGTGTCTTTCCCATTTCTAGGGAGACAATTTCAGGCAAAGGTCCTTTATCACTAAGCACTAGGAGTAATTCCAGGAAGTTGTAGTACTCAACATTATGGTTTTAATTAAGCAAAATATATTTTTATTTTAATCACCCTTTAAACTGTGCGACTCTATTATCCTAAAGCAACAGGGATCCTACATTCAGCAAACATCAAAATTTGTTTACGTCAGCCATGTTGAAATGCTTGCCACACAAGAAAGTGGGTTATTGGCGAATGTTACATTTCGACTGCAGAATTTCCCTGATGCCATCCTGTAATAATATAATGACAGAAGCATTGTGCACTTTGCATTCAGTATGCAGCTGTATTAGTAAGATACAGAACCCCCACATGTCCTGATCTTAATGAGACAGTCCCAATTTTTGGAACTTGAAAGGGGCGGGGGCTTAGGGTAGTGGCTGTGGATTTGGGTGTGGTTGGTGGGGAAAGTGGACGAAGTCTAGTTCATTAGATGGATGCAAATTGGGTGCAAGGACCAGCCTTGTGGGTCAGCTTATGGTTGCGCTCCTATCAACCCAGAGGGGTTGCTGGTTCTGGGTTGCCCGGGATAATTGATGGACGGTGGAGGTGAAGGATGATACGTGCACCTGGGTGAAAATGTCACCCACGTTGTTTAATATCCAAAGGGTAGTTGACCCACGTTGGGATATCTGGTTTGGGCCTTGCCGCACTGCCAGCTGTTTCTCCTCCACCATACAGTTTTTTGATACCAAACTAAACTCCTTTATTTAGCCAACATTACATTTGGTGTCAATTATTCTAAGTTAAATGTTAAGAGGGTAAGAGAAGTTATGTAAGACAAGAACATCAACCGTTAAGCATTTTAATACATCTGTGTTTCAAACATGAGATTTAGGTTAACATGCACTGGTAACTGGCTCTGAGGACTAAGATTATCTATATCAAAGGTGGTAATCAGGGTGCCAAGCGGCCACATGTGGCCATCAAAAGGATTCACATGTGACTCCCCTATTTGCTACTACTGATTTTGCAATTTAGCGCAGTGCAGTCACACAGTCTATGTAGCAGGTTAGTGTGTGATTGGATGGTGATGTCACAGCGCAGTCACACAGTCTATGTAGCAGGTTAGTGTGTGATTGGATGGTGATGTCACACAGTGAGCGCAGTCACACAGTCTATGTAACAGGTTAGTGTGTGATTGGATGGTGATGTCACACAGTGAGCGCAGTCACACAGTCTATATAGCAGGTTAGTGTGTGATTGGATGGTGATGTCACAGTGAGCGCAGTCACACAGTCTATGTAGAAGGTTAGTGTGTGATTGGATGGTGATGTCACACAGTGAGCGCAGTCACACAGTCTATGTAGCAGGTTAGTGTGTGATTGGATGGTGATGTCACACAGTGAGCGCAGTCACACAGTCTATGTAGCAGGTTAGTGTGTGATTGGATGGTGATGTCACACAGTGAGCGCAGTCACACAGTCTATGTAGCAGGTTAGTGTGTGATTGGATGGTGATGTCACAGCGCAGTCACACAGTCTATGTATCAGGTTAGTGTGTGATTGGATGGTAATGTCACACAGTGAGCGCAGTCACACAGTCTATGTAGCAGGTTAGTGTGTGATTGGATGGTGATGTCACACAGTGAGCGCAGTCACACAGTCTATGTAGCAGGTTAGTGTGTGATTGGATGGTGATGTCACACAGTGAGCGCAGTCACACAGTCTATGTAGCAGGTTAGTGTGTGATTGGATGGTGATGTCACACAGTGAGCGCAGTCACACAGTCTATGTAGCAGGTTAGTGTGTGATTGGATGGTGATGTCACAGCGCAGTCACACAGTCTATGTATCAGGTTAGTGTGTGATTGGATGGTAATGTCACACAGTGAGCGCAGTCACACAGTCTATGTAGCAGGTTAGTGTGTGATTGGATGGTGATGTCACACAGTGAGCGCAGTCACACAGTCTATGTAGCAGGTTAGTGTGTGATTGGATGGTGATGTCACACAGTGAGCGCAGTCACACAGTCTATGTAGCAGGTTAGTGTGTGATTGGATGGTGATGTCACAGCGCAGTCACACAGTCTATGTATCAGGTTAGTGTGTGATTGGATGGTGATGTCACACAGTGAGCGCAGTCACACAGTCTATGTAGCAGGTTAGTGTGTGATTGGATGGTGATGTCACACAGTGAGCGCAGTCACACAGTCTATGTAGCAGGTTAGTGTGTGATTGGATGGTGATGTCACAGAGTGAGCGCAGTCACACAGTCTATGTAGCAGGTTAGTGTGTGATTAAATGGTGATGTCACAGCGCAGTCACACAGTCTATGTAGCGGGTTAGTGTGTGATTGGATGATGATGTCACAGCGCAGTCACACAGTCTATGTATCAGGTTAGTGTGTGATTGGATGGTGATGTCACACACTGAGCGCAGTCACACAGTCTATGTAGCAGGTTAGTGTGTGATTGGATGGTGATGTCACAGTGAGCGCAGTCACACAGTCTATGCAGCAGGTTAGTGTGTGATTGGATGGTGATGTCACAGAGTGAGCGCAGTCACACAGTCTATGTAGCAGGTTAGTGTGTGATTGGATGGTGATGTCACAGAGTGAGCGCAGTCACACAGTCTATGTAGCAGGTTAGTGTGTGATTAAATGGTGATGTCACAGCGCAGTCACACAGTCTATGTAGCGGGTTAGTGTGTGATTGGATGATGATGTCAAACAGTGAGCGCAGTCACACAGTCTATGTAGCAGGTTAGTGTGTGATTGGATGGTGATGTCACACAGTGAGCGCAGTCACACAGTCTATGTAGCAGGTTAGTGTGTGATTGGATGGTGATGTCACAGAGTGAGCGCAGTCACACAGTCTATGTAGCAGGTTAGTGTGTGATTAAATGGTGATGTCACAGCGCAGTCACACAGTCTATGTAGCGGGTTAGTGTGTGATTGGATGATGATGTCACAGCGCAGTCACACAGTCTATGTAGCAGGTTAGTGTGTGATTGGATGGTGATGTCACAGTGAGCGCAGTCACACAGTCTATGCAGCAGGTTAGTGTGTGATTGGATGGTGATGTCACACAGTGAGCGCAGTCACACAGTCTATGTAGCAGGTTAGTGTGTGATTGGATGGTGATGTCACAGAGTGAGCGCAGTCACACAGTCTATGTAGCAGGTTAGTGTGTGATTGGATGGTGATGTCACAGCGCAGTCACACAGTCTCTGTAGCAGGTTAGTGTGTGATTGGATGATGATGTCACACAGTGAGCGCAGTCACACAGTCTATGTAGCAGGTTAGTGTGTGATTGAATGGTGATGTCACAGAGTGAGCGCAGTCACACAGTCTATGTAGCAGGTTAGTGTGTGATTGGATGGTGATGTCACAGAGTGAGCGCAGTCACACAGTCTATGTAGCAGGTTAGTGTGTGATTGGATGGTGATGTCACAGAGTGAGCGCAGTCACACAGTCTATGTAGCAGGTTAGTGTGTGATTAGACGGTGATGTCACACAGTGAGCGCAGTCACACAGTCTATGTAGCAGGTTAGTGTGTGATTGGATGGTGATGTTACAGTGAACGCAGTCACACAGTCTATGTAGCAGGTTAGTGTGTAATTGGATGGTGATGTCACACACTGAGCGCAGTCACACAGTCTATGTAGCAGGTTAGTGTGTGATTGGATGGTGATGTTACAGTGAACGCAGTCACACAGTCTATGTAGCAGGTTAGTGTGTGATTGGATGGTGATGTCACAGAGCGCAGTCACACCGTCTATGTAGCAGGTTAGTGTGTGATTGGATGGTGATGTCACAGCGCAGTCACACAGTCTATGTAGCAGGTTAGTGTGTGATTGGATGATGATGTCACAGCGCAGTCACACAGTCTATGTAGCAGGTTAGTGTGTGATTGGATGGTGATGTCACAGCGCAGTCACACAGTCTATGTATCAGGTTAGTGTGTGATTGGATGGTGATGTCACAGAGTGAGCGCAGTCACACAGTCTATGTAGCAGGTTAGTGTGTGATTGGATGGGGATATCACACAGTGAGCGCAGTCACACAGTCTATGTAGCAGGTTAGTGTGTGATTGGATGGTGATGTCACACAGTGAGCGCAGTCACACAGTCTATGTAGCAGGTTAGTGTGTGATTGGATGGTGATGTCACAGCGCAGTCACACAGTCTATGTAGCAGATTAGTGTGTGATTGGATGATGATGTCACAGCGCAGTCACACAGTCTATGTAGCAGGTTAGTGTGTGATTGGATGGTGATGTCACAGCGCAGTCACACAGTCTATGTATCAGGTTAGTGTGTGATTGGATGGTGATGTCACATGGTGAGCGCAGTCACACAGTCTATGTAGCAGGTTAGTGTGTGATTGGATGGTGATGTCACACAGTGAGCGCAGTCACACAGTCTATGTAGCAGGTTAGTGTGTGATTGGATGGTGATGTCACACAGTGAGCGCAGTCACACAGTCTATGTAGCAGGTTAGTGTGTGATTGGATGATGATGTCACACAGTAAGCGCAGTCACACAGTCTATGTAGCAGGTTAGTGTGTGATTGGATGGTGATGTCACAGTGAGTGCAGTCACACAGTCTATGTAGCAGGTTAGTGTGTGATTGGATGGTGATGTCACAGTGAGCGCAGTCACACAGTCTATGTAGCAGGTTAGTGTGTGATTGGATGGTGATGTCACAGCGCAGTCACACAGTCTATGTAGCAGGTTAGTGTGTGATTGGATGGTGATGTCACAGCGCAGTCACACAGTCTATGTAGCAGGTTAGTGTGTGATTGGATGGTGATGTCACACAGTGAGCGCAGTCACACAGTCTATGTAGCAGGTTAGTGTGTGATTGGATGGTGATGTCACACAGTGAGCGCAGTCACACAGTCTATGTAGCAGGTTAGTGTGTGATTGGATGGTGATGTCACACACTGAGCGCAGTCACACAGTCTATGTATCAGGTTAGTGTGTGATTGGATGGTGATGTCACACACTGAGCGCAGCTACACAGTCTATGTATCAGGTTAGTGTGTGATTGGATGGTGATGTCACACACTGAGCGCAGCTACACAGTCTATGTATCAGGTTAGTGTGTGATTGGATGGTGATGTCACACAGTGAGCGCAGTCACACAGTCTATGTAGCAGGTTAGTGTGTGATTGGATGGTGATGTCACACACTGAGCGCAGTCACACAGTCTATGCAGCAGGTTAGTGTGTGATTGGATGGTGATGTCACACAGTGAGCGCAGTCACACAGTCTATGTAGCAGGTTAGTGTGTGATTGGATGGTGATGTCACACAGTGAGCGCAGTCACACAGTCTATGTAGCAGGTTAGTGTGTGATTGGATGGTGATGTCACAGAGTGAGCGCAGTCACACAGTCTATGTAGCAGGTTAGTGTGTGATTAAATGGTGATGTCACAGCGCAGTCACACAGTCTATGTAGCGGGTTAGTGTGTGATTGGATGATGATGTCACAGCGCAGTCACACAGTCTATGTAGCAGGTTAGTATGTGATTGGATGGTGATGTCACAGTGAGCGCAGTCACACAGTCTATGCAGCAGGTTAGTGTGTGATTGGATGGTGATGTCACAGAGTGAGCGCAGTCACACAGTCTATGTAGCAGGTTAGTGTGTGATTGGATGGTGATGTCACACAGTGAGCGCAGTCACACAGTCTATGTAGCAGGTTAGTGTGTGATTGGATGGTGATGTCACACAGTGAGCGCAGTCACACAGTCTATGTAGCAGGTTAGTGTGTGATTGGATGATGATGTCACACAGTGAGCGCAGTCACACAGTCTATGTAGCAGGTTAGTGTGTGATTGGATGGTGATGTCACAGTGAGTGCAGTCACACAGTCTATGTAGCAGGTTAGTGTGTGATTGGATGGTGATGTCACAGTGAGCGCAGTCACACAGTCTATGTAGCAGGTTAGTGTGTGATTGGATGGTGATGTCACAGCGCAGTCACACAGTCTATGTAGCAGGTTAGTGTGTGATTGGATGGTGATGTCACAGCGCAGTCACACAGTCTATGTATCAGGTTAGTGTGTGATTGGATGGTGATGTCACACAGTGAGCGCAGTCACACAGTCTATGTAGCAGGTTAGTGTGTGATTGGATGGTGATGTCACACACTGAGCGCAGTCACACAGTCTATGTATCAGGTTAGTGTGTGATTGGATGGTGATGTCACACACTGAGCGCAGCTACACAGTCTATGTATCAGGTTAGTGTGTGATTGGATGGTGATGTCACACACTGAGCGCAGCTACACAGTTTATGTATCAGGTTAGTGTGTGATTGGATGGTGATGTCACACAGTGAGCGCAGTCACACAGTCTATGTAGCAGGTTAGTGTGTGATTGGATGGTGATGTCACACACTGAGCGCAGTCACACAGACTATGCAGCAGGTTAGTGTGAGATTGGATGGTGATGTCACACAGTGAGCGCAGTCACACAGTCTATGTAGCAGGTTAGTGTGTGATTGGATGGTGATGTCACACAGTGAGTGCAGTCACACAGTCTATGTAGCAGGTTAGTGTGTGATTGGATGGTGATGTCACAGAGTGAGCGCAGTCACACAGTCTATGTAGCAGGGTTAGTGTGTGATTAAATGGTGATGTCACAGCGCAGTCACACAGTCTATGTAGCGGGTTAGTGTGTGATTGGATGATGATGTCACAGCGCAGTCACACAGTCTATGTAGCAGGTTAGTGTGTGATTGGATGGTGATGTCACAGTGAGCGCAGTGACACAGTCTATGCAGCAGGTTAGTGTGTAATTGGATGGTGATGTCACAGAGTGAGCGCAGTCACACAGTCTATGTAGCAGGTTAGTGTGTGATTGGATGGTGATGTCACAGCGCAGTCACACAGTCTATGTAGCAGGTTAGTGTGTGATTGGATGGTGATGTCACAGAGTGAGCGCAGCTACACAGTCTATGTAGCAGGTTAGTGTGTGATTGGATGGTGATGTCACACAGTGAGCGCAGCTACACAGTCTATGTAGCAGGTTAGTGTGTGATTGGATGGTGATGTCACACAGTGAGCGCAGTCACACAGTCTATGTAGCAGGTTAGTGTGTGATTGGATGGTGATGTCACAGCGCAGTCACACAGTCTATGTAGCAGGTTAGTGTGTGATTGGATGGTGATGTCACAGAGTGAGCGCAGCTACACAGTCTATATAGCAGGTTAGTGTGTGATTGGATGGTGATGTCACACAGTGAGCGCAGCTACACAGTCTATGTAGCAGGTTAGTGTGTGATTGGATGGTGATGTCACAGAGTGAGCGCAGTCACACAGTCTATGTAGCAGGTTAGTGTGTGATTAAATGGTGATGTCACAGCGCAGTCACACAGTCTATGTAGCAGGTTAGTGTGTGATTGGATGGGGATGTCACAGCGCAGTCACACAGTCTATGTAGCAGGTTAGTGTGTGATTGGATGGTGATGTCACAGCGCAGTCACACAGTCTCTGTAGCAGGTTAGTGTGTGATTGGATGATGATGTCACAGCGCAGTCACACAGTCTATGTAGCAGGTTAGTGTGTGATTGGATGGTGATGTCACAGCGCAGTCACACAGTCTATGTAGCAGGTTAGTGTGTGATTGGATGGTGATGTCACACAGTGAGCGCAGTCACACAGTCTATGTAGCAGGTTAGTGTGTGATTGGATGGTGATGTCACAGAGTGAGCGCAGTCACACAGTCTATGTAGCAGGTTAGTGTGTGATTAAATGGTGATGTCACAGCGCAGTCACACAGTCTATGTAGCAGGTTAGTGTGTGATTGGATGGGGATGTCACAGCGCAGTCACACAGTCTATGTAGCAGGTTAGTGTGTGATTGGATGGTGATGTCACAGCGCAGTCACACAGTCTCTGTAGCAGGTTAGTGTGTGATTGGATGATGATGTCACACAGTGAGCGCAGTCACACAGTCTATGTAGCAGGTTAGTGTGTGATTGGATGGTGATGTCACAGAGTGAGCGCAGTCACACAGTCTATGTAGCAGGTTAGTGTGTGATTGGATGGTGATGTCACAGAGTGAGCGCAGTCACACAGTCTATGTAGCAGGTTAGTGTGGGATTGGATGGTGATGTCACAGAGTGAGCGCAGTCACACAGTCTATGTAGCAGGTTAGTGTGTGATTAGACGGTGATGTCACACAGTGAGCGCAGTCACACAGTCTATGTAGCAGGTTAGTGTGTGATTGGATGGTGATGTCACACACTGAGCGCAGTCACACAGTCTATGTAGCAGGTTAGTGTGTGATTGGATGGTGATGTCACAGTGAGCGCAGTCACACAGTCTATGTAGCAGGTTAGTGTGTGATTGGATGGTGATGTCACAGAGCGCAGTCACACAGTCTATGTAGCAGGTTAGTGTGTGATTGGATGGTGATGTCACAGCGCAGTCACACAGTCTATGTAGCAGGTTAGTGTGTGATTGGATGATGATGTCACAGCGCAGTCACACAGTCTATGTAGCAGGTTAGTGTGTGATTGGATGGTGATGTCACAGCGCAGTCACACAGTCTATGTAGCAGGTTAGTGTGTGATTGGAAGGTGATGTCACAGCGCAGTCACACAGTCTATGTAGCAGGTTAGTGTGTGATTGGATGATGATGTCACAGCGCAGTCACACAGTCTATGTAGCAGGTTAGTGTGTGATTGGAAGGTGATGTCACAGCGCAGTCACACAGTCTATGTAGCAGGTTAGTGTGTGATTGGATGGTGATGTCACACACTGAGCGCAGTCACACAGTCTATGTAGCAGGTTAGTGTGTGATTGGATGGTGATGTCACACAGTTAGCGCAGTCACATGGTCTATGTAGCAGGTTAGTGTGTGATTGGATGATGATATCACACAGTGAGCGCAGTCACACAGTCTATGTAGCAGGTTAGTGTGTGATTGGATGGTGATGTCACAGAGTGAGCGCAGTCACACAGTCTATGTAGCAGGTTAGTGTGTGATTGGATGGTGATGTCACACAGTGAGCGCAGTCACACAGTCTTTGTAGCAGGTTAGTGTGTGATTGGATGGTGATGTCACACAGTGAGCGCAGTCACACAGTCTATGTAGCAGGTTAGTGTGTGATTGGATGGTGATGTCTTCTCATTAGCTCACCTGCTTTCGCTGTTATATCTAGGAATTCCATAATGTGATCTGAGACTTCTTTGCAAACTTTATATGGGACAAGTGGCACCTTCTGAGGCCCCCTGTAAAAGTATCAAGTTCCCACCACTGATTTATACTACAAACTATTGAAACTACAAAGGAATCTATTATAGGGAAAATATAATCTTGGGCTTCTTGGTCTGCAGAGTGTGTGTCTGTGTGTGTATTTGTTTGTGTGTCTGTGTGTGTGTGTCTGTGTGTGTCTGTGTGTGTCTGTGTGTGTGTGTGTGTGTGTGTGTCTGTGTGTGTTTGTGTCTGTGTATGTCTGTGTGTGTCTGTCTGTGTGTGTGTGTGTCTGCATGTGTGTGTGTGTCTGTTGTCTGTGTGTGTGTGTGTCTGCATGTGTGTGTGTCTGTGTGCGTGTCTGTGTGTGCATGTCTGTGTGTGTGTCTGTGTGCGTGTCTGTGTGTGTCTGTGTGCGTGTCTGTGTGTGCGTGTCTGTGTGTGTGTCTGTGTGCATGTTTGTGTGCGTGTCTCTGTGCGTGTCTGTGTGTGTGTCTGTGTGCATGTTTGTGTGCGTGTCTCTGTGCGTGTCTGTGTGCGTGTCTGTGTGCGTGTCTGTGTGCGTTTCTCTGTGCGTGTCTGTGTGTGTGTCTGTGTGCATGTCTGTGTGCGTGTCTGTGTGTGTGTCTGTGTGCATGTCTGTGTGTGTGTCTGTGTGTGTGTCTGTGTGTGTGTCTGTGTGCGTGTCTGTGTGCGTGTCTGTGTGCGTTTCTCTGTGTGTGTCTGTGTGTGTGTTTGTGCCGGATTTTCTATGACATGATCAGTATTAAGTATGCTCTCTCTTGCCATCCAAATTCTTACTTGGGAAGTTCTTATTTCCAAACATTTTCTCAAACTTTTTGAAAACAAATAATAATAAATCAATAATTAAAATGAAATGAGCAGCAGTGAATCTCGTCATTTAACCAAATTAAAACAGATTTGTAAAGCCCCGGCCTGTTCCCAAGTGTAAGATACACGAGTGTGTGTTGGGCTCTGAGGACTGAACACACATTAGCAATGTGGTTAAACGCCGCTTTGCGTTGGAGATTTCTCGCCTGTTGCTAAGGTGTTAGTCAGCGTCATAATTCCAGTCAGCTGGGGGCAAGGATCACCGATGCATTACTAATATTACCATACCAGCTGAAGATCCCCTCAAGTATATCAAGCCGGCATTTGTCTAAAAGCAACATTTCGCTCTATTAGACGTCTAATAGAGACCCAGGAGCCAGGCAGATTATTTCTGCTAACTATTTGCTAAAGGTCACGCTTTTGTTTTGTACATCTCTCTCTCTCTGATGATAATCATTAATGCACTTGGCAGCTCTCATCCGTGTACAGACATATGTCCCCGGCCTGCTTACTGATTCCGGTTCGGGAATCAAGTTCTGTTGAGCAAGGCCACATCGAGAAAGTTATTAAACTAATTTGAAGATATAACTAAAAACAGGGGAATGGAAATAGATTACCACACGGTTTGTTAAAGCAGATTACGTTGTGGTATTCAAGAGACTTTCCAAGCACCAGTTCATCATAACATGTAAAAGACACTTAGAATACAAAATACTCAGAATAGTGGTAGGCAGCCATTCTCTTGTTTGAACTAATATTCGGCCTATCATCTCTCCAGGAACTGGTGACATCACAGAGGGAGGGGCTTAGGACACTTTGTCCTCTGACTTAGTGATGTCACCAGTTCTTAGTGACAGGATTGGCTACATTCTCATGAATGGTTCCTGTGTCCAGCTCACAAAGGGCTCACTGTGTATGTTCCCATAATCTTCACATCAACCTTAAAATTTCTTAAACATTTATATCAAATAAACACACAGAGTCATGTATAAGTTTGCTAAAAAATGGAGGACATTTTATTATTATTTTAGTATTAAACTAAACCTATGGTGGAGGAGAAAGGGCACTGCGATACAGCTCCCAAGCTGATATAACCAGATAATGTGGGAACTGGCGCAAACCGCCGTACATCCACTAACTATGGGGAACACATCCCAAACTATCATGCGCTGAATTGGCGTCAGAATGACTGCCCCTTCTAAGCTCACGCTGCCCTCCCCCACCGAGCCGGACAGGGGACCCTTCTCACCGAAGGACCAAAAAGGAGTTACTGGTGCCTCTAAGGGTACAGTGACCTGCGGCCAACTACCTGTGCGCCCACTAATCAGCCGCTGAACGCAGTGCTTTCCTACCGCAAACCTTGTCGCATAAAATACTTTAACTAAAGAGTGGGTGGGTGGGATCTCGTGCTGCAGAGTGAGACAAACCAGGAAGTGACGTTTGTTATATTCAACCCAGGACCCTCCCACTGAAGCTATCATTGGTCGGGCCCCACCCGATGTTAACCCCTTCAGGGTAAGTGTTCAGCCTGTTACAAACCCTGTCGCCCTTTAAGTGCCTCAATTGTCATACTTATCATTCTATACTTGTGGCAGTTGTGGTTTATTTGAACATCTATATAATATACATACATATAGTATATTATTATGTTAAGACCATTAATCTAATAACATCTGATACAATAAATGAGATTGATCTACTTATATATATCACTGTTAGTTCAGCGGTTACTACTAAATGGTTTGATATTTTATCCTATTTTGTTCACATTTGTTCATTTCTTTATCACTTTATCTTGTTTTTATATTTCGCCAACATTCTTTGATAAAGGCTAATTGTCCTTCAATACCGATATATCAGATATTTTATTTATGATGTCAATAACTGAATTTAAGGTATATATCTTTATATATTTGATTGGACCTGGAGTGCTCCTATTAATTCCAACTCTAGTTTCCTGGTGATAAAAATTATCTGAACACCTGTAAAGAAAATTTTATGTTCATGCATTATAGTAAAAAAACGAAACAAAGATCAAATCATATGAATAATCTGTAATAAGAAGCATTATTATATTATTATTATTATTATTTATGTCATGCCAATTATACTGCGCAGCGCTGTACAGAGAATATGTAGTCACACCAGTCCCTGCCCCAATGGAGCTTACAACCTAAATTCCCTATCACACATAAATACTAAGGTACATTTTTGTCACCTGCCAAATAATCTACCAGTATGCTTTTGGAGTGTAGTAGGAAAGTAAAGCACCTGGAGGAAACTCAAACCCCAAACTTGGAGAAAATATACAAGCACCAAGCAGAAAGAGCGCTGGTCGGAATTGAACTCATGATCCCAGAGTTGTGAGGCAACAGTGCTAACCCATACTCTCCTGGAATGTATGGGAGACTCCCAAAATTCAGGTCGATCTCACGCACTCCCGGGAGAGCTGGAAAGTCTCCTGCATCCTGCAATTGTGGGGCTAAAATGACGCGATTCGCGGTGAATAAAGTAATTTTGGCCAAAATGATGCGTTTGGCCGCGACCGCCCCCTCCCGCCCTCTAGACACACCCCTCTCCCGGATACAACTTGCCAAAAGTAGGCAAGTATGTGCTAACTACTGTGTCACCGGGCTGCCCATTATGTCATTCTCCAATGATCATAATAAAGGGGAAATAGATCTTGTAAACATATAATAACAACTGTGCAAAGGATGTAGTGTGGCACAGACATGAATGAATAGTAACCCCAGAGTAAAATGTAGCATTTGACACAGTTGGCTTCTGTCCACGGTCAGCAAAGGCTAAAAGACGCCTTGTTCCCTGCAAGACACATATGCTAAACCATTGTTCTTTCATTAGCAATGAGAAATTAGCTTAGCTAATGAATAAATCAATACAAAGGATATATCTGACTAAATGATACTGATATAGTAGTAATTCTGCAGATCCCGATCTACACAACAGGGGGACTATTTAATATCCTTATATTTTCTAACCATTGATCATTTCTTTTTGCATTAATAAGAAATTAATGTTGTAATTTAACAAAATTGTTCAGCCAGGACAGTGGCACTGATTGCAGATGAAGAGTCTATAGTTAAGTGATCACAATTTGTTTAAGCCTTGATAAATAGGCCCCTAAGATTACTAACAAAAGACAACTTCAAACTAAAAAATACCTGATATGGTGACACCCAGTGTGATTCATCTAAACACCTACAGTATACAGTGATCAGCCACAACATTAAAGCCACCTGCTTAATATTGTGTAGGTCTCCCTCGTGCCACCAATACAGCTCTGACCCGTCGAGGCATGGACTCCAAGCCCTCTTAAGGTGTCCTGTGGTATCTGGTACCAAGACGTTAGCAGCAGATTCTTTAAGTCCTGTAAGTTGCGGTGGGGCCTCCATGGCTCAGACTGGTTTTTACAGCACATCCAACAGATGCTCAATTGGATTGAGATCTGGGGAATTTGGAGACCAAGTCCACACCTTGAACTATTCTTCATGTTCCTCAAACTATTCCTGAACAATTTTTTGCAGTGTGGCAGGGTGCATTATCCTGCTGAAAGAGGTCACTGCCGTCAGGGAATACTGTTACCATGAAGGGGTAGACTTGGTCTGCAACAATGTTTAGGTAGGTGGTACGTGTTAAAGTAACATCCACATAAATGCCAGGACCCAAGGTTTCCTAGCAGAACATTGTCCAGAGCATCACACTGCCTCGCCGGTTTGCCTTCTTCCCATAGTGCTTCCTGGTGCCATCTCTTCCCCGGGTAAATGACAGACACGTACCCGGCTGTCCACATGATCAAAAAGAAAATGTGATTCATCAGACCAGGCCACCCTCTTCCAATGGTCTATGGTCCATTTCTGGCACTCACGTGCCCATTGTAGGTGCTTTGGCTGTGGACAGGGGTCAGCATGGGCACTTTGACCGGTCTGCGGCTACGCAGCCACTTACACAGCAAATTTTGATGCACTGTGTGTTCTGACACCTGTCTATCACAGCCAGTAATAACTTTTTCACCAATCTGTGCTACAGTAGCTCTTCTGTGGGATTGGACCAGACGAGTTAGCCTTCGCTCCTCATGTACATCAGTGAGCCTTGGGCACCCATGAACTTGTCCCTGGTTCACCGGTTGTCCATCTTTGGACCAGTTTTGGTAGGTAGTAACCAGTGCATACCTGGAACACCCACAAGACCTGCTGTTTTGGAGATACTCTGACCCAATTCTCTAACTATCACTATTTGGCACATGTCAAAGCCACTCAAATCCTTACGCATTTTTCCTGCTTCCAACAAATCAAGTGCAAGAACTGAGTGATCACTTGCTGCCTAATATAATCCACCCCTTGGTAGGTGCCGTTGTACCGATATAATCAATGTTATTCACTTTACTTATCAATGGTTTTGATGTTGTGGCTGATTGGAGTATGTATTAGGAATACACCTTAACATATCTTACCATAATGGTAAAGCCGGCTGTCTGAAATGTATGGTAATTGTTATCTATATGAATACAATCTTTCCTATATATTTTTTGTTTAGCGAGAGTGATGTTTTACTACAAATACTCTGGATTTTCAGCATTAAATCCTGATAGAAGACAAATCTTTCATTTTATTGGATTGTGCCTCCTTAGTTTAGCATCAATTTCTCATCAGGCAGGAAACCTTCTATAGAATATTCCTGACTTACATAGATCTGCAAATATAATTAGAAATTCAGATGTGCGAGTGTTAAGGTTTCTCTTCAGACTATATCCAGAAGATAATCATCACTTAATACATTTATCACACTCAGCTTAGACCACAGTTATCCTGGATCACTGCGATTATAATTAAAGAAATGTTGAAATGTATGTAAAGAGATCAGCGAAGAATCTGATTATTTTTGGACATGGTGGAAAATATGGTTAGTGGATTCCTAGTGCTGGTCGTTGTTTGTGGTCATTTTACAACCTCACTAATAGCATACTTGCCTCGGGGACATCCCCAAAGTTGTCCGTGTTTTGAAGAAGTGGCCTCGCTAATCTCATCATTAGGCCCCGCCGCCTGCTATACAATATTATTATTATTATTATTATTATTATTATTATTATTATCATTTATTTGTTAGGCGCCACAAGGTTTCTGCAGCGCCGTACATAATACAAACAGGAGACCATACAGGGTGACATAGTACAGAGCAATAAACACAAAGTACCAATACTTCAGAACTCCGGGCAGAAATATGAGCGAAGATGGAGTAGAAGAACAGGTATGGAGACAGGAGGGGAGAGGGGCCCTGCTCATACGAGCTCACATTCTAAGGGAGGGTGGACAAACAGGCACAGGAGGGAGCCATTAAAGTAAGGGAGAGAAAGACGGGGCTGGTGGAGAGAGGGGAGAACGAGAGAAGGATGTTTGCGAAGGTGCAACAAGGTAAGGGTTAAATGGATTGTTGGTAGGCTTTGAGGAACAGGTGAGTTTTGAGTGCCCGTTTGAAGGAGCACAGACTGGGTGAGAGACGGATGGAGCGAGGGAGGTCGTTCCAGTGGAGGGGAGCAGCTCGGGAGAAGTCTTGGATTCTGGAGTGGGAAGACGTGATCAGAGTGGAGGAGAGGCGACGGTCATTGGCCAAGCGCAGGGAGCGGGCAGGGGTGTGAATGGTGAGGAGGTTGGAGATATAGGGGGCAGTAGACTGGGAGAGGGCTTTGTAAGTGGTGGTGAGGAGCTTGAAAAGGATCCTGTAGGGGAAGGGAGCCAGTGTATGGCAAGGCAGAGAGGGGAGGCAGAGGAGGAGCGGCGTGAGAGAAAGATGAGTCGGGCAGCCGCATTGAGAACAGAGCGAAGGGGGGCGAGGTGGGAGAGGGGGAGGCCAGTAAGGAGAAGGTTGCAGTAGTCAAGGCGGGAGATGATGAGAGCGTGTATGATGGTTTTGGTGGCATCTTGTGAGAGGAAGGGCCGGATGCGGGCAATGTTACGCAGCTGGAAGCGGCAGGTTTGGGCTAGAGATTGGATGTGGGGGACAAAGAAGAGAGAAGAGTCAAGGGTGACACCCAGGCAACGGAGCTGGGTGACAGAGGAGATGGTTGAATTATTAACCACGATGGAGAGGTTGTGGTGAGAGGGAAGCCTGGGGGGAGGGAAGACAATTAGTTCAGTTTTAGAGATATTAATTTTGAGAAAGCGCGAGGACATCCAGGAGGAGATGGCAGAGAGGCAGTCAGATACACGAGAGAGGAGAGAGGGAGAGAGATCAGGAGAAGATACGTAGAGCTGAATGTCATCAGCATAGAGGTGATACTGAAGACCGTAGGAGGAGATGAGAGTCCCGAGTGAGGAAGTGTAGAGCGAGAATAGTAGGGGGCCGAGAACAGAGCCCTGGGGGACTCCAACCGGGAGAGGGGAGGGGGTGGACGCAGAGCCAGATGTGGAGACAGAGAAGGTGCGGTTGGCGAGATAAGAGCAGAACCAGGCGTGGACAGAACCAGAGAGGCCAAGAGAGAGTAGAGTTTGCAGAAGGAGGGGGTGTTCCACAGTGTCAAAGGCCGCAGAGAGGTAGAGGAGGATGAGTATGGAGAAGTGACCCATGGATTTGGCTGAGAGGAGGTCGTTGGTGACTTTGGCCAGGGCAGTTTTGGTAGAGTGGAGGGGGCGGTAGCCAGATTGGAGAGGGTCGAGGAGGGAATTGTCTGAGAGGTAATTGGTGAGACGACAGCAGACTATCCGCTCAAGTAATTTGGAGGCGTAGGGGAGAAGTGAGATGGGGCGATAAATGGCGAGGGAGGTGGGGTCAAGATTGGGTTTTTTGAGGATAGGAGAGATGAGAGCATGTTTGAATGAGGAGGGTACAACACCTGAGGCGAGTGATAAGTTGAGTAGGTGTGCAAGGTAGGAGCAGACAGTAGGAGAGAGAGAGCGAAGGAGGTTAGAGGGGATGGGATCAAGCGGACAGGTGGAGGGTGGAGAGGAAAGAATAAGGGAGCGAACTTCATCGCCAGATGTGGGGTGGAAGGAGCACCAGAGTTGCGTGTTGGATGGGGGTGGAGCAATAAGGGCAGGGGGAGAGGGGGAGGAAGAAGAGATGTTAAGTCAGATGGCCTCAATTTTGGAAGAGAAAAAAGTGGCGAAGTCAGCAGCGGTGAGGGAAAGTGGGACTGGAGGAGGGGGGGGGAGAAAGGAGGGAGTTGAAGGTTGCGAAGAGGCGGCGGGGATTAGAGGACTGAGAAGAGATGAGGGATTTAAAGAAGGTTTGTTTAGCAAGGGAGAGGGCAGAGCAGAAAGAGGAGAGGATGAATTTGAAGTGAAGGAAGTCAGCGAGGGAGCGAGATTTCCTCCAGAGGCGTTCGGCAGTGCGGGAGCACTTTTGGAGGAAGCGAGTGAGTTTGGAGTGCCACGGTTGAGGAATAAGGCGGCGGATAGGAGCGGCGGGGGCGACAGCATCCAGGGCAGTAGTGAGTGAATGGTTGTAGAGAGAGGACGCTTGGTCTGGACAGGCCAGGGAAGGGAGGGGAGAGAGGAGAGAATCAAGAGAGGAGGAGAAAGAGGTAAGGTCAATCGCTTCAAGGTTGCGTCTGGTGAGGGTGACTTTCGGCGGGGGGGGGAGCAGGGGAGGAGGACAGAGTAAAGGAGAGGAGATGGTGGTCCGAGAGTCTGAAGGGAGAGTTTGAGAAATCAGAGAGATCACAGAGGTGAGAGAAGAATACCCATTTTGCCCTGTTAAAGAAGGGGGGGAGCCATGATGACACAATTAGCCCCGCCCCCACCCACTTCACCAACAAAGCGGGCAGAATTCAGGAGGTTGTCCTGCTCTCCCGAAAGAGAAGGACTCCCAAGAATTCCGAAGTCTCCCGGACATTCCGGGAGAGCAGAGCAACTAATAGGGGTGATAATGTGATCTACATTCTTGATGGCCAAACTTCCATCTAATTTGGACATCCAGTTCTGTAATAGCTCAGTAAATCCGCGTAACAGCAAAATCTCCGTCTACATTGGATCGCTGTGCGCCAGTTTAAAATTCAGATTTTTGCAAGAAATGTACATTTTGGACCTGTACATTCCATAAATAAACCACAGCAATGTCTCTTATCCTAAGAATACCACAACTACATGTCAGAAACTGTCTTGAAAGCTTCTGGATTATATCAGCTGAGTAAACAGATATAGTAAAATCATGATACTTGTGCTGTCACTTAAAAGCAGACTTTCTGCTGCACATCTGGAGTGCGGTGAAAGTTATTACCCTCATTCAGATAGTAATAACGCTCTCACAGACGGGTGCGTTTATAACGGAGAACGCAGCTGCTTTTATAAATATCCCTGAAAGGCAAATTCTGTTCAGGACACTGCAAGTTAAACATAGTATTTATACTGTATTATATATAGCGCCCTCAGTGGGCAACAGTCATGTCTGTTTCACCATATGTTCCAGATGATTAGTCCGGCACGGTGAACGTCTCCTCTTCTCTATGTGATCGGACTCTTCCCATGTTGCTCTGTCACCTTGTTAGACACATTTACCAGAGGACAGTGTTGGTTCTTGATGACTCTGCTGCTGTCATTTTTGAAGTTGTGCAGAATATAATTGTGTTCTAATGTGCCAGGATGTTGGTGACGGCGTCACATTGAGATTTATGGATGACCCCCAATCTAAGGAACCTAAGTGATGTGTATAGCTCTGCTGGGGAGAAATGGCTCTTTGTCCACCTGATAATTTGGAGGACCCCCTAAATTAATGCTCTTCATCGCTTTGTCCCCAATAAGCTAAACGTCTACATCAGGGGCAGAACCAGAGATGTCCTAACAAATGGGCATGCTGAGCAGTTGCCCCGGGGCAGAGCTGGATTAAGGCTCTGGGGGGCCCGGGGCACTTCAGACAAGGGGGCCCCTAAAGTGTACTATGGGTATAATTTTAGACAAATTCACAGACAATACTGTGTGCACTACTGTTAGGTGCACGCAGCCCCCCTTCATGAGTAGAGCAGTGTGAACTGGGACATACCTCCCAACTGTTCCTGTAGTCGGGACAAAGTCCTGACTGAGTGGGTCAGTCCCCAAACAGTTGGCAGAATGTCCTGCTCTCTCCTACCTGTTCTTCCCGCTTTCAATACTTGTTGCTGATGCTTTGGTCCTAAGCTCAGTTGTGCTCTGGATCCTGGAATGTTGGTTCCCTGTTTGGAAATAGAGTACGTACATGACATATAGAAATATCAGCAATGAGTGAACACAGTTTTAAGAAATAGCAATCCTTTTTCCAAAACTCTGCCACACATTTAATTAATAGCGCCCAAAGCCCCCTACATTAAATGAATCATCCCACCCTACATTGATAAGTCTGCACCAACCCCACTATTAAATTAAATTGCCCCACCATCACCCCACAAACAAAATAACACCCATTAATTAGCCACTACCTACCTCACACATTACATTGCCACAAGCCCCTTGTGCCCTCACACACACTACATTGCCACAAACCCCTGTGCCCTCACACACATTATACTGCCACAAGCCCCCTGCTGCCCTCACGCACATTATACTGCCACAAGCCCCCTGCTGCCCTCACACACAGACTGACACAAGCCCCCTGCTGCCCTCACAAACATTATACTGCCACAAGCCCCCTGCTACCCTCACACACAGACTGACACAAGCCCCCTGCTGACTTCACACACATTAGACTGGTACAAGCCCCCTGCTGCCTTCAAACACATTAGACTGCCACAAGCCCCCGTGTCAAAAAACATACACACACACACACACACACACACAGACACACACACTTACCTTGCTCTCTGCTGCATCACTCTGCGCTGCTCAGACAGGAAGTGAGCACCAATCAGCCTCACGATTGGTTGCCTGTTGCTGCCACTGACCACCAATGATGTTTTTATTAACTTTCTTTTTCACCAGCCCTCCCCCGATCGCGGCACCCTCCCCCCCCCCCTTGCGGGTGGTGGTGGTGAAAAAGAGGGTTACTAAAAACATAAGGCACACCAGGCAGGGCAGGGGTTTACATTGCCAACCTCTACCTGCAGCACTTGCAGCAGCTACTCTCCTCCCAGGAGGCGGGGGGACCTCAGAGATAGGGGGCCCCGGGCACGTGCCCCCTGTGCCCCCCCTTAATCCGGCTATGCCCCGGGGCCCGACGAGCATAGGGGCCCCATAGGCTTGCCAAATTTTCAGTATAATATTCCGAGAGGTTTATTCAGAAACTTCAAAACCTCTTTATTAAAATGTTTAGGCAGACTAATCACATCAGTGTCAGCTGTGATCTGTACATGCGATCTTGCTGTTGTGAATACATATTTTGATCTTGACAAAAACAAAGTACACTTACTAATTGTACATAAGACAAAATCAACACACATCATTTTTTTGAAGCAGGGAAGCTATAATAAAGTTATTCTAATATTTCTAACAGTCTGTGTCAGTTGCCTTCTCTGCTACCTACTAAACGTACATAATGAAAGAAATGGAACAGAGCGCAATGACGTTTGAAGGCTATGACGCGACAGTGGCTTTGTATCAGTTTTAGGAAGGGCCCCAGGCAGAGCACTATAATGCTGTTAAGCCGGCCCTGGGCAGAACTCCGGATCGTTATTGGTGCAGCACATCTGTGAGTTATTCACACAGCACATCTGTGTTATTCACGCAGCACATGTGTGAGTTATTCACGCAGCACAACTGTGTTATTCACGCAGCACATGTGTGAGTTATTCACGCAGCTCATCTGTGAGTTATTCACACAGCACAACTGTGTTATTCACGCAGCACATGTGTGTTATTCACGCAGCACATGTGTGAGTTATTCACGCAGCACATCTGTGTTATTCACGTAGCACATCTGTGAGTTATTCACGCAGCACATCTGTGAGTTATTCACGTAGCACATCTGTGAGTTATTCACGTAGCACATCTGTGTTATTCACGTAGCACATCTGTGTTATTCACGTAGCATATCTGTGAGTTATTCACGTAGCACATCTGTGAGTTATTCACGTAGCACATCTGTGAGTTATTCACGCAGCACATCTGTGTTATTCACGAAGCACATCTGTGAGTTATTCACGTAGCACATCTGTGAATTATTCACGCAGCACATCTGTGAGTTATTCACGTAGCACATCTGTGAGTTATTCACGCAGCACATCTGTGTTATTCACGTAGCATATCTGTGAGTTATTCACGAAGCACATCTGTGAGTTATTCACGTAGCACATCTGTGAGTTATTCACGTAGCACATCTGTGAATTATTCACGCAGCACATCTGTGAGTTATTCATGTAGCACATCTGTGTTATTCACGAAGCACATCTGTGAGTTATTCACGTAGCACATCTGTGAGTTATTCACGCAGCACATCTGTGTTATTCACGTAGCACATCTGTGTTATTCACGTAGCATATCTGTGAGTTATTCACGAAGCACATCTGTGAGTTATTCATGCAGCATATCTGTGAGTTATTCACGAAGCACATCTGTGAGTTATTCACGCAGCATATCTGTGAGTTATTCACGAAGCACATCTGTGAGTTATTCACGCAGCACATCTGTGTTATTCACGAAGCACATCTGTGTTATTCACGAAGCACATCTGTGAATCATTCACGCAGCACATCTGTGAGTTATTCACGCAGCACATCTGTGTTATTCACGCAGCACATCTGTGAGTTATACACGCAGCACATCTGTGAGTTATTCACGCAGCACAACTGTGTTATTCACGCAGCACATCTGTGAGTTATTCACGTAGCACATCTGTGAGTTATTCACGCAGCACATCTGTGAGTTATTCACGCAGCATATCTGTGAGTTATTCACGCAGCACATCTGTGAGTTATTCACACAGCACATCTGTGAGTTATTCACGTAGCACATCTGTGAGTTATTCACGCAGCACATCTGTGAGTTATTCACACAGCACATCTGTGAGTTATTCACGTAGCACATCTGTGAGTTATTCACGCAGCACATCTGTGAGTTATTCACGCAGCACATCTGTGAGTTATTCACGTAGCACATCTGTGAGTTATTCACGCAGCACATCTATGAGTTATTCACGCAGCACATCTGTGAGTTATTCACGCAGCACATCTGTGAGTTATTCACGCAGCATATCTGTGAGTTATTCACGCAGCACATCTGTGAGTTATTCACGCAGCACATCTGTGAGTTATTCACGCAGCACATCTGTGAGTTATTCACACAGCACATCTGTGAGTTATTCACGCAGCACATCTGTGAGTTATTCACATAGCACATCTGTGAGTTATTCACGAAGCACATCTGTGAGTTATTCACGCAGCACATCTGTGAGTTATTCACGCAGCACATCTGTGAGTTATTCACACAGCACATCTGTGTTATACACGTAGCATATCTGTGAGTTATCCACGCAGCACATCTGTGTTATTCACGTAGCACATCTGTGAGTTATTCACGCAGCACATCTGTGAGTTATTCACACAGCACATCTGTGAGTTATTCACGCAGCACATCTGTGAGTTATTCACATAGCACATCTGTGAGTTATTCACGAAGCACATCTGTGAGTTATTCACGCAGCACATCTGTGAGTTATTCACGCAGCACATCTGTGAGTTATTCACACAGCACATCTGTGTTATACACGTAGCATATCTGTGAGTTATCCACGCAGCACATCTGTGAGTTATTCACGTAGCACATCTGTGAGTTATTCACACAGCACATTCACACAGCTCATCTGTGAGTTATTGGTGAAGCAAAACTATTAGAAAATATCCCTATGTGGCTTCTCATCGTATTGTTTTATAGTTTAATATTTTTATAATTGTGATTAGCAGTTTTACCTAGAACGACTTTATCGTAGTAAAGACTGGATTTGGCGACACCAATTAGTTAGGCTGGGTACACACTACAGTATTTTCAGCCGATTATTGAGCCAATCAAATGATAAATGACTGTTTGGCCCAATATCACATTAATGTGTACTCTGCAACGATTACCGTTCCAAAGCTCATCGTATCATTTGATTTGATTTTTAAACTGGACTAAAATTCGAGTTCAACGATGGAACGATGTCGTTCCAATCCTGCAGTGTGTAAGCACTCAGGACCAGCAGTGTCCATAGATCTCTATGGAGTGTATAGAGTCACCATCTTTTCAGCCGATGGTTATGACAGATGAAGATCACAGATCTTAAGGTAAATCGCATAAAACCTTTTCAGTGTGTGCACATGAATTGGCTGCTGATCGGCACTTTCATTTTTCAGTTGTTGGTAAAACCGTTAACGATATCGCATCGGGGGAATTTTTCTGTAGTGTGTACCCAGGCGTAGTCAATTATTCCTGACAATATGAAGGATAATTATTCAGATCAACCTTATACAAGGAACACGAAAAGCAGAAGCAGATGTTAAATTCAAATACAACAATAACATGTTAAAGGCCACAAAAAATTAATTGGTTTCAGTCAGTGAAAACACTGCTGGTCTTATCTAAAATGCTGAGTAATGGCAATTTGTACTTAAAGTTTATTACTATTACTGTTATTATTATTCTTATTATTATTACTATTATTATTATTATTATTATTATTATTATTATTATTATTATTATTGCTACTACTAATAATAATAATAGTCATCATCATTTTAAATCTGAAACAATTATGTGTTTTTTTTAAATCATGCACATAAACATTTATACATTATTACAATACATTGAAACCAATTATGGAATCTCTTCTCATTACATATAGAGCCTGATTCATTAAGGAACGCAATCTGAACGCAACTTGCGTTTCAAACAATTGCACGCAATTTACACAAACATCGACTCCTACTCAGGTACAGGCGGATCTCAAGAAACGCTTACATTATACTGTGTATAAGTACGCTCTGGCTATACGTTACTTGCCGTATGTAATTAGACAGAAGACAGTGCTGGATACGTACAGGCATATGTGCAATATAAGGTATAGTTGCCTACTCTCCCGGAATGTCCGGGAGACTCCCGAATTGTTAGGAGTTCTCCCGGAATCCCGAGAGAGCAGGCAAAAATCCTGGATCCAGATTTCGGCGTTGTTGAAGATGGCGGGGGGCAGAGCTAAACGCGTCAGCGTGGCCCCGCCCCCTGCTGCGATTGGCTAAAATTGCCTGAGATTGACAGGGGGCAGAGCCTAACGGTGCACCGTGCGTGGCCACGCCCCCCTTGATGGACCAGCTCCCGGAAAGCTGCCTGCAAAAATAGGCAAGTATGATATAAAGTCCCATCAGAATGCATGGGAAACAAAAAAAGATTTCATAAAATGAATTTAATTTTAATGCAAAAATCATTAATAAAAGAAAAATCCCCCAATTTTTTTTATGAAATACATAAATCAGGATGTTTTTAATGCTTACTGTACATAAAATTAATTAATACAGTTTATCTTATATTCAAACACATGTTGTAGCACCCGTACGTGTAGTCATCGTTATCAATAGGCAGAGCGATTTTACGCAAAATAAGGCATGCAAATTAACCTGTGTTTCTTAATGAATCAGGCCAATTATGTTTCATGCATAGTAGAACTTATATATTAAAATTGCATTTAGGTGCAAAATGTATCCAAATCACAGTAACCAATCAGGCTCTAGAGTCTAGACAGATAAAAGCTGATCGCCGATTTGTTGGTTTGGTTGAGTGCAAATCCTGCAGTTAAATACAATGTTGATAAATACCCTAATGTCTGCAAAGATTGAATTACCTAATCTGTTTGAAGACCTACATAATACGTATATTAATTATGTATTAAACACATTTCACAACATAGAAGCTGATGATAGATATATATTTTATTACAATGTTATGCATTATTTATATTCCGCATGTACGGTATTCTCAGCCCTAGTTTGCCTAGTAGTGGAATGTTTTAATTCCTTGAAGCTTGTTATTATGTAACGCAATGTGACATATCTGTGACAATACAAGAGATAAAGACTTGAAAAGACTCTTTCCTTGAAAGAGAAATATCCTTCCGACAAGTCGTCCGCTTCCACATGTACAAAGGAAACTATTTGGGTGAGGATCAGGCACAAAGGGGGAAGGAGAACCAAATATTCTTTTGTCCCTGGTCTTTGTTTTGATTAGAAGGATTTTGTTGTTACTTCACATTTAATAGATGGATTAGGAAGTGGAATCTGCTACCAGAGGCACCAACGAAGCGTTCTGCCCTCTTCCCATCGCAAGACGTGTCCGTCCGTCCCCATATTCAATTCTTTTAGATGTCAGTGACTTCACTATTTCAGTTGCTTTGAAATAAAAAAAAAATATTCAATTTTAAATAAAAGAAAAAAATAGAACTGTTTAATTTTTTACTGCATTCCTCTCCCTTGTACCCCTGAGGCATTCTCTCCCCTGTGCTCAACATATCTTGGCATTTTTTGGGCTGGTCACATTCCAAAATCAGTATCAGTACTTTGTTTATGCAGTACCCACACAAATTATACCTTGTTTGTTATTGAGAAAATACCATTAGTTTGCTTATACCTCCTGTTATGGCAAAGTAATCTACCCAAAAATGGCCAAAAAAGTGTTTTTATTGATATTGCTGTAAAATTTATCTGCACATGCTCAAAAAGGACTCCACGCCAGTGACCGCAAGTGCATGCAATTCATCTTCAAACACAAAGGACACTTCCGACTGCCTGTGGTGTCAGTGGTGGACGGAGGAAGAGAAGGAGCGTATGCTCGTCGGCTGTGTACAGTAAGGGGCGAGCCAAGGATGTCTGATTCAAGCTCTCGGCATCTCTGATGTACGAGATTTTTTGCCATATCCCCTGCACCAGCTACAGGTCAGGTGTAAGTGCCGAGTGACAAAATGCACATATGCACTTTGTGTATCCTGTGTTGTGTCTGTCTATATACGACAAGTGCCGTAGAGGCAGAGTGTACTTATACCCACAGCCATCTAGAAACATTACTTGAGATCTGTTTGTACTTGAATACGGCTATACGGGGTGCAATTTCCGTCCGAATTTAAAAAGCTGCAAATTGCGTTCATTCATTTCCTTGATGAATCAGGCCCACTATGTGGTTCCTGCTGTGGCAAATTTCCAAAGCAGGATTCTACACCTTACTTGCCAACTCTACCGGAATGTCCGGGAGACTTCCGAAATCCGGGTCAGACTCCCGGACTCCCGGAAGAGCAGGCAAATCTCCCGGGAGACTTGATTCGCAGGGTGAATTGCGTCATTTTGGCCCCGTCCCTGCAACAAAACGACATTCCCGCCGTGGGAGCGGGGCCAAAATGACGAGATTGACCGCGCCCCACACCCTCCCGTCCTCTAGTCACGCCCCTCTCCCGGACTGCTCTGCCTGAAAGTAGCCAAGTATGTTCTACACATAGGTCTTCCTAATAACTTCTGCACTTGAAAATGATAATGCACTTTTTTTGCTATTGAAATGCATAATATGTGCAGCCCAACAGGACATAACATTTTGAACACTAGAAAACCTACCGCATCACATAAGAGGAACCCTGAGTTTATTGAAGCCAGAATTTGGGAGATCTGGGTATTACCACCCACCCCCCATCATTGGGCTCCTTAACGCTTTCTGTATAGCAGGATGTTATTATCTGGTGACAAGGTTTCTTAGAGCCAGAGTAGGGGGCAATGGGGTGTTACAACACCCCTCCCCCATACCTAGACTTCTTAATGATTTTTGTAGTCTAGGGTTACTGACTGGGGATTACACTTAAACAATTACATGGACAAACCATGTTACAATGCAAAGGATGCAAATTAGTTTATTATTTTCCACATAAGTTACATACTGTCTGCTTTATCATGTAACACACAAATACTTGATAGCTTTATTTTTACACTGAAATGTAAAGTTGATCTAGGACATGCCCTACCCCAACTATAAATCTGTCCCCACATTTTAAATTTACCTCCCCCTCCAATGCAACATGGTTTTGCCAAGGTGCAAAGTAACTCATTTTTTTATGCTTTGCTCTTCTTAGTGACTTAGGCCCACTGTACTTTGATTTGGAATACAATTTCTGATTTGCCTTGACATTAGCTCCTATACTGTAGCACTCTTGTTCCCACCCTCCAGGATCCCTACCTTTATTTATACCATACATTCCCACTTTTAAGATTTCTCCCCCGGGAGATCCCAGGGAGAAGTCATGTGACATGGGGTAGGAGGAGGGCGTGGTTTTGCATCACCATAGCACCACCCCCACAATAAAAAGCTAACACTCACGGCATTGAATGGAGGGGCGGAGCTTAATGCTGTGATTAAGTCCCACCCCCTAAATTTCGCCAAATTTCGGGAGTTTTGCCTACTCTTCCGGGAGTCCGTGAAGACTCCCCGAAATTCGGAAGCCTCCTGGGAATTCTGGGAGAGTAGGCAGGTATGATTTATACTGAACCACTAACTAACTTGTCGTGTCTGATAACATGGAGACGAGAGAGCAGGGGCAAGGCATTATGGGAATTGTAGGACCACAAGAGCTGGAGAGACTGCCTACTTCTGGTTTATAGAAAGCACCTTATAATTTAAAGCACAAAAATTACAGATCCTTCAATACGAATAAATACAATAGGATAATAATGAAAAGCTGCTGCTATTCATGTATCAAAGCCGGGTCACATGACAGCATTCACGCGGAATTCCTCTCTCTCTATGGTTTAATCTATTTGTGATGGTTTCATTATCCATAACTGAGGGAGAATGGGGCACATTGTCTTTGTTACAGTGACACCTGCTGATCAGATAAACATTTCCTCCTGCGCTCACTGAATTAAACCTACAACCCGGACAGATGTGTCCTTAACTCCTTTACATTCCAGTGCGTATGATTCAGATTTGTTTCTTGTTAAGGCCCAAAGCGAAGTCTGGAGGTAGAATGTCACACGAGACATTTTATAAACACTGTTATAATACAAGTAGATGTATTTCCTGAGAAATGTTACTTTGTAAGTTAATCTTTAAATGCAATGCAGAAATGAGTTAAATATTCTAGCGGTGTAAAGTTTTGCTCCCAGTGTCACATTATACAGTTACAAATGACCAAAAACACATTTATTTATTATAGTTTATATATAAAAGAAGATGACAGCTGGTTACTAGAATAGATGGTCGTCATTTGTCTTATTAGGAGCCAGCTGTCATTTCAAGACAGAAACATTATTGACGAACAGCAAAATATGAGGGTAAATCGTGAGAGTTCGGGAACTGACTTTGTTACGTGTCACTTGTGTGTAAATACTTTTATTATATTGTTAGAAAAATGCTTATACATCCAATATAAAGTGCGGCTGGAAGGTACAGAAAGCAATCTATAAGCTCAGGCCTGGGGGTAAATGTTTTAACTTGCGATTCTAGCAAATCAACAATATTTGCCGACTTTGCTGGCCAAATTTAAAACGGCAATTTATTTAAAGGCAAGTTTTGCCTTTAAACGCATTGCCGTTTTAAATTTGGTCAACAAAGTCGCCAAATATCGTTGATTTGCCAGAATCGCAAGTGAATACATTTATTACTCCCTGGTCTCCGGTATCATTGAGGATGTGTTAAAAATTAGCCCTTTAGGGTAATTTATGAAAGTACAAAACTGCCGGTCTGCTGTGCAAATCTCACTTTGTGACTAATGTACCTACTTTTGCACGGATTGTACGTGGAAGCTCATGAATTTGTTGGTCACGATGGCGGATTGGCAGAATTTAGCGTCTTCTGATGCAGGAGATGGGCGCATTAGAACACTTAACGCTAGGTGCAGGCTAGGCGCCTATTTGGCATCCACATGCATAAAGAAATTTTGGTTTTGCAAAATGAGATTATGTTAGTGAAATACAAGGGGTAGAAAAGGCACATTCATCGGTGTTTCTTGTTTGCGAGAGGCTACAGAGCAATTTTCTCCCCATTAGAGAATTTGCGTGGAAGGTGTTAGAAAGCCTTATCTGTAGCAGCAAATTCCTAGGTGTCTTTCTAACAGTGTAATAAAAACATTCAAACACACAAAAGAGACGATTATAAATAAGCAAAAACCAGCACCTATCCTTACTACTGCAAATCTATATATACCTAGCAGTGTGACAATATGAGGCATTGGTTCATATTTTGATCAAAACATTTACGCTCGCAACCCATTATTGTGTTGCTTTTATAAATGTCCTCATCCCAGATTTCTCCAGCTCTCTCCCCAGAGAACGTTTGAACTGTGCCTCAGGTAGAACTGGTGGAAAACTGCAAACACAATAACTATGAAATTTGGAATGGATCACAGTAACAAGAGCAATGGGGATTATGTGAAATCTACTGGCATGTCCGTGGTCGCAGTGTGATTCTGACCATCCATCTTGTGGGATGCAACTTCCTACTTAATTAGTTATAGACTTATAGAACACAACTACACAACATATACAATATAACTATATGACATACACAATACAACTATACAACATATACAATACAACTATAAAACTTATACAACAAATCTTATACAATGTAACTATATAACTTACACAATACAACTATACAACTTATAAAACACAACTAGCTTCATGAGTCCAATATTTCAAACATCCCCCCCCCCCTCCCAAGAAAAGGGAGGATTTTTGTTCTTTTTGGGTAATTTATACTACAAAGTGTATGCAACTAATTTTAGACAGGTAATTAAAAGATCCCATGGTTCTCCTACATTGACATATATAAAATATTGACTCAAAGATGGACATATCCTTTAAGTTGGGAAATACCTATCACATCACTGACATCTAAGATCACTCTTTTTATGTTAACAAGAAGTAAATAAATAACTAAATAAATAAATGTAGTCATTAATAGCTAAATAAATTGTGGTTCCTCTAATAAGGAAATTAAATCAATCAAAGTGTAAAGTTAAAAAGAAAAACGGAAATCACAGAGATAACGACACTATTTGTATGATGGCCCATATAAATTCACCAAACACTAGTTACACATTTCCAGCAAATATTAGAATGTACGTACGTGTGGCTGCAAGTATCTGTGTGAGAAGTGATCTATTAGACCAGGGGTTGGCAATCCTTCAGTAACAGTGTACGGCTAAAATATGGTCAAGTCCAGGTGTGGCAGTTGGATATATATATATATATATATATATATATATATATATATACATACAATATAATTAGATCTCATTTTATGATGCTAATATCATATTAACAGTTATGGGACCTGCAAATAAATGTTATGCCACACAGTAGTGCCCCAGTTCACATCATGCCTCATAATTGTGCCCCCAATTTACATCATGCCGCATAGTTCTGCCCACAATTCATAACATGCCTCATAATTGTGCCCAAAATTCATAGTATGCCACAGTTGTGCCCCCAAATCAGAATGCCACCTAGTTGTCCCACATATTCATACTATGTCACAGTTGTCCTCCATAGTCATAGTATCATCATCTATATTACCATTTATTTATATATCGCCACTAATTCCACAGCGCTGTACAGAGAACTCACTCACATCAGTCTCTGCCCCATTGGAGCTTACAGTCTAAATTCCCTAAGACACACAGACACACACACACACACACACACACACACACACAGATGGACAGACACACACAGACTAGGGTCATACATATGACATACTCATAGTATGCCATATAGTTTTCCCCCCTACTCATAGTATGCCACATAGTTGTCCCCCCTAGTCATAGTATGCCACATAGTTGCCCCCCATATTCATAGTATGCCACATAGTTGTCCAGTTGTCCCCCCTACTCATAGTATGCCACATAGTTGCCCCCCATATTCATAGTATGCCACATAGTTGTCCAGTTGTCCCCCCTACTCATAGTATGCCACATAGTTGTCCCTCATATTCATACTATTCCACAGTTATCCCCCCTACTCATAGTATAACACATAGTTGTCCCCCCTATTGATAGTATGCCTCATAGATGTGACCCTCAACTTTCAGTGCCGGTCTTACTTACATTTGGAGACACGCATCTTCTTCTGCAGAAACCTGGTAGCTGCTTCAGTAAAGCAGCCGATGACGGCCGAAACGGAGCTTCTGCACCTGCGCAGAAGCTCCTTGTCAGGCCTCATTGGCTGCTTTAGTAAGACAGCTGCAGCGCCGGCGTGCCAGACAGAAGTCATCCGTGTGCCACGTCCGGCACGCATGCCGGGATTTACCGACCCCTGTATTAGACGTTTAGATTGTCGGTGAACAGGAAGGTAGGAGGCACAGAAAGGAGCTGCCCAATCCCACAAGGTCAAGTCCCTAATTGACTGTAACAACCGCTTAATGCTGTAAGTTTTATGTCTAAAGCAGGACAATAATGTAGCACCAGGAAAGGGTTAACTACAAGTAAATATTGTATTTAAACCTCTCCAATGTGGGTTTTACTGTTCAATTTTGGTCATTTTCCTGCTGAAATATATATATATATTTCCAACCTACTAGGTCATATATAAAATGTCCTCAGTCATGAAAGTGTTAAGTCTCCTAGATTGTAAGAAGTTACTCCCAAAATCCACACAAATGACATTGAGAAAACTTTAAAAGTTTGATAAAAACATACAAGACGCAGCTTAGTAGAAGTTGGTAACGGTGACATCTCCTGTTCCAGCAAATAGCGGCTTTATAACCAGGGCCAGCTTAGTTACCGCCACTCCCTTAATGTACCCTTGGGAATAAGACGTTGGGCGCCTCGGTGCTGCTCTCTGCCAGGTGACAATATTAGTTGTGCTGCCAGTGTCTGTTTAGTGCCAGCGAGAGAAGTCATTGGCTCATTATCTAAACTGATGTTAAACCTTCAATCAGAGTAATTGTTTCAAGTCTCTCTCGTAACTTACAGCGAGGAATCATTAAGGCAATAAGCACCGGTTATGTGAAGCACTCGCTCATTGAGCCTTGTTAAAACTTTGCTTTAGAGATCAGGGTATTTTACTGTTGAAAAAAATCCAAACGTGGAAAGAGGTTTAAATCTAAAAATATAGAACAATGAACATCTCCCCTGTACACATAAGTAAATAACGCCTGAATAAGTGGTAACCTGAGCCGAGTTGCGTCCTCTTATACATCCTATATGCATCATTTAGAGCATTTTATCAGGTTGCTGACTGCACACAGTGTGGTAATAAAGGTTTAACTTTCTGCTGCTTTGATTTTTATGTCTTCAGAAGTTAACGCCATCCAGGGGCAGGCTGGGCTGGGGGGCAGGTAGGCCCTTTGGGTCATTACCATAATGGGTTACCTTGGACTGGGACTCTGGACCTGCTGAGTCGAGTTTTTTCCCCCGGGCTATAATTTGCCAGCCCTCCGCTGACGTCACCTGTGCAAGTAATGGGTGGGCGGGGCTTCAAGTATCACGCCATATTGCCCCCCCTACAGCAAAGCAATGCTGAAAATTTGACGGTTCTGCCAAAAACATCATCAGCATCAGAATGTATTATTATTTATATAGCGTCAGCAAATTGAGTAGAGCTTTACAATTGGGGACAAACATAGTAATAAACAATAATGGGTAAAACAGACAAAGAGGTAAGAGTGCCCCGCCCACAAGCTTACAGCCTATAAGGTCAATGGAAGTCGAATACATGAGGTTAAATCTACGTATTGCATATTGGTCCAGCCAGATTGCAAAGATAACAAGTAATTGGCAGCTATGTGATCCAGTTACACAGCAATGTTGGTCGACGAATTGCGTCATGGAGGCCCCCATCCAGCCCTCCTCAGTAGGAGGGGGCAGAAAGCTGGAAAATGTCCTGCTCTCCCGGGAGTCCAGGAGACTTCCCCAGAATTTGGGAGTCTAACAGAAATTCTGGGAGAGTGGGCAAGCATGGGGACATGTCCTTGTTACATTGGCTTCTCGGTAGAAGATTTTGGCAGACAGACCTGGTATGGTCAGAAGTTGAAGAAGGAAGGAAATGGCTTTAATGTGGCGCAATTATAGTCTCAAACAGTCAATTTGTAAAAAAAATATTACTTGCAAATCCCAATTCATTTTGTTACATTTAATATATAACTTTTGTTAATAAAATGTTAAAAATTATTATAATAAAAACAGCAAAATGACAAAGTGAAATTGTTAATTCATGTGAGGCTAAAATCTGCTGAGCATACCTTCCAATCCCTGTGTTTGTATAATCTTAGTAAAATGATTGATATATAACAAACTTAGCTATTGTCTTACTTTATGACTGATGTTGAGGCTTTTTATCTTAGTTCCCACTATTGTGGCTATTATATTACCTCTCAGTTATTTGTGAATCTATCTCCAGGAAAAAAACACCCGTATATAATATAATAATATAATATAATTATAATAAATATTAATAAATAGGCCCATAAATAAGTGTGAATGTGTGTTTCACTTCTTTCTGTATGTTACACATTAGTGCTCTATAAAGGGATATAAAACCATATTGTATATGGGTGCGGCTGTGTGGCAATATAAATGCCCAGAAATGTTTGAAAACAAAAAGACAGTAGTTGTCAGCGCTTATCCTTAACACTGCATCTCTGTGTGCATCTAGCAAACTGAAAATACGAAATATTGGTTCATATTTTGATCAAAGCATTTAAGCCTGCATCCCAGCATCAAGGGCACCTCATTGTATGCAGGTTCTTCACTGACCTATATGCTTCAAACACCATTAAAATGCGGTTAAAGTCAGATGCACTCACCTCACAGGTATAGGGGTTTACATCTAGCAAGGGCTGGCTTGTGAGCCACACCCAAATTATCCTTAAATAGTCTTGATGGACAGCTGCTATGACAATAAGGCAATATTTTGAAACAAAACCAGAAAAAAAAATAAGCTCGCGCTCGGTATATCCCATATTATATATGGTACCAGCTGTGTGGCAATATAAATGCACATATCTATAATGGGATATGTGTGTTATCATAATGTTATATTAGCTGCATTGCCAGATGAGGTCTATAGCCGTGGACAGCTGGAAACATTTGCTGACAAGTCAGTTGTGTCCTATATATAATACATATATATATATATATATATATATATATATATATATATATATATATATATAATATAGGAGGAAAAAGAGAAAGTCTATAAGGAAGCTGTGAAAGTTATCTCTGGGATGCAATGTCTCGCCCGGACAGACACTTTTCGGCGCTGTCCAGTTTAGATAACTTTCAAAAAGTTTCAGCAAAACTAAATTGTTATCATTGCGATAAGTGGGGATAATAAATATTAGTTATTGATGAGATCAGGAGAATTTAATATTTAGACCCACAGGCCTTTGGTTCTGCCTAGGATACCTGGGCGCAGTTTGTTCTGGGTGCGGATTGTTCTTATGACTTTTGCTGTGTCTCATTATTTGGCTAACTTGGGCCTTTTATTATGGTGTTGGGTAAGCCTGACCTGCTGTTACGTATTGATCTGGTTCCTACTGCTTCTCATTACCTCTACCCATCTGGTTCCTGCTGACCTGAACAACAAGCACCTCTTGCTCTGTAATATATATAGGGGTTGGGACTTCCAAAAGATGTTCTCAAAGCACTGATCTCTCTTTTTTCGATTAGAAATGTAATTCTGTGTAATGCTATATACAGGTACTTTCCGTTACTTAGGCTGCTATTTGTCAAAATTTGCTGCTTGCATTCGCCCTTTTTACGTACTATAGATTGTAAGCTTGCGAGCAGGGTTCTCTTACCTCTCTGTCTGTATGTATTACCCAGTATTGTCTTATTAATGCTTGTTCCTAATTGTAAAGCGCTATGGAATTTGCTGGCGCTATATAAATAAATGTTGATGATGATGATTTTTACTTAGAAAAAAAGTATTTGAACTTTTTGTTTTTGGTCCAACACTATTGTGTTGATGGTTCGATATTCGCTGTCCTCAATGGAAAAAATGCCCAAATATTTAAAATTGAACTCAAGACAGACGAACATTGTCGAACCTGCTAGGGTTTTTTCTTTTTTTTTTAATGGCTCTATAATTCAATTTTTAAATATCTGAATCTATTTGTTGAACCAATTGAAACTTTGCCAGCGCAAGCAGCTCTAGCCATCCCTGATTTGTGAGGGTATATACAGCACCACAAATATTTATGGCAGTTTGGTCATGGTAGACTTCAAAGGTTGCAGTGGGCAGCTCCCTCAAAAACATCAAGCCAAATGAAGGATAAGCATTACATATGGCTAAACATCATACTTGCCAATCTTGGCAAGTTCTGCTCCGAGAGATCTTGGGAGGCGGGCGTGGGGGGGCGGGGCTAGGTGAATCGCACCATTTGGCCCTGCCCCCTAAACTGCCATCACATTTCCTGGCCTGTTATAGCAGGGGGCAGGACCTCAATGACTTGTAAATCACATCACTAAGCCCCGCCCCCATCACTTAACTATTGAAGTGGTCGGAAACCAGGGATGTGCCCTCCCGGACTCCCAGAAATTGGGGAGTCTCCCGGACATTCTGGTAGAGTAGGAACTATGATAAACATATAATAATTATTTATCATGGTGAGGTTGAGGTCTTATGCTTTATGATAATAAAAACGAATCTCTTCTCTTGTAGCCTCTCCTTTATGGCCTGTCAATGGGACTCCTTTGTTCTATCTCATCAGGAGATTTAAACACACAATAAGAGAATATTGCAATACACTTACTATAGGGAGAATATTAGGAGTAAACTGTGCTGACTGTGATTGTTATCGGAAACCCTGTAAGAACAGTTTCATATAAAGAATAAAGACTTGTTCAAAGTTATATTCATTTTGGCATCAACATTGTAAAAAAAAAAGGCTGTTTGATTTGCTATCTCTGGTACCATTATTAAATATCATTGTCTACAGCAAAATGTGACTATTAGGGACTAGAATATGGTCAAATATTATCTTTACATTTATGGTAAAATATTGCCTTTTTAAGGTGAGTTTGACTAGTGAGTTTGCAGGAATGGAGCCTTCTTTATCCAAATACATTTTAAGAATGCTTACAGCAGCACATATTATTTCAGGAGATGTGTGTGCTGATCATGGGGTAGATAGTTATCCTTCCACAGTGGCCGGTGGCATGATGTATGTTGTGTTCTAGGTACAAACTGGTACATCCAGCGAAGAAGTAAAAAAGAAAGTAGTTTAAAAATCATTTTGAAGATCAAAATTTGTTTATGTCATATTTAGCCATAGTTCCACTTGAGATTGAGAGTATACTCCACTCCATTTATTGTTTGTGTTTTCTATACTATTTATAACTCTTTTTTAATAGCGTTTTTATACTTTTGAATAATCTGGAATTTACAGGGCTAAACTGAAAGCTAAAGTTAAACTGATTTAAATGTAACACTATGTTTAGGATAATTGAACTTCTCCCTTGTGACTTACATTTTAATATCTGGGAAACAGATGGTTCTTGATAATGTTGAATTTGCAACAGAGAATTATTCCTGTAGTATGTTTCTGGAGTAGTGTATGACCCCATTGAGATATGAAAACGTTTCTATGGAAGGCTAGTTTACAATCTATAGCAGTTAGCTATGAATCAGCCGGCCACAGGCACATCGCACTTATCACTTTTGGTCATGTAAGTGTCTGTGAAAGATATTATAAAGGTAGTATTCAGGACCAGGACGACTGTGGTTAATGGGCCATGAATTTTTAAATTAACTTTATGAATTTTTTGTCGTAGAATGTATTGTTTTAATATAACTTTTGTTTTTTTCCTTCTTTTTCAGACGTCCTTTGTCCGAATGTCAGAGTGGAGGGTGACCGATTTAAACACAGGAACGGAGAAAGAGATGAAATTCCAGGTATGTTAACCTCTTCACCACCTGTGTACTTTGTGGCTTCTATGCACAGATTAAACGACAATAACTTTTTATTTGTTAATGTATCAGAGTGAATTTTATATAGCTTTTTATTTTATTTTTTATTTTCAAGACTGGTAGGGTTTTCTATTGTTAGTGGTTTTAAATGAATAGTCTTTTCTAGGGTTCTAAATGGAAAATGACACAAAAATAGTAACACAAAATACCCTTTGCCATGATTATATTCAGGCTTATTTTCCAGTGAGTCTACGGGGTATATTTACTAAACTGCGGGTTTGAAAAAGTGGAGATGTTGCCTGTAGCAACCAATCAGATTCTAGTTATCATTTATTTAGTAAAACACAGGAGGGTAACAGCGCTGGAAAGAACTCAACCCAAAAATGTATCAATTGATACAAATATCGATCAAGAGTAAAATGACATAGATGAGTGTCACAGTAAAACCATAAGTATTTTAATAAAAATGTAAACAATAAATAATTCACATAAAACTCAATTATCGTGAAAAATGGCATGAATCATAACAATGAGGTTAACCACAAAAAGAGAGGAAGAAAATAGATGGTACTGCCTTATCAAAAATGATGATCGGTATAATGGAGATGTTCAATCCAATATATATCCTCCTGACTAGGAATAATATAATGACTGGATGTGTGTAATGGATCGATGGGACAAATGGCAACAGTGCCGATGAGATGTAAGAGAGATAGTATCTGGGGACTGGCTGGTAAACTGGTAGTAAGCATGGAACAGAAACACTTACAAATCCCCGTGGAATCCGTAGATGAGGGAATATATCCCGACTTGAACTCCTCTGTAGTATCGCTGTCAGCGTGTCAGCGTGGAGCTCCGGTGTACAAATGAAGAACCAGGTGCGCACCTGAAAGGGGTCCTTGGAAACAACACTCCCGCAAGATGGTTTCTAGTAAGTCCATAGGTGGTCTAACACATCAGTGGTGTGGACTGGATCTCCGTGAGCTGGTGAGCTGGTGAGTGTGAAAGATAGGTCACGATGATTGTAGCAATAATGCTAAGGACTGCATACAGGGTCATTTATTTAGTACATTCTACAAAATAATAGCTAGAATCTGATTGGTTGCTATAGGCAACATCTCCACTTTTTCAGACCCTCAGTTTAGTAAATATACCCATAGAAATATGTCCTTAAATGTGTGGAGGCTAGATATGAGTAACTGCCTCTCCTATGCAATTGCTGCTATCGCTGATAGGGGTATAGGATAAGTAAATACCACATTATACCACATGTATAAACTGTACATCATTCTATTGATCACTGTGCAGAAATGGGGCCGTTCATAGCAGTCGCTGACCCTTTCCCAGAAAGCCCAGCTCTTATATTCAACAAAAACGGTGCAAAGGAATAAGGGGCCTATTTAAATGAGGAAATATGATTGATTTGTTAGAAAGAAATCAATTATTGTTGTAGTTTATCAAGAAAATATCTGCAACATAACATATAAACTTACTGCTCCATCCGGCCGGTCTCTGTGGACGTAGCTGCTCACGCATGCACAGGATGGAGCTGATAGAATAGATCCAGGCTTTCTGTTCCTCTATATTAAAACAAGATGGTAAAAAATAGACAACAATTTTTTTAAAAAAAATATTTTAAAAATGCCTTTGAACATTTTTCAGTGATTTTCATCGGTTATCATGCTCCATAGACATGATCCGTGATAAAAGAAAAGGAAAAAGCCCGGTATAGGGGCAAAGCAATATACCGGGGTTCCCGGCCAAAACACCCATTTTCACTGTTTGGTAAATCTGCCCATAAGTAATATATCCACCTTCCCGGAATTTGAGACTCCCAAATTCTGGCTAGGTCTCCCAAACTCCCGGGAGAGCAGGCGATTCTCCTGCATCCAGTCAATTTCCTAGTGAAGTGGGCAGGACAGGGGCCTTGGTAATGCGTTTCGCCGCAAATACCTCATTTTGGCTCTCTCCCTGGTGGTGATATCACGTGATCATGGGGGACAGGGCCAAAATGATGCGATTTGCCCTGCCTCCTTTGCAACTTGCCATTTCTCCTCTCCTATGGGATCTCCTGGAGGGGAGTAAAATAAAGTCGCAAGTATGCATAAATGCAGTGACAACAGGCCGTCCATTGCAAGGGTAATGGGAGAAAACAATTGCAGAACTTGCTCCAAAATTGCCCATGTCCATGTGCAATAATTAAGGCAGTGTTATTAAAGACCATCCTGGGGTAATTATATCAAGCAGCCAGTTTCTAGCGGGTTTGAAAAGTCGAGATGTTGCCTACAGCAACCAATCAGATTCTAGCTGTCATTTAATAGAATGTAGTAAATAAATGATAACTAGAATCTGATTGGTTGCTATAGGCAACATCTCCACTTTTCAAACCCACCGGAAACTTGCAGCTTGATACATTTACCCCCTGATGTCTTTGCACACAATTGTTTTGCTTCCAGCCATAAGTCACAGGTGCTCCTTAACCGTAAATTTAATTAAGTGATTATATAAATGATAGTTCCCTATCAGTAGTTAAAATCTGTGATTTATTGTTTTTAATAAAAATTTTTATTGATTACTATTTAGAGGGCATATTTCTGTTAAACTAATGAATGTCTTGCTAAATGGACCTCTCAGAATTTTGCGTTAGTGGCAGTATTTTCATTAAATGTCCCCGTGTCTTATAAAGATTCATTCTAATAATAAATATCCTCAAGGATTTTTATTTTTTTTCAGCAACTAAAAACATTAAAGTGAAAAAATGACCAAAAGTCAACTGTATCGCTTATCCCTAAAGAAACATGTCCTCTCTGAGGATACACGATCGGTTGTGAGTCACACCGAGATTTCACTCTTTCATTATGGTCAATATCACAAAGCAAATCATGTAATGGGACTCTAGGGGGCCTCGTCGTGACTTTTCACAAATTCAATTAAGTTCGTCTCAGCAGAAATGGAATATACGGCTGTGGGTTATTTCTGGAGTCCTTCAACAAACAGGACAACATGTTACCAGTTCTGAGAATATAAACATTAAATATAAAACAACTGGACTGTTATAAATCCCCATTTTTGTACTATTTGCACTATGAAAGAAGTTTATACTTTACTAGGTTACTTTACTGTAACTTTACTGTAACTTACATTTTGTTTCCAATGGTAAAGCATACAGCAATGAGCAATGTATTTAGTAACATTTACAGACGGGTATGTACAAATAAATGCATTAAAGATAGAACCCCCTTTAATTAGAGAACTGTGACAGCATCATACCTGCAATTTGAACAAAGCAGTGTAGTCAATAGAAGTTGAAGACTAAGGGCTAGATTTACTAAGCTGCGGGTTTGAAAAGGTGGGGATGTTGCCTATAGCAACCAATCAGATTCTAGCTGTCATTTATTTAGTACCTTCTACAAAATGACAGCTAGAATCCGATTGGTTGCTATAGGCAACATCCCCACTTTTTCAAACCCGCAGCTTAGTAAATCTAGCCCTAAACCACCAGACTGAATGGGCCCATGTACTACATAGGGCTTATCAACACATTAATAGATAGTACTAGGGTATACATACAATTTGTATTTGGACAATATTGAATATTATGGAAAGACAGTTTGGGATTTAGTATATATATATATATATATATATATATATATATATATATATATATTGATGAAATATAGGGACAAAATGTATCAGTGAAATAAATCATGATTTCAGATTTGTTTCCAGTTGATAAATAAGAATTGTAGACTATCCTGTGATCACATGATTCTATAACATTGGGCAAGAAGTGATGCGGTTAGATAGGAAGTGACTTCAGCAGGTCCAAATATTCTGCAAGGAACTGAATGGCTGGCTATGAGTACTGGTTATTTTGTTGATTCACACATAAAAGTCTAAATAATCATCAAAAATAAAAGTCGGTCTTTGCACATCTTTAATTAAAATGTAATCTTGTGGTTACAGTAAGTGTAAAGGGTAAAGATTAAGGGTTTATTTTTTTATTACTTTCTTGAAATAACTTTTTATAAACTGTTGCACTTTGAATCAGTAGATCATATAGTCACCTAAATCAATAATCTGCAGCACCCACCTTACTCAACTTGAAAGGCAGAAATTAACCACTGAGCCTCCGTGCTGCCCACGTGTTAAAGCCTCTTGATAGTGATAGTGTTTTCAAAGGTTCCTGATCCTTGATCTCATTTACGAAGCGCAAAAAACTAAAGGCACAGGGCAAAATGCCTCATTGGTCGTGATGTGTTCTTCAAGTTTTTCAAAAGTGCACTTAGATTTCGCTCAGCGTGGTTTTACAGAGCGAGATGGCGCTATGGGAGAGGAAGTTTGCATTGGTCGATGGGAGGAGTTGTGTGTTCCTTGAGAAGTAAAACTCCTCTTACAGCTGCCAGTACTGCAGGGGAGCTGAGCATCGCTCCGCTGTCCTAGTGACATTTTATTAATTAATTGGGCCGCCGAAAAATTTCTAGTACTGCAATAGGCAAAATCTTCCAAATACCTGGGTCCTGATAAATACTCCATTTCTGCACTGTACTTAAGCTTCAGATTTTTCCGCCTCTTCTCTCACTTGTAGTTTGGGGGAAAAGTCTCCTGAGAAATATATAGTTTCCTGCCCATTTTCATGCAGCTTCACTTGGCAGATTGGAACACAGATTTCTTTGTGTGTTGCTCACTGGATTCAGTGAATGAGCAACGTAGGTGTAATCCTGTCTCCGCACTGGCTCACGTCACGCGCTCAATGTCTAGTGGGAAACAAAAGGCAGCCGTGTGAACAGTACCTCACAGACCTCTGTGCTCCAGAAATGCAGAAAGTGTTTCCACAGGAGAACGGAGAAGAGAGGAAAATAAAAACGTCAGTGAGCGCATTGTCTTATTAGTTTGACAAATGCTAAATTAAAACGAATTCATTAATAAATAAACTCATAATCATCATCATCATCTATTTATATATATAGCGCCACTAATTCCGCAGCGCTGTACAGAGAACTCACTCACATCAGTCCCTGCCCCATTGGAGCTTACAGTCTAAATCCCCTAACATACACACAGACAGACAGAGAGAGATTAAATTGCCACCTTACATGTAATTGAACATGTAAAAGTTGACGTTCCATGTGTAATCCTTATTCAGTAAATGGCATAAAGTTTCCGGCACCACATATCTGAAATATTGTGTAATATTGAATTTTACACCAGAATCCATTGTCAATAGCCAGAAAAAGCAAGTTTTGTGTCATTAAATTCACTTTTATAATCTGTTCATGATGCCTGCAAGGTGTAATGAACCAGTGTTGTAGCCATTGCTGCGTTAAGCGACTCATATTGAGAAATTAAGCAAAAAGATTATCTATATATAGATTTATTTTTGCTTTTTGTATTTTATCAGAGGCACCAACTATCCGTCTGTCTGACTGTATGTACTCAGTTTCCACCCACTCCTCCATGTGACATCATGCATTGATTAAAAGATCTTATAATTATCTTTTTTTACTTTAAAGTGTATTACCCATTTGGGGAATAATGTATGTCAGAGGAAGTTGTCTTGTACTGCATAGTTTATGCTGTAACTGGGGCAAGAATAGCTGAGCTATAACCCAATCAGATATTAGCTTGCTAACTAATCAGACAGCTATAAGCTGAACTCTGATTGGTTGCACTCATGATTGGTGTTTAAACTTGTATTAAACAATCCCCTTTGTGTTTTTAGTGATCTTCTTTTCTGACTCCCTCAGACGTACCCAAGAGATATTGATTATTTCAAATATAAACCTACGTATCTCATTACATTCCCTTTCCATTATCCATGCCGTTCTATGAGCACTATACAAAAGAAAACATATATATTACATTAAACATGGCTTTGATTTAGATATATATTTTAATAAGATGGACATTAATTCTGTTTTCGCATGAAACACCGTTTTATTAATCTACTTTTTAAAATAATCTATTTTGATTTTCCTTTTATACTTAACCACCAACCACATTTAAATAAGATCTCTTTGTTCTCAATGTAATAGTCTAATATTGAAATGATTAATGGTTAAACCCGTTCCTTGCATAATATCCGCTAATGGTACATAACTTTGGGGAATGAGTAATACACATATTCATTCTGCACGGTGACCTTTATGTGAGTGCAGAGGTCGTCAGCTCAGAATCATTTCCCAGAAAAATGATTGTCCTGGGGCGACCATACATTGAGATAGCAAATAATTGTTTTGTTGTAAACATTGCTATCAGCATATGCCATTTTATATTAATAATGTATTCATTTTTTAGCTTAAATTGTTTTATTCCAATTTCTACAAAACAATACCCAAGAAAATAAAGCTTAACCAACAAAACATACATTTTTAATGCAATAAAAATTGTATAACAATATGTTAGTATTATTGAGGCTGAAAGGATAACACAATGGTTTATTTTATTTTGTAACATAGAAGGTAACAATAGTATTCTTGTTCTGAACGTCTTGGGTGATCCTTGACCTTATAGGCATTACATTGTACTTGCTGTAGGCCCTTTGTCCATATTCAGGACTGTATTAATGTTTGGCCAACGGGGCATTTTGCACCATTTGACTCCCTAGTATAGAACCCGGTTAACAGACTCCTAATAAGAGCTTATATATCAGACAACTGGTGTCCTAGAAAGACCCTTATTTTAAAGCCGGAACCTTCTCCTTCAACTAGTTTCTAAGATATCTTGGATAAAATTAAAAAAGTAAAAATAAAAAAAAGATTAGCAATCTAAGGGGCATATTCAATTAGGTTTTGTGATCGCGTTTACGTGCGTCTGCGCGTGTAAAGTGACAATACGGTACCGCAACATTGTGGATTTCCCTAGGTGGTGCGGGGTTGCGGTAACGGGACTTGTGCAGCCGCGCGTCATAGCGATCACCAGACCTAATTGAGTATGCCCCTAATAGTGTATCATGCTGGGTTGAATGCAATTTGCATTATTGATGCATAATGCGCTTTTTTGGTTTTATTTCTAAGCAAGTGCACAAAGCACTGGTTCCGAAAAACGATTCATTTGTGCAAATGCCCAGATGTAAAAAAGTGTATTTACACCAGAAACGCAATTTGCGTTCATCACTCCATAGTCTTTTTATTCCTCAACTTTACATAACCCGAGCATATTCAATTGTTGGCGTTATTGCCTAAAGTAACGCGGCGCGCACACTATTATCGTCATTGCGGCTCAGGGAGCTGCGAGCTGAAATCCGGCTTAGTATTACCGTAATAACGCTAATACTTTTTACGCCGCCGGATATTCAAACAATTGAATATGCCCCTAAGGGTGGGATTCAATTGGCGGCGATGTGGTGCCGCGCACATTGGCGACAATTACAGTAGAAATCTCCGCTCATTTTTCCTCACACCTCTATGGGGTGCAAGGAAAAATGAGCTGAGATTTCTGTCAGATCTCCGCTGCGAAGCGTCACACGGATGTTTTCGGAGACACTCACGGCATAATTGAATTCCCCCTTAATTGCTCTACATATAAAAGGAAGTAGCTCTGAACTAGTTTAACAGGGTCCTCAGGTCAGGGTATCACCAGTAGTATCCTTCACCGGGGGGCGACGACGAAGTATATTTACAAGTATGCTGTCGTTCTCTTGCTATCTCCGGATGGCAGTAGCTGGAGGGTTCAGCAAAGTTAAAAGTACTTCTTAGTTAAATAATTTTTTTTTCTTTTGTTTTTTTAATAAAGTTTTTTTTTTTTTTTTATAAACCTTATTATTGTTATTTTTAATTGAAGCTGGGATTGGAATCCCAAATTAAGGAGGATGCCAGTCAGCATTGAAATTTTGTTGATACATTGAGGTGAGACAAGGTTTTGTAGTGCTGCGAGAAGCAGCGATAGAAAATAACCTCAATTTGATAAATGGACCTTTAACTTCTAACTGTTAACCGTGAACTGCACTTAAGCTTAATAGATGGTGGATCTTACCCCCAAAAATTGGGATACTGTAAGAGAATCTCACACAACTTAACTTGTGCAGTGGAAACATAAAAACATTGAATGATTTTGCTGCCCTCATGAGAAAAACTCATGAATATGCCATACTTTTAGGATATAGTTACAAGTTACAGTACTGCTCATGTTTTACAAATGAGTTTGAGGGACCGCTAATATGATTTTTGCTTTAGTCCGATCATCTCTTAAAATGTTCACTGATCTTATAATTTCAACTATACTCACTGAACTTTTATCACGTCTGATGTCAGACAGACGGCGCTCAATGACCCGTTAATGTTTGTACAGTTTGTACAGATCAATGTGTTTCTCCATAGGAATCTACAATCCCTATTTTTTGCTCAGTTGAAGCTGCGTTCACCATCCGCTGAACGCAGCACAGGGCAACACAATGTAACATAATAATTAAGTGTCAAAAACAAACTATGAGTATGTATGTATCTTTTACAGCATGAATAAAGGTAAATTATTTTTGCATGTCTATAAGGTAATTTCAAATTATTTTAGCTGCTCTCAGCAAAAGAGACAGGCTGCAGAAATTTGGACAGAAATCATAGTTTAGGAACATGGCAGATACACATTTGTTTTCATGTTTCATACTAGTAGGTTAATTCGCTGCTTTCAAAATTGACCCTAGTCTCTCTCTGTCTGTCTGTCTGTCTGTCTGTCTGTCTGTGTGTATGTGTGTGTGTTAGGGAATTTACACTGTAATGTGAATGAGTTCTCTGAACAGCGCTGCGGAATCTATGGCGCTATATAAATAAATGTTAATGATAGTGATGATGTTATATCGGTTCGTAGCATAATGCAGTGGTCACATGTCTCACAATAATCTAATCTATTTCATTGTTCGTTGATCATCTTGTGACAGGTTTTGATCTCATGGAGTTATTCAACATAAAAGATGTAGTTGGAGGGAAAGAGAACGGAGTTCAGAGCTCCTATGTGCGTCTCGGAACTTTCCCTGTCGTCCAGAGAACTGAGTGAGTCCATCCTGCATGTTACATGCACAAAACACATTGATCTACAGCTCTCCGCCCCTTTTGGGGAATTTTATTAAATGACGTAGCATATATGACACGATGAGGGTGCTTTATGAATTGCCAAGATTACATGTATGCACAACATTATTTTATTACAATACAGAGCATAGAAAGGTTCTCACCCTTATTCTGGAGATTCATGCTCGGTTTCTGCAGATATGTTAAGGTTTATTTTGCAAGGGTTTTATTGTCTGAACTGCATCAGTCTACATAAGGCATCCATCTCTATTTCCTAAACTACTGATGGTTTTACCTTCACGTATAGGTCATATAATGTATGACAGTAAGGAGACATTGAGGATTACTGTATTTCATGTTTCATCATTTTACATGATTATTTGTTACTTTGATGTGATGTAATTTCCCTGGGAAATGTGCCTAGGTTGCGTAGAAGGATTACCAACGACAAATTAAAACCACTTCTAAGCTCCACTAAAAAGTTCTGTGGATCCCATATAAATATGTATAATTTCTACCTCTTCCAGTGGAATAAAATATGTTTTCCAGGACAAGATAACATAATTTGTTCTTAGAAACAGGGACATCTATGCTGCTTTCTGTAAGGACTGCCCTGATCCGAGCATGTACTGTGTGTGACACCATTTCACCTTGGAAAGCCACAATTGTGTCCACCAAAACAGGTACAAACATTAAGAAATAGGAAGAATGCATTACAAAGCAGGAAGTAATGACTGCTGCATTACTTCTTTTTTCATGTTTGTAAATGACTGCTGGACTGTTTACTCAAAGGTGTTAAGAAAACGGCATTAAATGCATGAATTTTAATGCCAGTATGTAAGGGGTCTTTTATCAAGTTATTGGGGTGACAATAAAGAAACACTAGCATAAAGAATGACAAGTAACACAAGATATAATAAAAAAAATATTTTACATAGCTTCGATTAATGAGGTTAGCATACAAATTTCTTAAAATGTCTAGATCAGTACAGGGATCCACGTTCATATTCTTCCTAAAGATGGAACACTGTCACTTCCATGGCAATTTTTAAATCGAAGAGACAGGGGTGACCAACTATATAGCAGTAGAAAGCAATAACACTACATCTAGGGCTTACATTAAAAGATATATTGCTTCTATGCTAGTACAACACTGGGCAGTCTATTTGTTTTACAGCCCAACATTTTTTGCAAAACATTTTATCTAGTTCATATCTAGTACAACATCGTCTAAGAATTGCAGACATTCACTTATCTTATATCGCTTATCTTATTTCGATATGAAATGCAGAACTTTGCAATACATGGATTCACACTTACAGTTACAATATATCAATTCATACATACAGTGTTTAATATGATGAGATATATAATATGTGTGTAGACATATATGTTTTAAAACTTTATATTTATATCTACACTTGTCAGGTAAAGCATGATAGCTGCATTGAGTCTTGTGTTACATATAAAAACGTAATATCACTTTTATGATGTTACAAATGTAAAATTAATATCAATTTATTGTAAATTAAACATTTCTATACTTGGATAGAACTTGAGACATTTGACATTGTATTTAGCTTTTAAATGGGATAAGCCCACATTTCCTTGAAGTACCAGATTTCCTTGAGTCTCCCCCATACCACACACAAAGTGGACTGGTCCAGAGACAAGGAAGAAGTTAAATGAAGGACCCCAGGTGCTGGTGGATCCTATTTAATAAAAGTGCCCTTTATTGTGCTCCTGGATTTGGGCTTCAAGAAGCATCTTAACTCATTTGCAAACCTTGGGAACAATTTGTTACATTGTTATGTCTTTCAATGAAACTTATTCAACAGGTTCTCATCAGACTGGTACGATACAGGGCAACCGTTGGTACGTCGTATAATGAATAAATAGAGCAGACAATGTCAGATTCCATCGCGCCCACCTAATTCCTCCTGGGAAAGTGCTGATCACGCTTTATTTATTGGGCGTTGAACAGAAGAAACACAATGTAAAAATGTAAAATGTTAATATATGCACAGACAGGAAGAAGCAGAACTGAAATAAGAGAATGTGCTGCTGTTTTATCCTCCCCGGGAAACACATTTTTAAATAATTTATACATTTTGGGCATTTTGATTTGTACTTTTCGTATCAGCCGGGATTTGATAAAAATGTGTAACTTTAAATGTGTTTTTTTTTTTATTTATAGAATAGGGAAACCCACTATTATGTATTAACTTATATTAAGGCCTAGGTACTAACTAAGGAAAATAAATTAAGAATCTAAAATATTTCTCTGTAAATCCATCTGGCATCTGTTACTCTCCTTTGATGAAAATGGATGCTGTCATAAAAAATTATTAAATGTCTATTTTTTACTTTCTTTTAGACACACTACAGTCAGTTTTAGGGGGTTTTTTTTGTTTAAAGAGACAAATAAAACCACTATTTTATAGCAATATATAGCAAAGGCTATGTAATACTGTGCTAATGTTATACACAAAATAACATGAGTGACTAACAGCTTGGCAGACCTGCTTTTCAAAAATGCAGTGTCTGGATTAATTGATTGATTGATTGATTGATTCAGACACAGGGGCGGGGTCAGGGATGTCACAATAACTAAAATGCCTGAGTTTTTTGACCTGTTTGAGATCCCACCAGGACAATGTCCTAAAGATGTAGGAGAAGGTTTAGCTTTCTGTAATGTAGTGCCTGGGGAAAGAAGGGAAACTGCCGCCCCTCTAGCCCTCAATTTTAACCAAATTAACATAAAACATTAATAAACTGCGCCCCCTTCAACATTGCGCCCTGCTGCAACCGAGCATTAATTATATGGCTCTGATTATTCTAGCTGTCTATGTATGTTAGATTAGATTGTCAGCATTTCCGCTCATCTTCTTGGCATCCTCGTTTTTTATTTAAGTACTCTTTTCTTTTGGTGTTCATTTAAAGTTAAATCCAAATGATTGCCAAAATATTTCTAGAACTACAAAACATTTTAAAATATATATATATCAGGGGCGCACGCAGGGGGGTATCTGGTTCTCCAGAAACCCCTCCCCTCAGCGAAGAATGGGGGCTAAACAGTGCCCCTACATAGCGGCACTGTACTGTACAGCAGCCGCGGCGCTGTCAAAGAAGCGTCCGCGACGGTGCTGTACTATAGTACAATACAGCACGGCCATGGATGGTTCTTTGACAGCGTCGCGGCTGCTGTTCAATACAGTGCTGCCGAAATGTATATATATACATAACTGTCCATTTGAAGTTAGAAGATAATGGCTCTGAATTGTTCTTAATCACCACGAGACATGACGCAGAACGATGTTCTGACCGCTGGGATGTGGAACATCAGGTGGTTTGTGAATATCTAATACTCTTTTAATGTGTCTAATCAAGGTACCAGTCACAATCTGCTCAATGGGAGTTATATCAGGAGTACGTATGTATAAGAGCTATCATGACTGTGAATCATTCCTCCCAGGGGTGAAAACGTTCTTTGTTTCTCTCTAAGAATAGATATCATTGCAAAAATGTTTGTTCTGTGTGTTGCTTTTAAAAGAAAAAAATAAAAGGAAAAATTATATTCTAGAGAATATTCTGACTTCAACACTGTGGGGAGCAGGATAATTAACACAATTGGGACTCTCGTAGTGGCAACTTCGTCATCACAGTGTTCCCAGTATAATAGATTATGACACCCCATTATATCAAAAAAATAAAAACAAATTAACACACATGCATGATTTTTAAATAAAAGTTAACTAAATAAACAATTCCACAAAGCTCTGGCTCATTACTTAAATATACAATAATGCTGAATTGCGATCATCATAAAAAGTAAAAAGAATATGGTTATATGGTCAACTTAATATTAACATTAGACAAAACAAAGTAAAACATATACATATTATTTATGTTATTATATCTCTGAATATTTTCACTAATTATTGAGAAGATGACAACATGTTACCTTGTGTTGTACCATTGTTTTGTTCAACAAGAGAAGCTTTATAAACTTGCATTCATTTTACAATGAGTTAAGTGTTATTATAAAATATTTTAATTTACCACATGTTCCTTGGACTATCACTTTTCCTGAGGGGAAAGCAGTGTAGTCTGTTAAGCTGGATACACACTAAAGGCTTTTCACCCAATTATCGTGGGAATCACACAATAAACGACCATTAGGTACGAAATTGCATTAGTGTGTATGCTTCAATAATCATGTTATATCGTACCAAAGCTCATCGTATTGTTTGATTTGATTTTCTAAATGGACTAAAAATCTCTATAAACGATGGAACGATGTCGGGCAAATTCTGCAGTGTGTACGCACTCAGGATCGACAGTGTCCATAGATCTCTATAGAGTCCGCAGAGTCACCATCTTTTCAGCCGATGGTTATGACAGATGAAGAGCACAGATCTGAAGGTAAATCATGTAATATGTGTATAGTGCGCACACAGGAATCGGCTGCTGATCGGGACTTTCAGTCGTTAACGATATCGCATCAGTAGAAATTTTCTGTAGTACACACAGCCTTTCTTTGGGGATACATGAGGAATTAGGGGTGTGAGTCGGCCATGGCCTGGGGATATAAATGCCTTATTCATTAAACATGCAGAATCGTCTCTGTAGCTCAGTCTGGGAGACATGAAAATCAAGTTTATTCATTGCTATAAATATGGCGAGAGGAGTGGAAACATGGAAAGAGGATGCTGGGTAAACAAGGTAACTGTGAGGGAGAAGCAAGAGACTTAAGTATGAACAGAAGTAATAAAAACAAGCTGTTTTTAAACCACAACATGGGACAAAACTTGCAAAACAATATTTTGAAATAGAGGAAATGAATAAGCAGCAAACTCCTTCAAGCTGCACAGAATAAAATTTGCACTTTTAGAAGATTTGAAAACATTTCGGGATTCGGTGGCTCTAGCTTACTGTCCAGTACAAGTTTTGTAGAGCTCTCTGTAGTTGACATGGCTGTGATATATACACAGAAGCAGATGCGGATGTAGAGAGCTGTGGGCCCCGGGGCAGAGAGGGGTAGGAGGGAACCGGGGTCCCCGACTCTCTGCATCTGCCTTTCAGCAGGCCCCATTATCTCCAGGGGCCCTGGTGCACGGCACCTTCCGCACCAATGGCAGTTCCGCCACTGCACGGAGGCATCTAGAATATTTAGGAAAAAGTTTTCCTTAATTATGTTTTTATTTTTGTAATGTGTTTAATGTCACTTAATAATGGGACTGGTCTTCTGTGACTACACACACTGTATTACCAAGGCAACCTCACTAAAAAAATTTAAATGTTTGGATAGACCTTTAAGATCCTCCCTAGTGACTTCTGTGTATGTATATAAGTAGGAACAGACACTTCTGAACGTGCCTAAAAAGGCATGCTTTAATCAGTGCTTTACCGACTACGTTGCATTGATGAGCTCCAAAAAGGGTGCAAGAGTCCTTCTTAATATGTTGTGTGTTATACTTATAGTACAAGGCTCTGAATTTAACGCTTCACTACCACCTAGGAAACATTATTCCCAACGTCACCCTCCCCAGGCCTACATGCAGCTGTTTTTTCTGGCTCTGCTGTATCTGAAAGACACACTTGGCAAATTAATTTTGTTAACCATGTTTAAATGACTGTGAGCAGGAGGACCAATCACAAGTCACAGTCTCTAGATTGTCATTGTGATTGGTCTTTCCGCTGACCCCACCTCCGCCCCCACAATTTTTCAGCTGGGGTTGTGAAAGAAATGGAGGAGTCTGGGAATAATGGCTACAGGGAGCTGTCCCCTGGGGCTCTCACTGGAGCGAGGGGCCACCTTAGGAAAAATGTGTTCTAGTTGGTCGAACAGCTTTAAAGGGTTGTCCTCAGAAGTGTCAGCTCTGGCTATGGGAAATCATTGGAGTTTGCTAGAATACTGACACTAGGTGAAAAAAAATATTAATAACCTTCAAAGTCAAAATATTGTTGCTTAGCCACTGCAAGCAAATTATTATGAAATCCTTGTCAGTTTAATAAAAGCAATCTAGTTTTAATAAAGGGCAGCACGGTGGCTCAGTGGTTAGCACTTCTGCCTCACAGCACTGAGGTCATGAGTTCAATTCCTGACCATGGCCTTATCTGTGTGGAGTTTGTATGTTCTCTCTGTGTTTGCGTGGGTTTCCTCCGGCTGCTCCGGTTTCCTCCCACACTACAAAAAACATACTAGTAGGTTAATTGGCTGCTATCAAAATTGACCCTAATCTCTCTCTCTGTCTGTCTGCTTGTGTATGTTAGGGAATTTAGACTGTAAGCTCCAATGGGGCAGGGATGGATGTGAGTGAGTTCTCTGTACAGCGCTGCGGAATCAGTGGCGCTATATAAATAAATGGTGATGATGATGATGATGATGATGATGAATCTACCATTAAGATTTTACAAATAACACTTTACATAAGAATAATAATAAATATAACATAGTAACATAGAAACATAGTTGATGAGGTTGAAAAAAGACACCAGTCCATCAAGTTCAACCTATTTGGATCTCCTGCAATTTTACACTTATTTTTGAAATTGATCCAGATAAAGCAACCGCCCATCTGTTTCAATCGGGAAAAAAATCCCTCCCGACCCGATATTGTAGTCCTATTTCTCCCTGGATCCATTACTATCCTTCAATTTTATTAACGGTCGAAACCCTGGATACCATTTTCTGCTAAATATTTGTCTAACCCTTTCTTAAACATATCAATTGAATCTGCCATCACAACCTTCTCTGGCAGTGAATTCCATATCTTGACTGCCCTTACTGTAAAGAATCCTTTCTTTGCTGGTTGTGAAAAATTGTTCTTGACTTAGGATATTGGAAGAAGAGCCAGAACGATACAATGCTCTTCTCTTTGTTTTTCAGGGATATCTTTCTACAAGGATTGCCGGATGAATACGCATTTGTGACAACATTCAGATTCAGAAAAGCCTCCAGGAGGGAGGATTGGTACATCTGGCAAATTATCGACAAATATGGAATTCCACAGGTAAAGTCCCTTCCACTCAAATACCACTAACCCACTCAAGCATGCCCTCTCTCCAGCCAATCACGACTATTTTTTTTCTACACCCCGTCCACTTTGAACCAAGCCCTGCCCTTTTCATGATCCACGAATCAGGACAGTCCTGCTGAAATTGATGCAGGTGGCATGTATGACATATACTATATTATTGGAGTCCATTGGAAAGGGTGTGGTAGTGCCTTTTTGCCCTCAATTTGTCAAATCTAAATAAAATAAATGTAAGGACTAAATATTTATTAAGTAGAGTCTGGCGGGACTATTTTCAAAGAGGGACTAGAGTGCCAGCACCATTAGTGGACATTAGAAAAAAATTAAGTTATAAGAGAATGATATCTTACAGAACTTGTATCCTGATGAGGCTGGCTTTTAGAATAATCAGTTTGTGCTAATTTTATTTACTATTCTTTTTTTTTACTATTTTTATGAAACACATTCAATGTAATGCAGCATGGTAATTGTTCAATCACGGTTTCCCTAATCACCCTTCTTTTTAGCATTGACCAACTATATTGTATTATAAGGTTGATTCATGGCTCTCCATGGTGTTGGATTAAGTTAGGACTCTTACTGTCACGATTACCCTCAGTCACTCTATTATTACATTGTTAAAAAGCCAAACACGGCTTTAATTAATGTCATTGGCTTCCAGGTTTCACTGAGGTTGGATGGAGAGAACAAGGCCCTGGAGTACAGCTCGGTGGGCGTTATAAAAGACGCCGTAAGAGCCAATTTCCGCAGCGCACAAGTCAGCGAGCTGTTTGACCGGAACTGGCACAAGATTGCTCTCAGCGTGCAGGCGAAGACCGTGACCCTGTACATTGACTGCAAGCTGGTCATGACTTTGCCCATCGAGGAACGAGAAAACATCGACATCCAGGGGAAGACGGTGATCGGGAAACGTCTATATGACAGCGTTCCTGTGGATGTAAGTCAGAGCATCCTGGTAGAAAATAATCTCTGTTAAATTGATTTGCATAGTAATGAATTATGGAAGTTTTAGGGATCTTTATGCAAATAGGCAGATCTCTTTGTCTGCATTCACTTTTATGAACATTTGTGTACATATCTAGAACATGTCTATACTTACCTAAAGCTGGATAGAGATGACATGGAAATATCTTATAACTTTACATAAGGGCAAAGGTGGAAAGTCAGTCTAATTAATATTACCATTGTACCATTGTTTTACTACTCTTTTATTCCTTATTGAATTATTAAGATATTTGGGACAGGGAGGGGGATAAGTGAATGTGCTTCATAAATTTTTCAGTTTTGTCAGTTTTAATCTTTTACTTCGATCCATTTTTTTCTATGTAGAAGTACGACCCAACAAACGCGTTCATCCCGCAATCCATTGGCCATTATAGCTCGAAATTAAAAACACGTACTTATGTCAGATCACTGTTAATGAATCTGCTGGAGAGTGTCAGGAATCATTATATGACAGTCTCGTTATAAAGGTCTTTGAAGCCACAGAATACATAGTATAACTATCTCAGCGTAATCTTTGTCCCAGGCACAATGGAAGGAGCCTAGCCCATGATATTTGTTAGGTTTCCTCTGTTATATGAACCAGCCATGGTCACTCTTATTGATGCTGGTATCAACTTTATACTACTGGCAAGATCATTCACGAAAGTCCCCTGGCTACCTATCGGCAGTGGTAGGTCTCCTGGCGGGGGCCTGTGTCGAAGCTTCACAATGCATTAGCCAGGCGGACAGAGCAAGAAAAATTGCTTTATTATTACATTAAAGCATTATTATATTTTTTAATTTTTAAATGAAATGATTTATTTAATTTCTTTTTTACATTTTTTATAATTTGTTAATGGTTTATCTTTATTTTTTTTATTTTTTTTATTACCGGATCTGGAAATGGAAACTCAGGTCCCTTTTAAAGGTCCTCTCACCGCTGCCGCCCAGTGTCACCGCGGAGCTGAGCATAGCGCAGCTACCGCGGTGACATATATATTTTTTTATACATTACCAATAGAAGATTTTCTAGTTGATTTACCATTTTTTGTCTCCATTAAACGCCCGACGGTTAATTTTTTCTCAATCTTTAATTTCGGTTTTTGTTTACTGATGTAACCCACATATTGTAGATAAAACAAAAATAATGAACCTTCTAAATTGGAAAATGGAGTTGTTGCCCATAGCAACCAGTCATATTCTAGTTATCATTTATCTAGTACAGGGGTCAGGGAACTTTTTTACCTTTTACTCCAAAATATATTTAGATACGCCGATGTTACCCCCTTGATTTGAAAGGAAGGAAATCATATATTATTAATTATTGGAATTCAAAATTTTATTGAATCTATTCAAAATTTCTTTGAAAGCTTCAACTTCAAAACTTCAGGTTTTGGAGGAATGGTGTTGCTTAATTTTTTATACGAGAGCATCAATATTGGGGTATTTTGATGTCAGAGCAATTTGGATACAGTCTTCAGCGTCCAATCGATTTCTCTGCTTTGTTTTTATGTTCGTTAGAGTGGAAAATCCTTGTTCGCAAAGGTAGGTTGTTGCAAAAGGCAGCAACTTTTTGACTGCCTCCTCATGTGCAATTTTGATGCCTTTGCAGCTGTTGACATCCAAAAATATGACAGATCTGCTTTGTTTTCAAATGTAATATGTGGTTCATTATTGCATCGAAGCTCAAGAAGTGTCTCTGCCAACCCTTGAGGCTCTTCTCGTACAGCAGCAATTTCACATTTAAAGTGGTCTACAATCCAACTGACAGCATGTGACTCGGCAGCATTACCCCCAGGAATTTAATTTTTACTCCATTTGGGGTAATTTACCCCTGTTTCCTGACCACTTTTCTAGTGCATTCTAGGACATGATAGTTACAATCTGATTGGTTACTATGGCAACACCTCCAATCTGTCTACTTAAAAGGTTTAGTAAATCTACCCCAAAGGCTGCCTGTCAGTTTCTGCTGACACTAGACACTGACTGGTCTGCCTAATGCGAAATCTGGGTCCACTAATGTTTTTAGACTCGTCAAAAGTTTCATAGAACATTAACTCGAACATAAAGATACAAATACACAGAATATAAGTTGTAAAGCCATAATTTTCTGCTTCCCTTGGTCAAAGCCTGGCAAGGCGGATGGCAGATTCATTATCAGTTGGTTACTATTTATCCGTGTTCCGAATTTAGACACTGCACATACAATTAGATTTTACTTTATTTGTTTTTATTTTTTTCAGTTTGATCTCCAGCGCATCGTTATATACTGTGATTCACGACACGCTGAGCTCGAGACCTGTTGTGATATTCCTAATGGACCGGTAAGAAATGCTATTTATACTTGGCTATGAGATAATGATATTTTCAGTTACTGGGTAAACAGGATACAAAAAAATGAGTTCGGCAACTGCAATATCCATTACATATTACACATTACAAAGCAAAGCCCCCACAGAAGGGCTAATAATCAAGATCACAGACAGTGGTGTATTGAAGAGAGAATCACAAAGCAGCGACGCATCATAAAGAAAATCTCCTTGACCATAAGTGTATCGATTAATAGCAAAAGTAGGTGACAAATAGACAAATCTGGAGCAAATAATTAAAAGAACAGTTGGATAAAACCAATGACATATTTAATATCACCTTCTGTGCTAGTTAATTAGTAAAAGACAAATCAGATTTGATAGAAGATTTGAAGGATGGAACCGTTATACCGAGCACACAACTGGTGCATTTTCCATCCTGACCAGTAGGTTGCGCTAGAGAGCTATATATATATATATATATATATATATATATATATATATATATATCGCTCCTATTATTGTGCCTTGCAGATTATCCCAATGCAAGGTGTAGAAATGTTGCACAATGTCTAACGCTGGCCAAAACCATAATTTGGGTGGCCACAAAACAAACTTAGTAATAGTTGGATTATTACCAGGCATGCTGGTAAATGCAGTAAGAAGAACATCAATATCACAGTAGACTGTTAGTGCAACCATGACATAGGTTCTTGTGAAGTTAGACTAGATTATTCTCATTGTTTATTTATATAGCGCCACCAATTGATGTACAGTGTATGGTTCTCATTCACATCAGTCCCTGAGCCATAGGAGCTTACAGTCTAAACACCCTAACATACCCTATGGTCCTTTTTGTCAGATGCTAAGTACCCTATCACCATGTTTTAACTCCTGGAGTAAACTCAGACTAACTTCACACAGATAGGGCAGTTCGGGGGATTTCTGGTCGGGAATCGAACTCACGACCCCATCGCTTTGAGGCGGAAACGCTATAACTACTGTTAGTCTATTCTTTACATGCATACAGAAAATTGTTCAACAAAATGGGGGAAATTTCTACAAACCCCCTGAAAATCCTGTTTATTTCTTTTCTTTAGTGTGTGGTTACAGTAATCACTGAACCACCCCCTGTAGTGCCAACACCCACCGGCGTGGAACAGAGGGGCACTGAAAATGCAATTAACTGCTCAAACTGCCCGTTTGGGGAGAAGGTATGTTATCACTAACATTCAAGGCAATGATTTTATTTAGTGTAATGGTAAATAAGTGGTGTATTATTAGTGTATTACAGGTGGTATACACAGCAAGGCCATACTTGCCAACTCTCCCGGAAAGTCCGGGAGACTCCTGAAATTCGGGTCAGTCTCCCGGGCTCCCGGGGGAGCTGGCATTTCTCCCGGATCCAAGATTTCACAGAGAATCGCGTCATTTGACGCGATTCTTGGTGAATCACGCCATTTTGGAGGGCGGGAGGGGGTGGGGCGAGGCCAATCGCGTCATTTTGACCCCGCCCCCCGCGACGTACATTACGTTTTCCAGTCACGCCCCCAACAAGTTTCCGGGAGTTGGCAAGTATGAGCAAGGCTCATATGTTGTTTTTAAAAATGATAATTACTATGTTAAACAATTATGCATTTATTTGATACAAATAATGATCAATAGCCATAAAAGCCATAAAATATAAATATATATATGCTTACAGGTGACACAACTTTCCCACGCATTTTGTTCCATAAGTTGTAGGATCAGAAGAATTTTAGTGCTTTATTTTAAATTTGTACATGATATGTAAACACAAAGGGCCTGATTCATTAATGAAAGGAAAGCAAAAAAATAAATAACTTTGCAAAACCATGTTGCATTGGGAGGCAAATTTAAAATGTGATGGCAGATCTATAGTTGGGATAAGGCATGTTCTAGATCAACTTTAAATTTCAGTGTAAAAATAAAGCTATAGCCAGTATTTATCTTATGTGCAAAATAATAAACTAATTTTGCACCCCTGCATTGTAACATGGTTTGTCCTGGAGAAAACTTTCCTTAATATATCAGACCCAAAAGAAACTATTATGGTAAATAAGTTCCATGTATTTGGCATTTAGTCATAAATTGAGACTGGTAAAAAAATTACACTGATTTCTGTTCTATACTCTTGATGCTATTCAATCCACTACTATTGTCAATGTCTCTAAAACTGGTCGGCTGCATATACGGCATTTAAGACATTTAATTTTCAAAAACCTTGATAAGCCAACAAATCGAGGCGTTCATAATATCTGCTGTATCATATATTGCTGTCACTTTATTGATCTAAGTCAGTGACCAGACATGTTGAAGGGATTTCTCAGAAATATGGTCAAGTGCAACGGTCAACTTCATTGTTGTTTCAAGTTTAAACAGACCCTGGCATTAAATTAAAAGTTGATCAGTCACCATCCTCTACACTATTTACATTGTCTTAAAGTGAACTTTTAGTGGATAAGGGACTAGTGAAAAGACAATACATTTTTGTGCATAATACAATTATAACAACTTCACCCATCAATTCATGTCCTGGAACACTTGCCCCTAAAGATTTGTAATACCATTATAATATTGCAAAAGATATTGGACTAAAGTGGGATCTTAATTATTATCTTAAATGAATGTCATAAGCTTCTTGTCACAGTCTCAGATACATGTTAAATGTTTCAATTAGAGTCTTCTGTTTATTTAGGGTGATGTGGGGCTTCCAGGTACAATGGGTCTAAAGGTGAGTTCTCTATAGCATGTACTTTAAATTGTTTTCTTTCCATGTTTTTAATGTCAACATTAGAAAACGGCTCAAGTCATAGCCACCCCTGAGGCTGTTCTGAGTTGACTTCTGTTGAGGCAATAGCTTGAGTTCCGAATTCCGGTCCCAATCCTGGTGTGATCCTGGCCATGTCCTTATGGGTGAATCCTCTATACTGGAAAGGGGTGTTGTATATAAGTGGTGTCACTCCAGAGCTTTTTACACAGCGGTATAACAGACAGGGAGAGCTGTGTCTGAGTTATTTTCCTGCTCGCAGGAAAACGCTGCCACAAAAAGTTCTTTCCAGTTTCCAATTAGATTTCCATCAGTGGTTTAATCACCTGTGTGGCGGTACAGAAAACAGACAGTCTTCTATGAAGCACTTTTTTTGCTTTGGCTGTTTTCATTCCACCCTTAGACACTTAGGTGCATATTCAATTAAGACGGCAGATCGCGACTGCACACTTCCTGTTACCGCAACATTACAGATTTCGAAGGGAAAGCCACGATATTGCGGTAACGTATTGGCACTTTATGTGCCCATGTGCCGTCTTATTTGAATATGCCCCTTATTGCAGCTTATTGACAAATTTGCAGGAGGGAATCAGCTCTGAGTGACATTGTTTAGGAGAACGAACATTCATTTTAATAGGACATGATGATAAAACACTACTGAATTTAACTGCTCCGGGAACCTTTCCTTATACTTGCATTTTGCAGTCAGCTTATATTCCGTCATTGCTGACAGCGTTCATACAGCGTGTCCACCACAGTGTGACAGGAGCTTGGCGTTTATATACACTGCATTTGTAGGCATAAGAATAGCATAAACACCGGGCTCCTGAGCAGTATAAAGCTGGGTACAGCGAGCGCCCATGTGACACTAGCCTAAGAAAAGGAAACAATAACCTTAGTTTGAGAAAAGTAAGAATTGAGGTATAGTCATTGTTATTAAACTTGTATTCCTTTCCTAAAGGGTGAAAGTGGCAGTGTGGGACCTCAAGGTCCAAAAGGAGAGAAAGGGGAGGCTGTAAGTATTTACAATTTGTGCTTATATTGTGTTAATATATTTCAAATGGTATTGTATTGTATTGTAAATATTTTATTTGCATTAATAACTTGTATATTAAAATTTGATGTTTTCTGCAAATAATAAATCGCACATATTTGTAGCCATTTACTTGTAACATGAACATGCTCATATTAAAGTTATTTTGTTACTATATTATGACTTATTACTAACTTATACTTAAGGGCTCGTTCTCACAGGTGTGCTGGGAAAGTGAATAAAACTAATGAAAACAAATGCAAGATTTAGACTTATTCTTGTGAACTGAACTTTTACCAATACAATCTATTGTACAGGTGGTGCTTGGTAAAGCATGAGAAATAGCTTGTGCGCATTCTAACATTTTAAACGCAGCATTCAAATTTTAGAATGGAATCTTGGCAACAAACCTATAAAAAAGTATAACAAACACGTCCGCATATTTAGCTTTAGCAAAGCAAACCGTTGCAAACATGGGGAGGACATTCAGACTCCAAACAGTTAGAGACCTGGGGCTAGATTTACTAAACTGCGGGTTTGAAAAAGTGGAGGTGTTGCCTATAGCAACCAATCAGATTCTAGTTATCATTTATCTATTGCTTTCTACAGAATGACAGCTAGAATCTGATTGTTTGCTATAGCCAACATCTTCACTTTTCAAACCAACAGTTTAGTAAATATACTCTTGGGTCAGAATCAAACTCATAACACCAGCGCTGTGAAGCAGCAATGCTAACCACCGTGCCACATTTGCTGCCCATAGTTCTGTTATCTAACATATCAATTGCAATTACTATTCACCATAAGTTCTGTTCTAAGGGTTTTGTATGTCAGTGTTACCAACATCCGTAAACATTGTTACTGACAGATTTATCCAAACTTACTGATAAACATACATTTTTTACTGATGCATTATCTTATGCCAAATTGTATACAAAAGGGAACGTTTTAGGAGTATCTGGAGGAAGGGTTAAGGGAAGATAAGATCAATGTAGACGTGTTTCAGTGATTTTTGTTATTCATTAATAATCCATATATATTGTGACCATGTTAGGGGAACAGGTGCCATCTCTTGGCTTAGATGGTACTGTACATCAGCAGAGAAGTCAGACAAGTCCAAAGTTTAGGTACAACTGACCTCAGCCAGTTTTATAAAGCAGAAAAAATAAAGAAAACTTCAAGTTAAACACCTAGCCTGTCCGACACTAACTAAACACATGTTGTTCCTGACTATCAAACTAAAAAAAACATAAGAAGTTCCAGCACATATAGTTTGCTCTGCAGTCCCTTTGCCCAAGCAGAGCAGAGACTCAGACTGATCCCACTGACACCCCTTACAAACACACCGCAACTTTAATCAGTCTGCTGGCAGACTGGAAGATCAGAAGAACGGGACTGGGCCTTGTAAATGGAGCCCATCCTTCTCTTACCATTTATACCCCAGGGACCCTTACCAGCTTTTTCCTAAAGCTAAACACACTCTTTTGGGAAGCTCATTCCCACTCAAAACAATCTCCCTGGGGTTTTTTTAAATATGTAGGTCAGAAACCTGGGACAAACATACCTGTCCAAAAATACGAAATCCAGTGTTTTTGTCCATATATATATATATATATATATATATATATATATATATATATATATATATGTGATTCAAAAGTCGCAGTACACCCTTTTATTTCAAAAACTCTACAGTAATTGGGCCGATTGGCTGATTTCAAGATGGCGCCCATGTTTGGTACATACCGTAAAAGATAGACCACATCACCAATACCTTACTGGAGTATTCAGGTTTCCCAATTTCCTGTAGAGTTTTTGAAATAAAAGGGTGTACTGCGACTTTTGAATCACCCTGTATATATATTTATGTGTATATGTGTATATATCAAAGCAAAAGAGAGAGAACATCTGTTTATAATGATGTGAAATAAGGATTCCACTGAGTGATGCTGAAAAATGCTGCCACATCTTCATTATATCTAATGATACATGTATTTATCACAGATGGAGTTGGGGCTTTCACTTCTGTAGAAATTTTGCCTTTACTAGATTTTATTCTGGATTTTGTGATAACTCTGATTTTTTTCACCTCTTTTCTCACCAGATTTTCACAAACTAACTTTTCACCGTTTTATAAATAGACAGTGAAAAATAAGACAATGATAAAACCAATGGGAAACTGTAGAATGATTGTCCCAGATATTTCCTTTGGGGAAGTTATAGATTATATAAAGATAACTCACTTCCTGTGTGATGTGCTACTGCACAATGATTTGTAGATACTTTGAGATCCGTACACTTGCTAAAGTCCCTTATCATAGTATATTAGAAGTTTTAAAACAGTTCCACTTAGCTCATGCTCAGTGGAACTGTGCTTATCCATGCTTATCCATTCACAAAAATTTAATAACAAAAGTTATCTAAGAATAAATATGTCTGTTCTTGTATGTGATAGTAATTATGTTTCAAAAGTACACTGAGCACTGTCTGATGGTCTATTACAGGGAAGAGTCATTGCAACTAAAGGAGATAGAGGAGACCAGGTAAGACAAACATTACTGCTGTGAAATAAATACAAACAGTGACGGTCATTTATGTACCTTGGCAATGTGTGTAATATATATATATATACACAGTTGTGGAAGTTGAGGGTACACGGGGTATATCATACTGCCATTTATCCTACTGCCTTCATTGTAACACTGTCACATTCCAAAAAGATACATGTGGGGTGGTCTCAATATATTTCGTTGCTGCTCTTTATAGAAACAATATATTTATATCACATAGGTTGCAACCTTTTTTTTCAGAAAATGCACAATAGTGGAATAATAAGCCGAAAGAGATAACCAATAAAAGAATTACCAAAAGAAATAATAAGAAATAAACTAAACTCGAAATAAATGTACTAACCAAAATAAAAAACAAATTGGAATTCTGATAAGGGTATACTGGGTCTGTGTTATATTACACAGCTCTAAGGAGATCGGAGGTTGAGATCCTGCCCCAGAAAACCGTTTGTTCCCTGTTAGTCTACCACCCTGTGTACTCCATGCACCCCGTACGCTCTCCCCTCCAAAGCAAAAGAGCTATTATCACTCTGAGCAGCTGGGCTTCATGCGGGAGTAACATACTTTTCTTTACAGCATCTCATTTTCATTATCATCATCATCATATATTTATATAGCGCCACTAATTCTGCAGCGCTGTACAGAGAACTCACTCACATCAGTCCCTGCCCCATTGGGGCTTACAGTCTATATTCCCCTAACATACACACACACACACAGACACACACACACAAAGACAGACAGAGACTAGGGTCAATTTTTTTAACAGCCAATTAACCTACCAGTATGTTTTTGGCATGTGGGAGGAAACCGGAGCACCCGGAGGAAACCCACGCAAACACGGGGAGAACATACAAACTCCTCACAGATAAGGCCATGGACGGGAATTGAACTCAAGTGCTGTAAGGCAGAAGTGCTAACCACTAAGCCACCGTGCTGCCACCCGTGCCGTTTTGTTTTCTAACATAATATAGAGTTTTTATAAATGGTACATTAAGGATGGTATAAATAACACGATACAGACCCAGTATATCCATGTCAGTATTCCAGCTTTTTATTTTGTTTGGTACATTTGTCTTCAGTTTTCTTTATCTTCTTTTATTTCTTTTGGTAATTCCCATTGTCTCTTTCTACTTTTTATTCCACTATAGCATTTCAGTCACTTTCATTATATATATACATTTTACATCTATATATATATATTTATATATATATATATATATATATATAGCAAAGATCAAATATTGAAGGCATTAGATAGTAAATACTTAAAACGTGCACAAACCGAAAAATATTACTTGTGTCTTTAAATTAGAACAGAACGTGTTTTTGTTCACATTTATTAAGATACTTTACATCTTATACTAGACACTACCAAGTCATTATAAACAGATTTGTTCTGCAATTGTTACGTCATACTTTATTTGAATATCTTTCTAGCATTGACCTATGGAATGTGATGGCTGAAATGGCCTCTTAAGTACAGTATGTAGCTCTTTGGTTTAATTCGTGTCTGACGTTATTTTAGGAATGCAGACTGTGTTCTAAACCCCTACTGGCTGGAGAGGTTATCTTACCCTTTACAAAATGCGAGATTAAATGACATCTGAAAAAGTAGAAATTATTACCTGTCTGACAAGCTCTAAATCCTCTGTCTCTTGCTCCATAGCGATCACTGCAATTTAATGTTGGGCGAACCAACCGTATGTGATACTGTATCAATGCAAACTTATTTAAATTTGTAAGTTAATGTAAATGTCACCAGGACAATTGTAAATACAATATATTTTTTTTCTTTGAAAAAACACATTTTATGTAGACCTTATTTTTAAAAGCATTGCACATTAATAGACTACCTCTCAACAATTCATACAAAAGAGGGACAATTAAGATTTGATTTAAAAAATATGCATGTAACTAGTAAGCATGTACTCAGGTGGATCTCAAGAAACGTTTCCATTTGAATCAGAATGCAGAATATACACATGTACATGTGTAATATAAAGTCTCATCATAACGCAAGCAAAATATAAGATTTCATGAAATTAATTTAAAACTCTTATTATAATCATTAATACAAATATATGTTTAAAATTATTTTTTTCTCCATTAAATACATTAATAAGGATGTCCTTAATGAGTACAGGGAGACCATACAAACTCCACAGAGATAAGGCCATGATCGGGAATTGAACTTATGACTCCAGCGCTGTGAGGCAGAAGTGCCCAACCACTAAGCCAACATGCTGTTTACATTTTTGCCACCCTAAGGTCACAGTTTTACCTGTTATAAAAATGGCGGCAACAAAAACAGATGCAGTAACAGCTACCAGTCAATACCAAATGAAACTTGGGGGTGGCCAGTCGGCCTAGAACCTCCACCCCTTCTGGCCTCAAAAGGAACGCTTAAACAAACGATACCCCGGGCACCTACACAAGAGACCTTGAAGAGACAAGAGCGAAGGGGGAAGAATACTGCGTCCCAACGCGACATTTGCTCCAATGGCTGCACTGCTTTCCCGCCGACTGTCCATCGTCTGAATTAGGAGAGAAAACAAGGTTAATAGTAATACACAAATGACAGTGCCAAACAAATACATCAAACAAGGAAGGGCAGGTGGGCAATCCTGAAGAAAGAGAGGGAAAATTCGTGTCCCTGTTGCTCATGAAAGCTTCCTAACCCCAAATAAAAAACATGTACCTAGCAGGGGCAATCCCAGGATTTGTATAGAAGGATACCACGCCAGGCCACGACACTGATAGGAATGACCAGCATGCAAGGAAGTGTGGCTATCATTTTAGATAGTGCTAGACTGCCCTCCAGTTCATCCAATCCCCATCAAACACATGGGCAATGCTGCATGTACTACTGTTACTAAGGACTCATACAAAAACTGCTAGGTAACTGACGCCATGTTAAAAACAGGAACAGGACACAAACACAGGTAAATCCTGGCAATATTAACCAATTACGTTGCACCACATGATGGGGTCAGACATAAGGATAACATCTGTAACGTCTCCCTTTCTTTTTTTGTGTATTATAACACAGCTAAAAGTCTACTATACGTAAATTAAATTGAGTCTGTCGGGGGGCTGAAGTTGACAGCTGCTCCAGGATTAAACAGTGCTCTGTCGGGCAGGGGATCTGTGTAGCTTTAATAGATGATGTATGTGGAATACTCTCTGCCATATTGAATGTTCCATGCTTTCCTTCTGACAGCTCTCTGGTATGACGACATGTGGTCTTTTACCTTCCTGACCTGACAGTGTTCGTCACTGGACTGCGTGGTTCCACTGTGAGACTACGGGCAGAATGTCAGTGTAAGGAATTACTTTGACATTTGCACATCCGACCACTAGAGTTCTCTGTATTTGCAGACTTGCCCTTAGATTTACCCTTATCCAAGATGGCAAGTTTGGCATCAAAGAGATACCATTTTGGATCGTTTCTTGTTTGGGCCTATAAATGGCACTTCCTGGTTCAGACATGTGCTTGAGTATTCTGCTTGCTCAGCTCCTGCTACCTTGCTACTTTACCTTGCGTCTGTGACTACCCGCTTGTGTACCGACCCGGCAAACGTCTGACTACTCTCTGGATATCTACTGGGCTATTGTGCTTCAGATAATACCACCAGTATCGTTACAGTCAGCCTAAGTCTGGCATCGCTGACCGTTCTGCTAATCGCAGGTCCACACGATTGTGCCTGTAAAGAGTACCGTCCACGTCCACAATATAGGAGCGTGGTACAACCCTCCCCACACAAGTACCCAGTCTCCAGCGGCCTGTGCGATCTCCAGGAAGGGGCTTTATCTGGACTGGTTTGCTGATGTTAAGTTCAGGCAGTTCCTTAGCTGAGGGATAGTATCCCAATTTTGAATTCTTCCTCTGCTGTAGTTTCTCTGGTGTATCATGTATCACACTCGGCTGAAGTAATGTGTTGGTAACTGGCAAGACTTACGTCTCCTTGACATCAGGAGCTGCTCTGGACTACACCCCATACCCTCTATGGGTGTGGTCATCCAATGTAGTATGGCCTTTCCTATGTTTGTATAGTCACTGGCAGCCGACTCAGCCTTACCATTTGATTTTGGATGGTGCGGAGATGATGCGACATGTACAAACTCCCATTCAGCGACAAACTGCCTAAACTGCTCACATGAAAACTGTGATCCGTTGTCTGAGATCACCTGATCAGGCCGCCAATAACGTGCAGATTGTGCCTTGCAGCGTTTGATTGTCATCTCTGAAGATTGGTCTGGGAGTAGATCAACTTCCCAAAAATCAGAGTAGTGGCCAACCATCAAAATAAACTCCTTGCCTGTGTATGTAAATAAATCCATGCGGACAACCTGCCGTAGACGTGTTGGTATCGCATGTGACATCATTATTTCTTCTGTTGTACATGTGCATGTTCATTACATGCTGAACAGTCGCTGACAAACTCTTTGATCTCACTTTGCACGTTGGGCCAGTGCAATGTATCTTTTGTTTATCTGTAACATGCATCATGCCCAATGTGGCCTGAATGTATGCGTGTTAGCATCTCTGGCCTTAAAGGTTTAGCTATAAAGACCCTTGGTCCCTTGTACAGAGTACCATTCCATACACTGATTTGATTTCTGTATGTCCAGTAGCCCCTCACTGAGAGTGGTGTCTGCTCTTCCAAGTCTGGCCATCCAGCCAGTACAACGGGCCTCTGCAAACTATCACCATTCATGGAATTCTGCATGATCTGATGAAGTCATTGATCTGTGATATTCAGATACTTTGATTGGCTGATCTATGCACTGTCAGCCTGTACTTGGTGCACTCTGTAGATTACATGTTGGTCGGATCCTGATTTCCCAATCGCTGCTGTTGCTCTGCTGAGAGTGTCACTGATGTATATCTCAGGGCCCGGCTTGTAGATTGCATTGAGGTCGCCATGCTGCAATATGAGCACAATACTCTGAAGCCGTTGTGGTGCACTTAGGAGAGGCTTCTAAAAGTTGGCAATTAATGGTTTGTGATCTGTCTCTGCTGTGATTATTTCCCGGTCATACAGATAATGGTGAAAGCAGTGACAATCAAACACAATGCTCAGACACTCCTTTTCAATCTGTACATAATTCTACTCGGTTGCTGATAGTGCCCTGGAAGCAACAGCTACCGGTTGACCCTCAGGCATCCTCCCAGTCCAGTTTTTCTTGAATCACTCTGTATAGTGACTGGCTTGGTAACATCATAATAGTTCTACACTGGTGTTACAGAGACCAATCGTATAATTTCCTGCACTGCTTCATCATATTTTGGAAGCCAGTACCAGGTTGCATCCTTCTCCAGCAGTCTGCGCAAGGGCTCACAAACCTTCAGAAACTCGAGGCATAAATTTGGCCAGATATGTCAAACACCCAATGAAACGGCTGTATCGACTTCACATCTGAGGGTTTGGTATCTCCTAGACTGCTCTAACCTTCTCTGGGTCGACTTTTAAACCTTAAGAGGACAGGATATGACCATGGAAATATACCTCTATAAGCTTAAATTGCAGTTTCTTTACACTAAGTCTTAGTTTTACTTGTCTGCAACGCTCCATCCGTGCTATTAACTTGTGGTCATGGTCAACATCTGCTTCTTTGCCTGTCTCACCACAGTCAACACCAAGAGTATCATACGCTATTGACTTAATGCCACTAAGCCCAGTCAAGAGCTCATGTTGTTTTCGCTGGTAGACTTTCGGTGCAACGGAGACTCCAAACAGAAGTTTAAACCATCTTTTTCTGCCCCAGGGTGTTCGAAAGGCTGTCATATAGCTGCTTATTTCATCCAGCTTACACTGCAGGAATGCATCCCATGCATCAACCAACGTGAACACTCGTGTTTTAGGCAGCTTGTACAAGACATCCTCCAATGTTGGCATGATGTAGGGAGAATTCCACGGGGCTTGGTTTAGAAATTTTGGATTAATACAAATTCTAAGCTTCTCAGGCTTTGCCACAATGACCATGTTACTTATCCAATCTGTCGGTTCTGTCACAGGTACAATATGGCGTCTGCTTCATGCTGATCAAGTAGATCCATCATTCTCGGCTTTAAGGCTACGGGCATATTGCATGGGGCACACTGAAATGGTGGGATAATTGGGTTGAGTTTAAAATGTACGGACTTCACTGGCCCTTTGAATAGATCATTATAGGCATTTATTAGCTGCTCTTTTGTCAGCGGTACAGAAAGACCATGTTCCATCTTGTGAAGCTCCACCGGAATAACAAATCGCATCAGTGCCAGTTGCTCGCATGTTGAACCAGATAGCAAAGGTTTCTGTTGTGCTTTCAAAACAGTCACAGGTAAGTACGTGCGTACGTCCATGAACCGCAGATTCTGTTTTTGAACCGTCCTAATGATTTCATCAGCTCTCCAGAATAAAGCTTTACTTTGACATTACTTAGATCTAGGTGCTAGATTCATCTTGTCTCTCAGACTCATCATATCACATGTTGCACCTGAGTATAACTGGCAGGGACGCCTATGATCATTTAAGGCGAGATGTACAAACCACTTTACTTTTGGTCGGCTGATCTTACAGTTCCAATGCATTCTGTTGAGTACATCTCCTCAGCACTGCGGAGGACTGCCTCAGACGGATTAGTATCTTCTAACGTGTGCGGTTTTCCTGATGAATTTTGTCTCTTGCTTGACAAACACACTTTAGCAAACTGATTTGTAATGCCACAAAATCTACATGTTTTCCCATACGCTGGGCACTGTTTTTCGCTCGTCTATGCATTTGGCTGCAGTATTTCCATGCAGTATGCTTGGCTGCTGGTGCACTTTCATGCTGATACTTGGGCGGTTGTCTGTTGATAAAATCACCTTTGCTGCACTGTTGTTTTTCTGCTGAATTGACATTGTCGATCTGCTGACTGTTCATTGTTCTAATTCTCTGGTCACTGAGCTCTGCTTTGCGACAAATCTCAATAACTGCTGGCAAGTCTAATTCGCCTTCTCTTAAGATGCCGTACTCATATGTTGCTCCTGTCTCTCTCAGCCGGGTAGCAAAGATGTTTCACTTACATCTGTTTGCAACAGCCGAAAATGTATCTTTCATAGATCACATTTTTTGCAGGTTTAAAGTATTTCTCTAATGCATCTAATATTGCTAATAAATTTAATTAATATTAACTTTTAAGAAATTGCAGTCCTTCTCCCCAAACTTAGCCCCGCATTTGATAAATAGTAACCAAACCACCCCAGCACTAAATGAATAGTTCCATCATCCCAACCTAATTTAATAGGTCCGCACCAACCCCACTATTAGATTAAATATTCCTTATCATCAAATAAATATCCCCCCACAAATAAATGTAATGCTCCGACCCATCATTAAGCTATTAGCTCCCACTCTCTCCTTACTATAAAATTAGTATCTCACATCCCACCCACCCAAGAGACACCCCCTACACTTTCACTAAAATCCCACACACACACTTACATTAAAAGCCCCTCCAAACCGGTCTCCATTTTTAATACAAGTTGAATGGGATAACTTTTAGGGTTCACCATCTAGAGTACAATAACTATGTAGCAATAACTTTTAACTGTAATGTACAGGAATAAGTATAATTAAATTTAATCCTCCTTTCCCTTATTGTGTCATAGTGTGAACACAGCAGGGGAGAGTGTAGAAATGGATCATAAATTAAACCGCAGCCATAACCTGTAAAGTGGCTGGTGCCAGGAGAGGGACCCACCTCCTTCACTGTCCCCCCTCCTCATCACACTTGGCCCTCTCCATAATCACAGCCCCCCCTCCTTCATCACAATGAATGATGTCCCCTGCATCACATTGCTGCCCCCTTCGCTCTTTTCTTACCTTTCTATGATCTTCTTTTCTTCTTTTCTTCTTTTTTTTTCTTCTGTCTTCTTCTCTTTAGTCTTTTCTTCTTCTCTTCCTCTTCTGTCAATTTGCTGTCTCCTCTCTGCACCGCTCCTCACTGACAGTGTCGGGACGTGATGATTTCATGCCCGACACTGTCAGTGAGAAAGGAGTAGAGAGGAGGCACCGTTTTTTTTTGTGTATGTTCCGCCAGACAAGCGGGTATGGCAGGCGGAGGGGATGCCTTACAGACATGTTACAGCTGTAAGACATAAGTTAATCATTGTGGGCGGTTCTCGGAGCATAATTCAGTAGTTGTTTGAATAGATTAAATCTGGTCTTACGTTAGCAAATCACATTTTCCTTTCTTTAACCCAGAACAGGAAATGATGAGTTTGCAGCTGACGGAAAATATATAGAGGCCTCAGGCGGCATATGGGATAGGGACATCCTTGTGTAGGTGCGATTTAATGAGGCCGTGGTTAAATTGTCTCCCTGATCTGTAAATACAATAGTGGCCTCATAGTCCATTCTTCCTCCTTAACAGCCTTCCTTGATTTTAGTTTATTTTCAGATACATATTAAACCTCCACAGCCCACTTAAATAAAAAAATAGTACATTTATATTACCAATACTATGATGATACAGGTATCTTTCTATAATGAGTCCTTATATAATGTGTCCTTTATTCCAGCCTCCTCTTCTCACTTTATTTGTCAGCACTTTGATACAATGTAACCACTTACTTTTCAGTCATGCCGAAATCTCAAACATATTCTTTTTTTTTCTTCATCTTTTCTCCTTTTTTTTTTGAGGCCATTTATTATCAGCATTTTATTAGATGAGAGCATAATTGGCATTTATCCCGAGTATCACAGTAAGCGCAACGTTACAAAGTAATTTATTTAGAAGAGAGGGACGGTGATTGATGTGGAAGCTGTATGAGAAATAACTACTAAACTAAACTAAATAATGTTGGATAAGATTCTAAGCAACATGAGTCATGTTTCAGATTTTCATTTACAAATAGGACCCAGAGGAAATCAGAAAACCGCAAAACACAATAAAGTGTACGGCGTGTTCACATCAAAGATGGTAAATAAACCGTTTCTGAAACATTTCAGCATAATGTGATCGTGTCAAGATGTTCCAATCTTTATATAGTCCGCTTTATTTGGAAATTGTTAAAAAGCTTTAATGTGACCAGAGACTTAAGGGTTCAGGCCGCCCTAGGCTAAAACGCTCGGAGCACCCACCACCCACTCATCTTCCCCGCCAGACTAATAAGCGGTACGTAAAAATGAAATCGTTCTTAATTAAAAACCACCCCCCCTCCACTTCACACACACACCAATGTTTATGTTTTCGAAGCTCAGCACCACTGGGCTTTTTAAAAGGGTCACAGTAATCTTTGTAACTCATTTTGTCCTCATTAAAATCAGAACTCTATAGTAGAACGGAGACATGAATAATGGCTACTGAGGGTGATGATATGAAGGGGGATATGTCACGCCTGCAACCTGTCGCCATCCTTGTCTCTCCTACTGGCTTATCCTCAAGCACCCGCGCAAGGATAACCCATTGGTAAAATACTGGTTGTTTTTTCATGTAGCACACAAATACTTCATAGTTTTATTTTTTCGCTAAAATTTAAAGTTGATCTAGGACATGTCCTACCCCAACTATAAATCTGTCCCAACATTTTAAATTTAGCTCCCTCTCCAATGTAACATGGTTTTGCCAAGGGGCAAAGTTACTCATTTTATTTTGCTTTACTTTCTTGAATGAATCAGGCCCATTGTCTTCAGCCTTTTATCATGGGAATATGTCAAGAATACATCCTTACTTCATCTTTATTTCATGGTTTCTTTTTACTTTGGAGAACAACTATACTCTTACATTTTAAATAAATTTCAGTTTAAACCTCTCCCTGTCACAATTTTCCTCCCACCAAAAAAAACTTTGCGCCCCCTAAAGCCAGGAAAGTTACATAATTAGTAAGTAAAACAGTTTGGTCGATATCATTCAACATTTCATAAATTGTAATTGAGTTCAACAGGCCCCATCTAATTTAAAATAATATAGAGACAAATGAAATTCAAGTTTTGGGACTTCATGCGATTTTTGGAAAGTAAATCCATTTCCTTGATTTACTAAATGATTCCGAATTATGGTTTGTTTTTTTTAAAGATTTTTGAAAGTACAAGTTCTACAATCTAAATGTGTTCAATTCTGTGTCATCAGTTTGTTTTATTATTGCTATTCAATTTATACAATTTTAATTATAAAATATTAACCAGTGAGTAAACTTCCTACAATTTGGTTCATCAGTTGATTCAAGGCTCCCAAGCCAGGCAATTTTCGTCAATCCAGAACTGTGCCAAATTGTTTCACTCATCTCTAAAGATAATCAACAACTAATAGAAAACAATGATTAAAAAATGATACAAAGAGACCAAAATAAGCAAAAGGGAAATTCCCTACTGGCGCTCAGTCGCTCAGAGAGACGGAGCGCCAGCTGTGGAACAGATTAAATAAATAACAATACCGAAAAGACGGCACTAATGCCCAGCGCTTAATGAGTGGCAAATTAAATATAATAGAAAAAATATTAATATTTAAAAATGACAATTATATAAATAATATATATATATATATATATATATATATATATAATGGATGTACAGAATTAATTGATATCTGAACCAAAAATGATATCACTAATAGAGATCGACATCCAACAGGCTGATAAGAATGTGCAGCAGTAATTAATCAGTATTGAGCTCTCCAGAATATACAACAGTTAGCTTAAGCAATGTGAGATCTCATTCCTCTGGTGGAAACCATATTGTGAATATGGTCTTCTCACTCCTATAATGGATAAATTAAAAGACAAAACTGCCCCAAGCCCAGCAATATAAAAATAAGTTAGTTTTTCCTGACGCATTTCTCCATAGCGGTGATTTCCTCAGAGGCATAGACAGAATTGTTCTCATTCTGAGGTAGTTAAATCCCTTTTGACCAATCGTAATCTTGCATTCATCAAACAGCAGCTGCTCATATATAAAACAGCCATGATATTCACACAGTTCTCTATATAGAATCAAACAGTATTAAAAAATAACAACAAATTAAGAATCGTTGATCGTCCATTAATTTATTATTATGCAAAATTGAAATCACCAAATATATTTAATTTTTAAAGAATTAATAGGCTGCATTACGCTAAATACTTCTTCACCCCTACAAAATAGTGGCTACCTCTGCACATAAGTAATGGGTAGCATGTTCTTTAAATGCAATTCAGTCGCACTTTACGGAACTTTAAAAATCATCTTCCAAGTCAACTTTCTCCCATCACTAGAACTTTATAAACTTATATTACCTAACAATTACAGGCCCTGGATGTTGGTTAGTTGAATTTTGTAATGGTCCCAAATAGTGTGTCAGCCTCTTAGTTCTTGTGAGTTCTAGGCGCCTGTAATCACTAGTGGCGCACTGGGCCTCTTATATTGTTGCTGATAAACTCTATGGGTGTGCACTGCACTGGTGTGACACTGACTGCTGTGCACAGTCCAACCGAAACTATGACACTCCGGCACACTGGTGTAAAAAGTGCCTGTGGGTCATGTCATTAAGTTTGTGGTAATGGATTTACCATCCATATTTAGAGATGCTCACTGACCTTCGTGAAGTGGTTTTGGTTTTGGATCTGGATTAGCTTGATGTTTTGGTTTTGGTTTTGGCAAAACCACCCTCGTGTGTTTTAGTTTTGGTTTTGGATCTGTATTTTTTTTTTTTTTTTTAGAAAAATTGCTAAAATATGCTAAAATCACATAATTCTGCTCTTTTTTTATCCTACATTATTATTAACCCCAATAGCACTAATTTCAAGTCATTTGCCGTAAATTTTGACCACCTCACAGGTCACAATATTATTTTCATAAACTTTCGGACATATACTGCAGATTTAAAAGACCAAGCCTGCCAGACCTGTTATTTGTATTTCAGCAATGACAATTAGCAATGGAGCAATGGAGCTCTCCTCTTTGTGTGTTACCTATATAACACAGTAGAATTTGACTGCAGAATTACACCAAGCCTGCCAGCACTAGTATTTGTATTTTTCAGCAATGAGAATTAGCAATGGAGCAATGGAGCTCTCCTGAATGTCCTGTAGACTTTGTTGACCACTGCTACCCCTCCTCTTTCAATTCTATCTATGTTGCTGCCCAACTGCTCTACACACTGTGCTACCCCTTTTGTGTCCCTCTTTCAAATTGTGCTAGATTGCCGTGGAGAGCGGTATTTATAGGTTTTAAAACTCCCGAGATCCGACGTTTTGCCTTGTTTTCAATTCCGAAAAAGCGTGAAAGTTCTCAGCTCGGTACTTGGATATGTTAAGTTTGGGTGTGTTCGGTTCTCGAGGAATCGAGCCTGAGCATCTCTATCCATAATACATTCTTAGGAAAACAATACTTTACCAAAATGCACTGGAAAAAAGTTGGAGTGGATGCAAACATCCTCTGACTGTGTTGAGCAATATCAAAAAGTACAGTCCACCCTGAGAACCACAACTTTTAAATTATATCACAGCACACGTTGGTGCACCTGAGCTTTGTGTCCAATGTGTAATGAAATTAAAACTGTTCCTAGTAAGGGCATTTTTGCACTTTTCCTAGTAATGTTCAGGAAAATAAGGGTTATTATGTTATTAAAGACAACAAATATGTAACAACACTTGAAGTCAGTAGTTGCTAAGCCTTATAAATACATAACTGTTCAACAAACAATCTATTGAAGATAGGGACTGTACGGCACCAGATGTGTCTATGACAGCAAATGTTTAACTGCTGAATTCCTATGGCAGTAGAAGGTAGCAAAAGTCTAAATTAAGGAAAGTTCAAAAGGCACTGTACCTTTTAAGTGCTAGGTAAGTGTGAAGACTCAGGCAATTAAGTAGCCCAGAGTTGTCTAGAGCCAGAGGGATAGTCATCCAAAGACTGAGGTCAAGAAGCGGAGGTGTAGTTGTCCAAAGCCAGGGGTCAGAGGTCAGAAAAAAAGAGAGGAAAGTGCATAATTCAAAATTTTGGTTCACAGGATCAAACTCAATAAACTGGCAGTGAGTTGATTAAATGAAGCGGTTTCTCACTATATTTGTGGGTTTGAGTCCTTCTTATCACCAGAACCCTGGTGGGCATTGATGTCATGAGAAAATTTGCATAACTTTGCTGCACCTTGCCAGAAAAGAGGAGCGATTTTTACTGATGACTCCTTGTTTGCCAACAGTGAGGTCTTTGGCCATAGGAGCCTCACGGATAAGAAGCAGGGGTATGCATTTGGGAAATGTTAATCAGGGACTTTATTGGCAAGGAAACTGAGAGGGATGCCCTTATTTTATATAACAGTTGGCAGTCTAATTATTTGAGGTAACAAGATAACCCTCTGTCTAAGAGCAGAGACTTTGTATAGTTTCTATGATGGTGCTGCTAAGTCTCACCAGAACTCACCATTACTTCTCTTACCCATAACTCCCGGAGCTCTCCCGTCAAACATATTGATGTTGGATAGTCCTATCACAGTAAAATAGCTTTTGGGATGGCCTAATGGCAAAGGTAACGTGTGACGTCATTAGGGTGGAACATGACATAATTACAGGTCTGGAAAAGGCAGAAAATATGACAGAGATGAGCCAAACGTGTAGCAGTCTGGACAGTATGGAAATATAATATATGTCTATCCTACACATTAATCTGAACATTTTGGAGATTTTTGGGCAGAGGCCAGAGAGTGGTACAGACTGTGAGCATGTGACCTATGAAAGTGGGGTCCCGGCTTAGACAGGATGGTCCCAACATCCAGCATTGCTTGGAGGTGCAGAGGTGTTTTTAGGGCAAGGGAAGAGGATCGGGGTAGCCTAGCAATTCAGTAATGCTAAAGCACAGAGGATGAGAGTAGTGCAACCATGACTCCTTTTTGGTACTGTCCAGTGGACAATTAAATTGTTTGTAAGTAAAAGAGAGTGAGAGAAAGAGGAGCACCAATGAGAGAGAGAGAGAGAGAAAGAGGGAGAGAAAGAGAGAGAGGGAGAGAGAGAGAGAGAGAGGGAGAGGCAGGGGGAGAGGGAGAGAGAGGGAGAGAGAGAGAGGGGGAGAGAGAGGGAGAGGCAGGGGGAGAGAGAGGAAGGGAGAGAGATAGAGCGAGAGGGAGGGAGAGAGAAAGGGAGAGGGAGAGGGAGAGATAGAGGCAGAGGGAGAGGCAGAAGGAGATGAGAGAGAGAGAGCGAAAGAGGGGGAGAGAGAGCGAGAGAGGGAGGGAGAGAGAAAGAGCGAGAGGGAGGGAGAGAGAAAGGGAGAAGGAGAGGGAGAGAGAGAGAGAGCGAAAGAGGGGGAGAGAGAGCGAGAGAGGGAGGGAGAGAGAAAGAGCGAGAGGGAGGGAGAGAGAGAGAGTGAGGGAGGGAGAGATAAAGAGAGAGAGAGGGAGAGAGAAAGAGAGAGAGAGAGAGCGAGAGAGAGAGAGAGAGAGAGAGAGGGAGGGAGAGAGAAAGAGAGAGAGGGAGGAAAGGAGGGAGGGAGAAATAGAGAGAGTGGGAGAGAGATCCTGAATCAGGTTGAGCAGGTGGTTTTTGTGTTGAGCTTGTTTTAATGAGACATCATGTATTGACAACTAGAACTAACTTGCTGGAGAGGAGAAAGTATAATATGTTGGAAGGAAGAAATTATTATATGTTTGAGAGGAGCAAGTATTATCTGTTGGAGAAAATAAAGTATTATCTGTTGGAGAGGAGAAATTATTATCTGTAGTAGAGGAGAAAGTATTGTATGTTGGAGGGGGGAAAGTATTATCTGTTGGAAGGAAGAAATTATTATATGTTGGAGAGGAGAAAGTATTATCTGTTAGAGAAGATACAATATTATCTGTTGGAAAAGAAAAAGTATTATCTGTTGGAGAGGAGAAATTATTATATGTAGTAGAGGAGAAAGAATTATATGTTGGAGAGGAGATAGACAAATGACTGTTTTTGAATAAACCTACCTTATTGTTTGTTTAATCATAAAATGGTCCGATGTTAATTTATTTCATCCTTGATAATTGTGCACTGTTACCATTGCTCTATCTACACAATATTTTCTTTACTATTAAACCTTCATGCATGGAGACCTGTTTGTTGATTTGACCTATTGGACCTGAGGTGGGATAGAGAATGAACTCTTGTTGGGTTTATTAATGGGATTACAGGGTAGGAATTGAGGGTAACACCTTGCCACCAGACAACCAGGGGTTACATTTAGATACAGAATCGACCTTAACTGGCTTAATAACCAACTACCATATATCATTGATTAGACAAAAATATTTGGCTCTGGCTTTGAGGATGTAAAGGAATAATACTTATAAAGCATTGGCCGGTCTTTAGGTGAGTTAATGATAGCAGTAAAAATGTTATGAATGTGAACAATTCTTGAGGCTGATTTGCCTGGAGCTGAGGAATGTGTCTAGTAGACCAGAGACAGACAGACAGACAGACAGACAGACAGACAGACAGACAGCATCGTATCCTCCACGCTCCAGCATCCCAACAGCTGCTTCCAAACCGCAAATACTGTAACGATCAGTAGTCAGCAAGAAGCAAAACATAGCATAAAAAATGCTTATTCTGGGCTAAATGGAACCTTTTTCCATAGCCCATAAAATTAAAGGATAAATATAACCTTTACACTTGCAAGTCTGTAATACATGTTGGGTATTACACTGAATTATAGGTGGTCAGATCGCTGCATATTTTTAAATTGAGGTCATAATAAAATTGGGATAATCTAATATGCAAAATATTGCTGTTCATTGTTCCACAACCAGACAGCTAAAAAAAAAAAAAAGCTACCACAGTGGAAGCACAGTCGCTAGTGAATTGATGCACTACCTACATTCTTATGGCTACTGCTTCAGGACACAAAATGGCCTCCGTGCTCCATGCCAGTCAGTGTAAACTTCTGGCTCAGAGATTTCAGCAGCGTATTTCAGTATTGTATAATTTTTACACAAATACTGGGTGCAACTTTGTTGCCACAGTGGTCCCAGCATAATGGACGGGGATCCCTAAAAATGCCTTCTCCTGCCTGTTATATGAAAAGAGGACAAAAATAAGGACACACACACACACTTTTGAAATAGTGTCACACAAGCTCCCTTCATTCATATGATTTATTCAAGGTATAAATTAAGCTAATCCGAAGAGTATTTTAGGAGAAGACTTAAAAGGTTACTTATTTGAATGGTGCAGTACTAATGTGTTAGGAGGTTGGACTTTGATGTGACTCCTAACATGGATGGTGCAAGCCCTGGGGGCGCTTCAAGTCCCCTCCGTTCCCCTCCCACACTGCTTACTTCAGCAGGCAGATGTGAGGTGGCAGCCCCTTCTCCCATAGGAGTGTTGCGTTTAGCTCATACTTGCCAACTCTCCCTGAATGTCAGGGAGACTCCCTAAAATAGGGGTGATCTCCCTCACTCCCTGAAGAGTCTGGCATTCTCCCTGATGCTGAGCCGGTACAAGACATGGTTGGCTTCGCCATCTGTGGCATGATGACACAGTTCAGAAATTGTGTACTATGTCCATGTATTGATGCCTATGGAGGTGGCCATTTTCATGAAGACCAAGATTTAATCATTGACTTCAGTAATGGAGACAGAAATGTAAAAGACAATTCAGTCTCTAGAGATTCATTAGCTGCTTTTCTTTAACGCATAGTTGTCTACTCCCCGGGAGACTCCCACATTTCTGGGAGACCAGGGCAATTTCCCTGTTCTCGCCCCCACAATAGATTAGTGACAGGGACGGGGCTTAATGATGCAAATATTGTGTCATCTTAGCCAAAATGATGCGATTCATCAAGCCCCGCCCCCGCACGCCCACCTCCCCTGGGATCTCCCTGAAGCCAACGAGGAAAAGTTGGCAAGTATGGTTTAGCTGTGACATCATCACTCAGCGCCACACTCCCAGCATAACACTGATATTTGGGAGCAGCAGACAACAGCTTCACATGTAAGAAGCTTCTCCTTCCTGTCAACGGCAGGCGCTCCATGTTCACCTTCAGGGGCACTAAAAATACTGGATTACTGACATTATGGGGCAGATTAAATTCCCTGCGTTGTTCTAAAAAGTGCTTAGTGAGCTGTATGATGCAGTCACACAGCGATGTTGGTCAAAGGGTTGTTGTCTTGTGTTAACTTATTAAAATGATCCAGGCTCTGAAGCCTGGAGTATCGAAACGCTACACATTGGGTGTACTCTAGAGGTTGGCAGGACACTACCTGGAGGTATAAAGTGTATGATGAAAGTAATGGACTAAACCTGGTTATATATTAAATATGTATCTACTTTCAATGTAATTACTGTTGTTTTTATATTTTAGGGAGAGACTGGAAAACAGGGTGTTCCAGGTATAAGAGGCGAGAAAGGAGAGAAGGTAATCCTGATATATATACGTTACAGATTCTTTCATTCAGTTTTCATGTTATATTTCTCAATTTTGAGATTATTATTATTATGTTGGGGTAGTATCACCTCTTCACGCTATATTTTTTGCAGGACGAAATAAAATCACCCCTTTGCGGGGCTAAAATTGTTCATGGTTTCTGAAATTTATATGCTCAGGATCTACTAAGTAAACGAATAAAAGCTAAAAAGAAGGTTAATTGTGAACATTCTGCTGCATGATAATTACAGTAAGATGCATGATAATAACATGTGGGCCTCCACAGTAGCTGATTGTCATTGTGCAGCGTTGCAAATAATATATAATGACCAATTATTTCATTTTTTTATAAATATGTCTGCGATTAGGAGCCGTCAGCTCTTATTGATGAGATTATAAAGGAATTTATTGTGATTAAACTGCGGTGCGGTCTGACCTCATACTGTCAGTACAGTGTATGTCATCATTTACAATTAATACAAATATCATTTCTTTCTCAGGGATCTTTCGGACCCCCTGGTCCTTTTGGCAGAGATGGCTCCAAGGGAGAGAGGGTAATTCCATTATTATATACGTTATATAATATACGAAGGTTAACACATTATAATGGGAACAATGTAGCCCTACTGTAATATGTAATCACAAGTTACCGAAGAGTTCTACAACTACCTAATAGCAGAAGACCGCAGTCCAAGTGCTCTTAGTCTGGACCCAGCACTACTGATGACTTCTAATATTTATTGCATAGTAGGGAGCGTATTATTCTTTATATGTAGAGATCATTTCTACCTATATTGCAGAAGCTTCAATTTTAAGCTGACAGATAGTTGCATGAGGTGCTGCTTATTATATCTTTAATAATAGTTATACATTCCATCCCGGTGAGTCATGTGACCCAGGTGACATCACTGCTCTCTTCAAATATAAAGTTATATTTTACAGGAATGACATCAAGGGGACTATTTATCAAAAGGGGTATAAGTCCTAAAATTTAACTTTTTGCCAACTTTAATGCTTCTCCCTATTTATCAAAGCTCCAGGGCTGGTAATGACTACATCTCAGGATGGGGGTTGCAGAAGCTAGCCACCGAAAAGAATACATTGTTATTATTGTATTTATTCGTTTTTCTAAATAAAGTTTTTTTTGTAGGGGTCTATTTTTTTTTTTTACTTTATTATTCTTTTTTAATCCTCGAACTGGAAGCAAATGTCCAGGAGACAAATGTATCAAGCTGCGTGTTTCCTGCGGGTTTGAAAACTGGAGATGTTGCCTATAGCAACAGTCAGATTCTAGCTGTCATTTTGTAGAATATACTTAATAAATTACAGCTAGAATCTGATTGGTTGCTAAAGGCAACATCTCCAAACCCGCCGGTTACTCGCAGCTTGATATATTTACCCCCAGGCCTCTAATTCCAGCGTCCATTCGCAAGCTGGCAACACGACCTGACACAGAGGGACCTGGCAAGCGGAAAGACTCCTCTAACCACTGCCGCCCAGTGTCACCAGGGAGCTGAGCATTGCTGCACCAGGGACATTTAAAAAAAAATAAAAAAATCAGACAAGTGAAGATTTTCTATGGTTGCGATAAGCAATAATAGAACATCTCCGTTACATGAGTCTTGATAACTAGATCCCCCAAACTCTCCAAATATAAGTGGTGATAAATATAACTATTTTACTGGATACTTTCCTTATATTCATGACACTTATGTATCATATAGTTGTGATATAATATACAATAGTACTGGCTTCATGTTGCAATTACACATAATGCAAAAAAAAAATACTGAATACATTACCAATTTGTGACGGTGTTATATAGATATTTGTGCTTGACAGACAGATTTTGTATTGACAGACAAAACATATTGGGGAACATTTATGAATGCTGTATACAGGTCGCGGTGTAGAAAAGTTAGTGTTACCCATAGCGACCAATCAGATGCTTGCTTTCATATTCTCAATTGTACTAGAAAAGTTACGGACTGTGATTGGCAGCAATGGGCAACATCTTCATTTCTACACAAATACCTGTACAGCGGCTTTTATAAATGTCCCCTCATTAATTCACCTAATTCACCAAGCGCAAGTAGCAAACAACTGAATATTATATACCCTTTGTCTACACAAGCCTTATAAAGCAAATGTCTGACTGGTTGCTATGTTCTGCAAAGGTGTTTTCTGCAACATATTATTCTATAATTGTTTATTATGTTATTATATGCTGTAAAATCCATGGCAACCAATCACATTCTAACTTTTTATGGTACAGTTTAAAAGATTAAAGTAAATGTCTGTTGGTTGCTATGAGTTACAGAACCTTTTGTATCCAGCGAACTGTGCACCTGTTTTCATAAACAGCCCTAGTATAGCAATAAGGTTCCAAAACTGAAAATATTGAAACACTAACTGTTACTATGGTTGTACATTTAACAACCAATGGCAGAACAATTACTTATTTTGCAAGCAATGCAATGTATTTATTGTAAATATTTTCATGAATATGGCCAAGTTTCATCCACAACACACATTTCCTCCGAACGTTCATAATAATTGTCTTTCAGAGGGTGCTGTTGTGTTTGAGTCAATAGCTGATATGTAATTTCTTCACCGCAAAGCAAAACACAGGCTGAAAATATGGATCTATGTAGAATAACGTTATATTTTACTGGATGTTTACATGAAGATAGTGATAAATCTGACATATTTCCTTTTCAACTCCTACATCGGAGGCATACAATTCTTTATTACATGCTGATGATCACTACTAACTGTCATATTCCCATCTTATTTCTTAGGGTGACAGAGGCGAAAGAGGGGAAGCTGGTGTCGCAGGCCCACCGGGACTACAGGTAAAAGTGTCATTATTAATTGCTTTGTTTTAATGAAAAATACAGAATTAAAAGAGTTCATTGAGATAGCTATTATGACACAATCATTAGTGAAAGGGAATTAGTTCAGGCGTATTAAACCCTAGGGCAATGGTCCTGATTTTGGAGGGACATCCTGATTTGTGCACTGGAAAAGGGGCATGGCTTAAAAAGAAAATAGGTGGAGCTTAAACCAAAATATGCCCGTTTGTGGGAGCAGTTTGAGTAGAACGCGGGTTGGGCTTATTTGTTCTGCTTCCCGGACTCTAAATATTGGCGGGTATGAAAGTGCCCAGTTGATAGGCAACAAGACAGCAGCTTTCTACTCCAACACTTTGTTCATACTTGCCAACCTCTTAAAACTTCATTCTGGGAGATCCAGGGCAGGGGGGGATGTGGTTGGAGGGCGGGAGGGATGGGGCGCGGTGCATTGTGTTATTTTGGCCACGCCCCTGTGACAAAATGCTGTTTTTGTCGCGGGGGCAGGGCCAAAATGACACGATTCACCGCAAATCGCGTCATTTTGACAGCAAGTTGCCGTATGCTGGATACTTGCCTGCTCTCCCGGGAGTCCGGGAGACTCCTGAAGTTTGGGTAGAGTTGGAAAGTATGACTTTGTTTGCTTGTCATCGATGCACATTAAATCTCAAGTGATAATGCATGAAAACCGCAATGTGTTTGATATCTGTTTAGATGCATTCCACATCATTTCTCTTTATGTTTTTTATGTTTTATATTTTTTAAACAAAACAGGAAGTTGACAGGAAGTTGACAGGAAGTTGACAGGAAGTTGACAGGAAGTTGACAACAAGTTGACAGGAAGTTGACATCTTATTCAATGCTTGTGATAAAACGCACACACAATTGCTTGTTAATTTGATAGGAATGGAAGTTTTTAACAGTGTTGCTCTGAACGTTCCATAACATAACAGGAAATATTCAAAATATCGCACCGCACCCAAGTGAAGCTAAATGCGGTTGATAACGCAAATATGTATGGTCACATTTGGAAGAATGTTTTTAATTTTGCATAAGTTTACATGTGTTTGATTGACGCTAAAACATATCAATTATATATGTGACATCAGTGGGTACGAACCTTAGGCGACTGTGCATAAAATTGCAGATGTACATACATTGAACATACGCTACACCAACAAAATATTCATTAATATTTTTCCAGAAACTACCAATGACTGGACAAAGGAGACAAGCTAAATTTCTTTAATCTCTGAATTATATATATATATATATATATATATTAATTTGTCCTAATATGTGATTTGACCTTAATCTATGTTCTATCATTAAATAAAAAATAATTTGCTTGAACAGATACCAAAAACAACATTTTACTTTTCCAGGCCACAACACTCACTAATGGAACGTGGGTTAAATTACATGACCATGATTTTAAAACAATAAGTAAATCTACAGTAAACAGCTTAATCTGTATAAATGTAGAGTTTTCATATGGAAAAGGCAAAGTACTGACCTTAATCCAATACAGTATCATGGAGCTGAAACAGTTTTGCATAATAAGTCAACAGATACGGGAAATGTTTGAGAGAAGTTATTGCTGAATGAGGTTCCGCTAGTTGCTAAATCTATAGGTTTGTAAGTTTTTATTTTTTTTTAACAGTTTTGGTAAATGTTGGATCAATGTGATCACCAAAGATAAATAAACGTTCAATTTTAGTGTTATTTGTTTAATCAGAATCACATATTCTATTTTTAGGAGGTAAGTCAAGATTTAAATCAAACTAATGCAGGAATATAAAAAATTCTAAATTATTCAAAACTTTTTCTCAACACTGTATGTAACACGTTTTCTCAAGCAAACCTGTTGCATTAGCTGGAGTACAGATGGAGTAGTCTTCATTGAAGCGCTTTGTTTAATAGACACTTCATACAGCACTATATACCAATTAGTGAGGTTGCTTTTCCATTGATATAACAATACTTGCACCGTAAAGCTATGACGTTCTGCAATAACCGCACTGTAAAGCTCTGACATTCTGCAATACCTGCGCTATAAAGCTCTGACATTCTGCAATAACCGCACTGTACTCTCACCCCGTGCAGGTAATGTAAGAATACACATAATTGTCTCTTTTGCCACAACTGTTACAAAAAAATGTATTTCTTTATTTCATGAACTATTACAATTAGAATAGACTTATACATATTGCTTTGTGTAATATATCCAAGCTATGAATGTGCTAACATGTTCTCTTGTCTTCTTTAAAGGGATTGGAGGGGCCCCGAGGGCCACCAGGAAATCGTGGACCAGTGGGTTCCCCTGTAAGTTGTTATTCAGAACTTTTAATGTTGTTTGAAATTAATATATTAGAATCATCATGTTTCTATGGTACCTCTCCCGAAGTCTTAAAACAATATACAGCTTTGATGTATCAGTGACAAGTGTAAAACTTACTTTATACTTTGTACTTGTAGGGACTAACTCTACATCGCCTGTCAGCTCCTTAAGTATAGTAGCAGGGGCGCACGCAGGGGAGGCTTCTGGTTCTCCAGAAACCTCTCCCCTCCGCGAACGAACGGGGGCTAAACATTGCCCCTACACAGCAGCACTGTACTGTACAGCAGCCGCGGCGCTGTCAAAGAATCGTTCGCAGCGATGCTGTATTGTACTATAGTACAGCACTGCCGCAGAGGCTTCTTTGACAGCGCCGCGGCTGCTGTATAATTCAGCATCGCCGAAAATGAGCTGCTGCGCATGTCCATTTCGTTATTAATTGAAGCCCTGGAGAGTGGCCAAGTAACGTGGTGCCTTTCTAAGGAAATTATGAGAACCTCCATTGCAGATAAATAATACTTGATACTGTAATTATGTTCAGAAATTTCTGCTTCGCACAAGGGTTTTTCATACTGATATATATACATATATTTATAGCTCGTTTGCCCACAGGGACTATAGAGACTGTCCTGTTAAATATATTAATTTTGGGCGTATAATATACTTTGCATTGATATTTTAGATAGACAGACTATAAATGACCCAAATTGATAACAGTAAAACGGGCCCCATTTCTACTGCCTAGAAAATAATTAATTACAAAAAAGTATTAAAGTTTAACTTTCTTATTTTTATTTAGGGTTTGCAAGGAGAACGAGGTGAAAAGGGCGGTAGAGGGGAGACGGTAAGAAACCAGACAACATGGCAATTTGTGATATTAGTTCAGCAATCCATTTATTAATCTACTCTGGCAGTGATTGGAAAAAATCATAATAAAATTTATGAGTAATTTAAATCAGTACGTTCAAAAGGAAATGTATCAAAATGGTGAAACATAACACACCAACTTATTACTGCTAAAAAGATAGAAAGACTTAATCAGGAAATACAAACATGTAGGCAGGATTGCTGCTTCCTCATGGGATGGTTCGGGAAAGGGTGGTGGCTCATGTGGATCAATTTCAGAACAATGTACTTTTTTCGTCATTTTTTTTTAAATTGCTCTCCATGTTTAAAAATGCATCTTCACTGTGAAGCTGCTTGAATTGAGCAGTTTATGCCGGTATTTACATAAACATTGTCAGCCTCCAATTGTTATTTATGTCATTTATGTTACAATACCAAGGATGATTGCACACGTTGCTCTTTCTGCACTGTTATTTACCAACATTGAAATAAAACAAACCAAAAAACCCAGTAAATTTCTAACCATAAAAAATACATGGACCTTATAGTTTGACACATTCCCAAAGAAACTTTTTTGTTATTGTTGCTATCTGCTACATCTTGACTGATCTCCGGTATTTGCCTCTCTAGGTACCAGTTGGTATATTTGATACTGTTGCATAATTTTTGTTTCATGTGACTTGGAAGAATTGTAATAAAGCTTCATACCCTAAAAAGAAACATTGTTCACTTGTTTCCTTATGTATAGCCATAGCCGTGAAATCTTACTAAGCAGCCTAGTTTAGAGGTGCTCACACCCAGTCCTCAAGAGCTACCAACAGGTCATGTTTTCAGGATATCTTTAATCATACACAGGGAAGTTAATCTATTTTTCTGGGTCAGTTATTATCCCACCTGTTTCTACAGACAGAAATCCTGAAAACATGACCTGTTGGTAGCTTTTGAGGGCTGGGTTATTTTCTCTTTACTGATGGGAGGAGTTATACTCCCATGTGTTTAGGATTGTTTGTGCTGTAAGCCGCAGAACTCCCCTCGCACTCCCCCCCCACCCCAAAACAAAAAATTATGTATTTACTCTTTAATATCCATTCAACTCAAAAATCTTTATTGTTATGATGACCACAGGTGCTATTCTTGGCTCCAAATAGTTCATAATTACAGGTTTAGTGCTACAGTCATGGGCAAAACTTTGAGAATGACACTAATATTATTTTTCACAAAGTCTGCTGCCTTAGTTTTTATGATGGTGATTTGCATATACTCCAGAATTTGAAGAGTGATCAGATGAATTGCAATTAATTTCAAAGTCCCTCTTTACCATGAAAATGAACTTTATCCCCAAAACAACATTTCCACTGCATTTCAGCCATGCCACAAAAGGACCAGCTGACATGAGGTCAGTGATTCTCTCGTTAACACAGGTGAGAGTGTTGACCAGGACAAGGCTGGAGATCACTCTGTCATGCTGATTGAGTTAGAATAACAAACTGGAAGCTTTAAAAGGAGGGTGGTGCTTAAAATCATTGTCTTCCTCTGTTAGCCATGGTTACCTGCAAGGAAACAGGTGCAGTCATCCATGCTTTGCACAAAAAGGGCTTTACAGTCAAGGATATTGCTGCGAGTAAGATTCTACCCAAATCAACCATTTATCGGATCATCATGAACTTCAAGGAGAGAGGTTTAATAGTTATAAAGAATGCTTCAGGGCGCCCAAGACCATCCAGCAAGCGCAAGGATCGTCTCCTAAAGTTGATTCAGCTGCGGGATCGGGGCACCACCAGTGCAGAGTTTCCTCAGGAATGGCAGCAGGCAGGTGTGAGTGCATCTGCACGCACAGTGAGACAAAGACTTTTTGAGGATAGCCTAGTGTCAAGAAGGCCAGCAAAGGAGCCACTTCTCTCCAGGAAAAACATCAGGGACAGCCTGATATTCTGCAAAAGGTACAGGGATTGGACTGCTGAGGACTGGGGTAAAGTAATTTTCTCTAATGAATCCCCTTTCAGATTGTTTGGGGCATTTGGAAAAATGTTTGTCTGGTGAAGGAAAGGTGAGTGCTACCATCAGTCCTGTGTCATGACTACAGTAAATCATCCTGAGACCATTCATGTGTGGGGTTGCTTCTCAGCCAAGGGAGTGGGCTCACTCACAATTTTGCCTAAGACCACAGCCATGAATAAAGAATGTAACCAAAACATCCTCCAAGAGCAACTTCTCCCAATCATCCAAGAACAGTTTGGTGATGAACAATGCCTTTTCCAGCATGATGGAGCACCTTGCCATAAGGCAAAAGTGATAATTAATTGACTTAGGGATCAAAACATCAAAAGTTTGATTCCATGGCCAGGAAACTCCCCAGACCTTAATTCCATTGAGAACTTGTGGTCAATCCTCAAGAGGAGGGTGGGCAAAGAAAAATGCACAAATTCTAACCAACTCCAAGCATTGATTAGACAAGAATGTGCGGCCATCAGTCAGTATGTGTCCCAGAAGTTGATTGACAGCATGCCAGGGCCAATTGCAGAGGTCTTCAAAAAGAAGGGTCAACACTGCAAATATTGACTCTTTGCATAAACTTAATGCAATTATCAATAAAAGCCTTAGACACTTATGAAATGCTTGTAATTTACCTTCGGTATAACATAGCAACATCTGACAAAAAGGTCTAAAACACTGAAGCAGCGAACTGTATGAAAACCAATACTCGTGTCATTCTCAAAACTTTTGGCCATGACTGTATGTCTGCTTTATGAGCAACCTTCATAGAAACTTGGTTTTGGGTACATGGCTGAATGTTAATAATTTCAATGTAGCATTTACTAACTAATTATGCTTAATCATGCCCAAAGATTTCCTATAATAGGAAAAATCTTGAAATTAAGTGTTAATAGAATAATCTAATGAGAGCTACACTAGGACCCTGATTTTTCTTAATCCACTCAGATTTTAACACTATAATTTCCATATCACTTATTTTAGAGGGAACAATGTTTGTGTCGAAATAGCCAGAAATGGTTCTGTGTGGGCACGGTACTGGAGATGAAAGGAGTTCACACCTGGAATTGCAGAATGTTAAGATACATTCATGGGATTCCAGACCACTTTGGGGTAATTTATCTGCAGGGTTTAAACTTATGGTAGTTTCAGATTTAGGAATTGAGCTCATGTAGGGGTAAGCAAGGGCTATAGAGACATACATACTATCAGGTTGAGGGTAGAATTAGTGCTTTTAATTTTTTTACATTTGTATAATTCCACCAAGAGATCTTGGGATCACCTCGGTCAAGCATAACACTTGAAAGGAGAGAATCCTCTCATTAAGGTATATTTATTAGTAGGAAAAAAAACATTTCTCATGTGAAGATGGGGCTTCTCTCTATTTACCGAGCCCTACGAAGCCTTCCCTTCCGGTGATAACATTCAATGGTAATAGCCTGCGGTTGATTTCAGAGGATCTATGTGGCGAAAGCTTCCCCACGCGTAAAATGATGAAGCCTATTCACCATGGACCGTGGAAGCACAAGTAATACCGCTGTCCTCCTATTGCTAACGCCATCGCGTTTTGATGATATTATAAAAATAAAAAAAATATTAACTTTTAACTTTTTCTTTTCTTTTTTCTATTTACGGAAAGTGGTGGAACTGAACGGTCCAGGCTTCCTGTTCTACTGCACATATGTGAACTGGGTCATGCGGTCAGACAAGCCAGGACAACTGGCTGGTGCAGCGGTTAGAGTCCTCTTAGAATATAAATAGAGTTCTCTAACTGCTGCCAGTCAGTGTGGCCGGGGAGCTGAGTATTGCTTAGCTGCCCCTGTTTATTGTTAAATTGAATTGAAACATGATTTCCTAGCACTGTGATAAGCTGTGGCATAGTAAGTTGGCCCCTTAAACACAAGGGGCCCTTTTCCCCTCTTCATCATTTATTATTAAATATGTACTATTAAATCATCCATAGGACTTGACAGAGCCCACTAAACTATATAAGGCACAGATCTGACATAAATTCTTGATACCCCTGTTCTTAAAGCCTAGCAGACTGTGTGTCACCAGCTTCAGTACTCGGGCCGGCTAACTGTCAATCTTCTGTCCCGGCTGTTGCTAGACAAACGGGAAGCTTTTAGATTGGCTGCTGGCCTGCAACCAGTCGGGAAGCATCCTCTGTCCGCTATAGTGGACATGTGACTCACTTATCCCTGCGGGGGGCTCGCATAAGTAGAGGCCCCATGATTGGCCTACAGTACTTTAAATGGCAGAGAGTGCTTAGCCTCCCTGTTGGTTATAGCGTTGTGCCTGTAACTCGTTTGCCTGCTGCTGTTGTCTCGATATTGTTGGAAAACCTGTTGCCTGACCTTCTGCCTGATTCCTAGTTATTCTTTGGTCTGTTGCCCGTCTTGACCCTTTGACTTGTTTTCTTGACTTTCCTTGCCTGCTCTCCGCACCGACCTCGGCTTGTCCCCGTTTATCCACGTACGCTGTTCGACCATTTGCATTCCTTTCAGTTACCTCTTGACCACCATCTGGTGTTTTCTCTTAGTTTGCCAGTTCCGTGAGTCTCCTACAGCTTTACTACCTGACGTCCATGATAAATTCTTATTACGCTGAGCTCAAATATTGGGGGCATCTGAGTACCTCTGAGAATATTGCTCTCTGTGGGAAAAGCGGTTTATTATAAGTTAGCGCGTAATGTGGTAATTCTACTGAAACGTTTGTGCTGGATCAGTGAAATACTGAAAATCTGAATGTTTCCTTCCAGACATTGCATATTGGGCAGGTTCAGCCAACCTCCCCCCCCCATGCCAACACTTAACTAAATTAAAACATTGTGCCAGAGCTTACCACTTCATCAGCCCCACCCACTCATTAAATAATCTATGTGTGTACATGACGTAGAGGCACTCAGTGTGATTAGCAAGGAGCTATTCAAAAAATTTGCTCCATTTGATCTATATAAAACAATTTATATTTTAGCATTTTTAGATAGATACAAACTATAACAAGTACATTTCTAAAAATGTTCTTAAAGCTTTCAAAAAATCCCATGTACATTTTCAGCATGGTGGATCAGTGGTTAGCACTTCTGCCTCACAGCACTGGGGTCATGAGTTCAATTCCTGACCCTGGCCTTATCTGTGTGGAGTTTGTATGTTCTCCCTGTGTTTGCGTGGGTTTCCTCCGGGTGCTCCGGTTTCCTCCCACACTCCAAAAACATACTAGTAGGTTAATTGGCTGCTATCAAAATTGACCCTAGTCTGTCTGACTGTCTGTGTGTATGTATATTAGGGAATTTAGACTGTAAGCCCCAATGGGGCAGGGACTGATGTGAGTGAGTTCTCTGTACAGTGCTGCGGAATTAGTGGCGCTATATAAATAAATGGTAATAATAATAATATATTGGGCTTTTTGGCTGTGTTTTTAGCAGTACATGCATACATATCATTATATTAATAAACACAAATTAATGAGAAGACATTTATTTATATTTTGTCTTACACCCTGCAAGAGGTTGGTATTACAGCCCATCGGAGTAATCACTTTTAATCAGACGTGATCCTTTAAAGCCTGAGATCGATATTTAGAGAAAGCTGAAAGGATTTTTTTTTTGTACCGTTCTGAGACCTAAATTTCCCCAGACCTAATTACACCAAAGCACCTCACACTCGCCAATAAATGATTGCGAATCTGCGGGGACACGATTAGTGAGAAAATACATTAGTAGATTATGTTATAAAACACTCGATTTGATTAGCCTTCATATGCATTACAGTGTGTTCTTCAAATTTCACTGAAACATTTTCGTTTCTCATTAAACAATCTGAGTGGAAATATAGCCGCGAGTACGTCTACACCTCCATCCGTTTTAATAAAGCTAAGTATAGAACATTATCATTGAAAAAGAATATAAATAGAGAGCTTCAAAGACAGGGCCCCTGCCGTGTGATATACACCTGGGAAATAACACTGTGCAAATAGAATTATCAGTGGTTGGTACATTAATACAATTTAATATTGCATTATTGCCTTATATGTATTCATTAAAGAGGATGATGGATGGACTGAACCAGGCAAACCATAAATGGTGTATGGAAATTGTTCTTGTAAATGATTAATGGTTTATATATGTAATTGTATTGAACATTGAAAATTAGCATGGAACCTCACAGCAAAGAGACTCTGAAGGGAAGGGATATGTACAAATGTAATTGTTCCTAAATGAAAGAACACGGTGTACCAGTCGTCAGTAATGTATAGAACACATTGGAGTTATCTGTGAATATTTCAGGGTATTAGAAGTGTATCCATTACATGTGCAGAGTGTAGGCAGCCATATTGTTTACTGGATTAATATTACTCAGAAAGTTGACGATAGTTTCATCATTCAGCTTTATTCAAGGATAATTGTATAACTTATGTGGCGGTTGGTTTTGTGGTGCACAAAGCACAAAACTAGAGAGGCTCACTGACCCTTGTGAACTAGTTTTGGTTTTGGATCTGGATTAGCTTTGTGTTTTGGTTTTGGTTTTGTATTTTTCAGAAAAATTGCTAAAATATGCTAAAATCACTTAATTTTGCTCTTTATTTGTTCCTACATTATTATTAACCTCAATAACACTCATTTCAAGTCATTTGCAGTCAATTTAGGTCTCCTCACAGGTCACAATATTATTTTCATACACTTTCGGAGAAATACTGCAGCGACCTGGCTGGATGGTAAGCGACAGAGCAATGACACAAACACACGGCAGTTCCTAGCACATCTAGGACACATTGGCACACAGCAGTGGCAGAAAAGAAAAATGGTGCAAGATGGAATTGTCCTTGGGTCCTCCCTCCCTCCCACCCAACGTTATTTTGAATCTTAAAATGGAATCCAAAACTCGCGAGATCTGAGATCCGACGATGTCACGATGACGTTTTGCCTCGTTTTCAATTCCGAGGGCGCGCAACACTACCGAGGTACTCAGATCCCCTAAGTTCGGGTGTGTTCGGTTTCCGAGGAACCGAGCCTGAGCATCTCTACACAAAACACATATATTTAGTGAGGTGTTGAGATATTTTTTTTGTATTTCTTGCATGTGCTATTCTTCCAAAATCTACCTTGGGGTTTTACAATACTTTATTCTGGCCCCTCAAGCGACAGAATCAGGTTCCAATTCTACCACACATTTGAGCAGCCAAATTATCCACTAGCTCCAACGATTATGCCAGCGACGGGCAACAGGCGGCTCATCAGCCGACTGCTTCCGATCTTACCAGAACGAGTGCAGCCAACTTCTGCATCACATGACCTTCTCTGCACGGGAGGTCACAGGGCAGACGCGGAGGAGGGAGGGCACTGTGCTCTCCCTCCTTCCTCTGCAGGGACCCTTTGAAGGCTGGAGGGACATTAATGCGGCTCTCCGGTTACTTCACGTTACCACTTACTATTTTAGGCAGAGCAGCAGGATTTATAATGGTTTATCTTGGGCTTATTAGTATGGTCCAAAGATGTACAACACTCGTAGGCCAATAGCTGTCCTCTACGGTCATCTTCCGACCGAGTTTTCCTACTCATCCGATAATGGTTTGATCCATTAGGACCATTCTAACACGCTGGGCATTATTTATCAAGCATAATTGTTTTTTAAAACAAAGTTTTTCTGAGATTTTGACAGAGGGATCTAAAACGGTAATTTTATTAAAGGAAAAACCTGGCAAAAGGGGTTGGGAAATATATATTTTAAAACTCAACACGCCGGGTTATGACTTTAATAAAATGCACATTTTAAATCCAGCAGAAAATTGTCGATTTTAAGAAAAAAGATACTTGATAAGTAATGCCTTATACATGCAGCAATATCAGAGCAATCATCCGATACGGCAAGAGATATCTCAGAGCGTTCAGCGGGGACTGATACTCCCCGATATACTAGTAGTATTACATAGTTAGGGCTCACATACTAAAGTGTTGAGTAAACAATGCTAGGGCATAAAGGTCCTGACCCATCAACGCATGTATTCTGAGCGCAACCCGCTGTCAGTATTATACGCACGTATTTAGGCTTTGTGTACTCCCGAATTGATCAAGGCTCGGATCTCAAGATATGTGCGCTGAGTACAGTGCCGTAACTAGACATTTTAGTGCCCTGGGCGAGACAGGGCACCGGCGCCCCCCATCTAAGTGGGAGTGACATTTGCCAAGTGGGTGTGGCCAACCTAATGTGGGGGTGTGGCTAGCACTTTACTGAATGAATTCTTTTGTATTGCTGTGTAGTTGGTAGCCTCAAAAATACAGGTGTAACCTATACAAATTTCTCTCACTATAGGGAAGAAATATAAGAGCCCTTGGCTACACCTGTATTTTTTGCAATAGACACTATGTGGAGGAAAATAGAAATCATAGATTATGAATATGAAAATGACAAATTTTCTATTTCCTGTACTTTACACAACATACACTATATAAATTTGGATTTTTAAATACATATAAACCCAGTGCTGGAAGTGGGCTGCAGGATGACAAGTAAGAGGAATAGGGGAGAAGATGGTGCAAGGGGGTAGATGAGAGGGACAGGGGAGAAGGTGGCACAGAGGGGGTAGTAGATGAGAGAGCCTGGGGACAAGGTGGCACAGAGGGGGTAGTAGATGAGAGAGCCTGGGGACAAGGTGGCACAGAGGGGGTAGTAGATGAAAGGGCCTGGGGACAAGGTGGCACAGAGGGGGTAGTAGATGAGAGAGCCTGGGGACAAGGTGGCACAGAGGGGGTAGTAGATGAGAGAGCCTGGGGACAAGGTGGCACATGGGGGGGGGGAGTAGATGAGAGGAACTGGGGAGAAGGTGGCACAGGGGGGTAGATGAGAGGGACTGTGGAGAAGGTGGGACAGGGGGGTAGATGAGAGGAACTGAGAAGGTGGGACAGGGGGGTAGATGAGAAGGACTGGGGAGAAGGTGGCACAGGGGGGTAGATGAGAGGGACTGTGGAGAAGGTGGGACAGGGGGGTAGATGAGAGGGACTGGGGAGAAGGTGGCACAAGGGGGTAGATGAGAGGGACTGGGGAGAAGGTGGCACAGATGGGGTAGATGAGAGGGACAGGGGAGAATACATAAATGCAAAATACCAAAAAATACAATACCAAAAAATAATCATTATACATTTTCATGTCCCCTGCCCCCATAGATTTTGCTTCCCCACTACACTCCCTCAGTTTTTGCTCCTGGATGGAGCACCCTATTTCCTATTTTTTTTTTTTAAATATATATTTTAATTACAATATAACATTTACTTACCTATTTTTCTTCCCTCCTGGATGGTCAGCATAGCAGTCAGCAGTAGATGCAGGGGACTCACTCTCTCTGCTCAGCAATGGCCGCTCCTCACTTTCTTTTCAGAGGGGGGGGTGGAGCGGAGCACAGCATCCTGGAAGGGGAGGGGGCGGGTCCTGACAAATAACTTTATACACACTGTCTGACAGACAGTGTGATCATTCTTTGACCAGCCACCACACTAGCCCCTCCCCCGACTCGCGGCACCCGACCCCCCCTCCCCCGACTCGCGGTAACCGACCCCCCCTCCCCCGACTCGCGGCACCCCCCCTGCATGAGTCGCGGGGGGGGGGGGGGGGCAATATTTTTTTATTTTATTTAATTTTTTTTAGATATTTTTTTTTTACTTTGAGCCACAGAGGGGAAGGTAGCGGGCGGCTGCTGCGCCCCCTCGGGCTTGCGCTCGGGGCGACGGCACCGCCCGCACCACCCTAGTTACGGCTCTGGCTGAGTAATTCGGGTGTAAGTCTGCTGTGCTCTACTTTACAACATGCTGTAGGATACGTTTCAATTAGAGATGTTCACTGACCCCCGTGTTTTTGTTTTTGTTTTGGTTTTGGTTCTGGATTAACTTTGTGTTTTGGTTTTGGCAAAACCGCCCTCGCGTGTTTTGGTTTTGGTTTTGAATCCCTATTTTTATCTAAAATTCCTATTGTTTTTGCTAAAATCATATAATTTGACCCTTTTTTTTGTTCCTGCATTATTATTAACCTCAATGACATTAATTTCCAGTCATTTCAGTCAATTTTTGTCAAGTGACAACAACACTACTACCCCTCCTGTTTCTGTGTGAGCAATCGCACTGAGCAATGTCACTGAAGACTGGAGAGTGACAAGATCACTGCTACCCCTGTTTCTGTGTGAGCAATGACACTGAGCAATGGAACTGGAGACTGGAGAGTGACAAGAACACTGCTACACCTGTTTCTGTGTGAGCAATGGCACTGAGCAATGGAACTGGAGACTGGAGAGTGACAAGAACACTGCTACCCATGTTTCTGTGTGAACAATGGAGCTGGATCTCCTGGGGAGGGCGGTACTTATGGAATCTAAAACCTGTGAGATTCGACAACGCAAAGATGACGTTTTGCCTTCATATCCGAGAATGTGCGAAAGTACCATGCCGTCTCGCGAGCCTACTCGGATGCACTAAGTTCGGATGGGTTCGGTTTTCAGAAAACCGAACCCGTGCATCTCTAGTTTCAATACCTATGTGGATTATAAATTTGCAAAAGATTTCACAGGAAAAATAAAAAAATATATTGAATTAATGTCACGTGTTAATAATAAAGGCATTAATGATAAAACAGTTTAAAAAAAATGTTGCTAATGTCTACTTTACAGAAAATACACTTTTACAGTTGCTCCTGTTTGCAAACACATGTTATAGCATGCATACAAGACTGGCAGCACTACTGATCAGGACTTAGACTAGCCCAGTAGCTAGAGCAAGAAAAACAGGTAACTTTGAGACAGGGGCGGATCTAGGAAATTGCTATACCCGGGGCGATGTAGGGGGGGGATTTAGGCCCCGCCCCCTTTCCGACTTCTAAGGCTGCCGGCTGCTGCACAATATGTGCAGGTCCGCTCGGCAGTGACAGTGTGCTGCCCCGCTGCTCTGCTAGGGGGGAGCCCCCCCCCCCTGGATCCGCCACTGCTTTGAGATGCTCAGAGCTGGATTTGGACTTGGCTGCGTGCGCTTGAGTTTGGCCCCTACTACTGCTTATTGACTATGGTAAAACCCTTCCCTGCCCAGTTCACTCCTCGAAATCATAGGCTGTAGTAAGTGTCCTTTGCACATAAACACGCAGCGGACAGGGCTGTGCTAACAGCCGTATCTCCTAGTGATTTTTACAAGCAAAACGCCCAAAATTGGCAGTTACGGACCTTGATGAATCAGGACAAAAATCTTGTACTTTAAGAACTCATTTAAAGGCTTACGATTAACACTCGCGTGTACAAGACCTAAACACAGTTCTATATTTTCACGATAGATAAAACACCGTACTTCTCACCGTAGGCATTTGTATATAATATTATATTTGTATCTATTTTATACATATTATATTTGCAGCAGATTTTCCCCAGCTGTCAGATCCTGTTGCTGCCTGACAGACAGTCATTCTTCAATATTAATAATTAACCAGCCCTTCGTTCTGTCTCCATCGTACATAACTCCCAACAGTCTCTGTTTTGGTGGGACCGTCCTGATTCGTGCACCCAGAAAGAGGCGCGACCTTGCGATAATGTGGATGGGGCTTGGAACAAACAGGGAGGGATTTGGGTGGAACTGATTGACGTTTGGGGATAACCAGACGTGGTGTGCAGATCAGGGGCACGGATTTTGCTTTTTATAATGTTGGGAGATCTGACGTATGGGGGTTTGATAAAACTGGTGTATTCCTGATCCTTTTCTCTCCTCTCCTCTCCATTCACTGAACCCCTCAATATATTCAGGGTCAGTTTATTGTGCAAGCCTTATTTCTTTCCCAACTAATGAAAAAAAAAACACAGGACAATTCCTCTAGGATTAAAGGAAATGTCCTCTATCTATTTCCATTCATAATAGACCCTGATGTTAATATGTTGTTAGATTCACTGTGGGCGTGGTTGGAGCAAGTTAAGGGTGTGGTCTAATGTACACTATTTTTCCAATTATAAATCTTAGAAGGTATTAAAAAGTAACTGCAAGAGAACACAGATTATCAGCAGTGGTGCTGTGAGGCTAAAATAGAGACAGTCAAAAACTGCCAGGGACAAATAATCAAACTTTGGATCTGTCTATTGTTAATAGCAACATTTGGCAACTGTGGTATAGATCATACTTTTCTACTGTCCCAGAATAGGAGGGGAGAGGAGTAATTTGGGCAAGTATGCAAAAGATACGGGAGCCAGTACCCGGGAACAGATTTTTCATAGTACAATCTCAATGTTGGAACCCAGATTGGGCATGGCTTGTCTGAAATAGCTTTGGTCTTGAACAACATTTGTGGAGTTTGATTGTATTGAAGTGTGCTTTGGGCATTTTATGGGTATGACCTAATTTGTCCTTTAGGGACATATTCAATTAGGTTTCCGGTCCACGGTAATGCACGTTACCACGGAACATGCACATTGTGACGGTAATACGGTACCATAATAACGCAGATTTTCCTACGCAACCCTACGGGGTGCGCACGAAAATCCACATTATTGCGGTACTTTGGATTAACTTTGCAGCCTGTTCCGACACGTTCCCGCGGACCGGAATCCTAATTGAATATGCCCCTTAGAGTCTGGAATGTTTAGACTGAAACACCGATTAACTTTGGTGGTACCTGGATTGCTAAAATATCATCCAGTAAACATGGAGATAATGCAAAATATTACCTTCTATCCTCCTATAAGTACTGCTCTACCTTTGGTGGATTTGGATCTTATTGTTGAATATTCCAAGGTTATCCTTCATCATCATTACCATTTATTTATATAGCGCCACTGATTCCGCAGCGCTGTACAGAGAACTCACTCACATCAGTCCCTGCCCCATTGGAGCTTACAATCTAAATTCCCCTAACATACACACACAGACTAGGGTCAATTTACTAGCAGTCAATTAACCTACCAGTATGTTTTTGGAGTGTGGGAGGAAACCGGAGCACCCGGAGGAAACCCACACAAACACGGGGAGAACATACAAACTCCACACAGATAAGGCCATGGTCAGGAATTGAACTTATGACCCCAGTGCTGTAAGGCAGAAGTGCTAACCGCTGAGCTACCGTGCTGACATTTAGTATCCAAACTGTTTTACTGGAAATGAACGAAATTATCGCACTTGGCAGCAAAATTTCAGACGTCCCACCCGACCACCTCACATATGAACTGACTGTGGTCATCTCAGACTAGTGCGAATATACAAATACAGTGTGCAATGTCATTGTGCTCAGCTCTACTTCTTACTGATTGTTTAATGCTGCTCTGCAGATTGCATTTAATGATACATCAATGATATTAATACATTTTATAGTTAAACAGTCAAACAGAATAAATTATTAAACGTTATCAGAGTAAACAAAAAAAAGCGATTCAGTCTAATATATAGATTACTACTGCCCCCTGCTGCAGACATGGAGAATTGCTGCAATTTTATCTTGCTACCACTGATATATTACTGATATATTAGGTGTTCCCTTATTGAACTACAATACAGTACATGAACGCTGTGTCGCAGTATACACCGTCACAGTATAAGTCAAATAAAGCATTTTTTTCATTCGCTTTCATCCTGAGACAGCGATAACAGAAACGTTTTGTGGTGGTAAATGCCTGTTAAAAAGGCTTACACACACTTGGCATGGGGAAGCTATTGGCGGTGAATCATCATTGGTGGGGAGCTCTTGCGGAAAGCTTTAGTGCCAGTGAAAAACACTAGTTTATCATTCTTTGATAAATGTGTCCTTTATTGGCATTGCCAAAAAAATTATCTAATTCATTTTGTTTGGATTACGGCTCCTTTTGTAGCCACATGTATGATGATATTGAGCTAATATTGTCAGCACGTGTAACCAGCATGAACGAAATCTTTTGCGCAGCTATTTCTAACATTATAGCTATACCGGCTCCTGTTTGGAAGACACTGTGATTTGAAGGCTTTTCCATAGCAGAAAGCATACCATACCTCCCAACATTTAGAATCCCGAAAGCGGGACAATATAAACCACACCCCCATTCTAACCAAATCCCACCCACTAACGGGCACATTTTAGTAAAACTCCACCCATGATGCTGTTAAGCCCCACCCATTTTGCAGTGCGCGAATCAGGATGTCATACACTATAATTGTTGGCTGTATATACTCAGTGTTGGCTAACTAACTACATGTCCATGCTGGGACATGCCAATATGTGGCAGCTTATTGCTTGAAGGGTATGCAGGGACTTGTAGTTTCTCAACACCTGGAGTGTCACAGGTTAGCCAACACTGCTCTATGTAGTACTTGAAGAGTAGACATATAAATGGCATATGGTGAAAGACAAATCTGAAACCTCTCCTGTCAAAATCCTGCACTGGACCCTGCTACTCCTTCTCTTAATATGCTCATACACGGTGCAATTTGAACGGCCAATTAGGCCATGACTCGATCATCTATAAATTGCTACATGGTTAAAAAAAAGCCTGCCGAGCCTCATCTACATCTGATTGGAAACCATTCATTTGATGGATGCAGTAGGACAATGATATTCATGCTGCCGACAACTGACTGTGCTAATGCAGCTTTGTCTTACAGGTTTGTCCGTACCCATCTATGTGCCTCCATAGCCAAAACTGTCTTAAACTCTATAACCAGCTTAACTCTACAGTACAATAAACGTGGCAACAGTCTAAGTTCTAGGAATACACAGATATTTATCAGATTTCTTCTCATGTGTCTTGGGAAAGCCACAAAGCTTAAAAACCTTCCCCTGTGTTCTAAGTGTTATTATTTTTTATCTGTACTATGACTTTTATCAGACTGCAGCCATTCTGTGGAACGTCCGCCCAACAAGACTTTTCCTTAGCCTCCAAACTTTCCCTGAAAACCCACCTCTTCAAGCAAGCTTATTAAATTCCCAAACTAGCCTCCTAACATCATGAGGCTATTCCACCTGATTAGCACCACTCTACACAGCCCCCACAAAATGTACAGGTGTCCTCTTTCTATACTCAAACAACCTTCTGACCCTCAGACCAACATTGCTGTGTGACTGGATCATATAGCCCACTTAGTGGTTATTACACTGCAAACTGGGGGCAGCACGGTGGCTAAGTGGTTAGCACTTCTGCCTTACAGCACTGTGGTCATGAGTTCAATTCCCAACCATGGCCTTATCTGTGAGGAGTTTGTATATGTTCTCCCCGTGTTTGCGTGGGTTTCCTCCAGGTGCTCCGGTTTCCTCCCACACCCCAAAAACATACTGGTAGGTTAATTGGCTGTTATCAAAATTGACCCTAGTCTGTGTGTGTGTGTGTGTTAGGGACTGATGTGAGTGAGTTCTCTGTACAGCGCTGCGGAATTAGTGGTGCTATATAAATAAATGGTGATGATGATGTATCGAACCCCTGTTGTCCTATAGATGGTAAGCTTGCGAGCAAGGCTGTGCCTGTATTACCCAGTATTGTTTTTTTTTACTATGTTCCCAAATGTACAGCGCTACAGAATATGCTGGTGCTATAAAAATAAAGGTTAATAAATAAATAAACGTGGAGTAGTTTATGGAGAATGGCTGAGCCTAAGCAATGACCTTTGAACAGACAATGGGACTATATTTCCTCAGCACAACCTTTATAAAAAAAAATATTATATATTATATTGCTAGTATTACATCACAGTTACACGTAGTTGCTTAAATTCATTGGTATATTCCTATTAATTTAACACTATGTGCAAATAAAATGAATGGATAGAAAATTGAGTCCATTCAGAATAGCAAAGATCATTATAAATGGTAATTGCTGCACAAAAATCCTAAATAAACCAAATCAAATTAGCCCATGATATGAGAAAATTCTAGTCAGTAGGAATAGTCAAGTACACAAGAGTCATTTGCAAACATTTTCCCAAATTTGCTTCTGTGTTTTGTGTGTGTGTATATAATCATTTTTAGTAATATTTTTCAAATGAAGTAATACTTCTGTGGACTTTCCCTTTAAGCTATAAAAATACAAACTTAATTTGTTCTAATTTGTTCTACATGAGGCTATTGGGACTTTAAGCCAAATACAGGATGCTGGAAACAGACTTATTTTCCATTGTGACGTGCCGGGCGCCGTATCTTAGAGAGGTGACCGTTCTGTAATATGAGGCATTGTGTAGAGTGACGCAGGATAGAGTTACAACAAGCTCTATTATCCAGCTTCTCTCAGAAGTTTATCTTCATGTCCGCAAGCCCAATCTTTTATCTTCTCCCACACCCCTTATCCATAAATGGAGCTCAATGATTCAGTCCTTCTGTGGCGTCAGCCTCTGTCTTCCGGCAGTTCCATATCTGCGAAAGGGAACTCGGTCCCGGAGGAATATTAGGAATCCACAGGAGACAGGAAGCATAATAGGCAGCAAAACTGACTCTTTAATGAAACGTCAAATGCAAATCAAAGGAATCTCATATTCCTGCACTTGCACAATATCATTATACTTCTAGATACAAATCCTGCTCCCCGGTTGTAAAAGAGACATCAATTAACTATAAATAGAATACATTCTTTGTAGAAATATTATTAATGTATGAAAGAGTTATTTTGTAACAAATTATTTAGATATAAAACACTAAATATGTTAACTTTATTCTCTTAATAGTTGGTTCATTATTTACAAAAGTCTGTTAAAGGGCAAATGTCTGAATCCACAAAATTAATCGTGAGACTGGATTAGCTTCAAATAATCTGTCTGAAACATCAAGTGAAAGAATCACAGAACCTAATGATATTGATAACAACTAAGTAAATCTGTTACATGAACATTATCAGTATTATAATTATTATTGTTTAAGTATTTATTTATTTATAGGGTGCCCCAGATTCAGTAGTGGAGGATAATCATACAAATACAGATAACACATAACTAATACAGTGAACGAAATCACTAATACATGAAACATGAGCGTGATAGATAAAAAAAATTGTAGGGACTCACACAGAACGCAGCAAAAGACGTGATAAGGACGTGTGAGATAGACGGACAGTAGACAGACATGAGACAATAGCTAGAGGGGACTCTGCTCGTGAGCATTTAAGAACTGAAACTAATGTTAAAATACTTCTTTTTCTTAATGTAAATATGTAGCATGACATGGAATGCATTTGAACTCTACTATTTATTAGGGAAAAAACCCCATAATGTTCTTAATATTTATTGGTTTGTATCATTGTTTGTTGTTCATGTGCTGTGTACTGGGAGCTTGTAGTCACAGGCCAAACTTCTTGATACACAGTGATGACATCTGTAGGCTGTTAGAAGGTGTTGTCTAGCTGGCTAAAATTACCATAGCGCAATAACAATTATAATCAAAGTGTTCTTTCCTAATTAAATACATTGTGAAATGTATCTATATTTCGTTTACAATTTAAATTTAAGTAAATTAGATTGTTGTTCACACCTGTACGAATGTAGTTTTGCAAACATAGATACAATATAGTACACATACATAGATACAATATAGTACACATACATAGATACAATATAGTACACATACATAGATACAATATAGTACACATACATAGATACAATATAGTACACATACATAGATACAATATAGTATACACACGTACAGAGATACAATATAGTACACATACATAGATACAATATAGTACACATACATAGATACAATATAGTACACATACATAGATACAATATAGTATACACACGTACAGAGATACAATATAGTACACATACATAGATACAATATAGTACACATACATAGATACAATATAGTACACATACATAGATACAATATAGTACACATACATAGATACAATATAGTACACATACATAGATACAATATAGTACACATACATAAATACAATATAGTATACATACATAGATACAATATAGTACACATACATAGATAAAATCTAGTACACACGCGTACAGAGATACAATATAGTACACATACATAGATACGATGTAATGCACATACAGAGATACAATATAGTATAGATATAATAAAATATATGGGTAGCACGGTGGCTAAGTGGTTAGCACTTCTACCTCACAGCACTGGGGTCATGGCCTTATCTGTGTAGAGTTTGTATGTTCTCCACCTGTTTGTATGGGTATCCTCTGGGTGCTCCGGTTTCCTCCCACACTCCAAAAACTTACTGGTAGGTTAATTGGCTGATAACAAATTGACTGACACTAGTCTCTCTCTGTCTGTGTGTGTATGTTAGGGAATTTAGACTGTAAGCTCCAATGGGGCAGGGACTGATGTGATTGAGTTCTCTGTACAGCGCTGCGGAATTAGTGGCGCTATATAAATAAATGGTGATGATAGTGATGATGATGATAATATAAAATCTCATGATATATAGAAACATTTTCTGTGTATAAACCTAATAGAGTTAGTGCTGAATTACAGGACACCACTAAAACACTAAAGTTCTCATTCAAATAAACCGACCTGCAGTGGGGGGGGGGGGAGCACTTAGCCCTCTAGCAGAGCTTTAATGTTTTCTTGTCCCAACATTGAGAACTGGAATAGACACCGTCGCGGCTCTGTGCATTCAGCATCTGTATAAGGACTTATGTCCACTGGTGTTTGATTTGCATTTAACTAAACGCAACAAAGAAGCATTCGAAAAACAGCCAACTGACCAGAATGCAAGTGAAACTGTAAGTGGGTATGTAGACATTGGAACTATGGGTTGTACTAGCGTTTAAGAAGCTTTTAAGCACAAATCTAACACCAGTGAGTATGAGGCTTTAGGGACTGACACAGTCAGGTCCCGCGGGTGTCGTCTGGGCTGGCAGGAAATCTCTTTATAGTGTTTCGGCATGTCCACTGCTAAGACCCCCTCTGGTGCTGCACCAGGAGAGTGGAAAGTCTGCGTGGAACCGCTCATCTGTTGTCCTACTGTATAAACACTGAAATGTGCCTTGTACTGCACTGAAATGACCATATACAGTATGAAAGGGAGGAATATCATTGTAACTATGATAATAAAATACATGGGGCAGCAACCTCCCCCCCCCCCCATGCCAACACTTAACTAAATTAAAACATTGTGCCAGAGCTTACCACTTCATCAGCCCCACCCACTCATTAAATAATCTATGTGTGTACATGACGTAGAGGCACTCAGTGTGATTAGCAAGGAGCTATTCAATAAATTTGCTCCATTTGATCTATATAAAACGATTGATATTTTAGCATTTTTAGATAGATACAAACTATAACAAGTACATTTCTAAAAATGTTCTTAAAGCTTTCAAAAAATCCCATGTACATTTTCAGCATGGTGGATCAGTGGTTAGCACTTCTGCCTTACAGCACTGGGGTCATGAGTTCAATTCCTGACCATGGCCTTATCTGTGAGGAGTTTGTATGTTCTCCCGTGTTTGCGTGGGTTTCCTCCGGGTGCTCCGGTTTCCTCCCACACTCCAAAAACATACTGGTAGGTTAATTGGCTGCTAACAAATTGACCATAGTCTATGTGTATGTCTGTATGTGTGTGTTAGGGAATTTAGACTGTAAGCTCCAATGGGACAGGGACTGATGTGAATGAGTTCACTGTACAGCGCTACGGAATCAGTGGCGCTATATAAATAAATGGAGATGATGATTATGCCTACATTCTCGAAAACTTTAAACTGCCCTATTTGAAATAAATAATTAGATTTTTAAATATATATATATATATATATATATATATATATATATATATATATATATATATATATATATATATGTCCATATATGGTCTGTCCATAATCAAGTAGCATAAATTTACCATTGTGCCTTTTGCTTATATTATATTAGATGTATTTTGCCACTGTCGTGCATGGAACATTTTGACAGCAAGTTACCCTACACTAATGGGAAACAAAATACAGTATTTTCTAATGTACATGCCCCCTACATACACTGGCTAAAAGTAATTTCTTTTACCACTTTATGAGGATCCACTGACTATATTTATGAGAATATATCCTACTAGTCTCAGGACCAGTGACATCACTGAATCATAAAACCCTTCTGTGATATCACTTGTTGCTAGTAAAACTGGTAACAATGTAACTATACAGAAGTGGAAGTTACTCATCAATTTACAGGTTCGCAGCAGGTGCTTGAAAGCGGGTGCCCCTTGGTTAGCTCTCAATTTACAACCACATATATGTATGACCCAAAAATAGGGAACTCTCATTGTTTAGCGTCAGGACCACATTTAGTTGAAGCGCCGTGAACTGGCGGGTGGCTTATCATACTTATGCCAATGTGTGTAACTGAGAATTATGCATCTTTATGTACAATTAGAAATAGCAGTTCTTTTACTGGTTCAAGCAGTGTGCTGGGGGATTTTTCTCAAAAATGTAACTATACTAATGAGTTCCTGAAAGTTAATGAGTTCTGTGAGATGTAGAAACATATATATTCTTTATACTATCATCATCTTTATTAGTGAATTCAGATGTAATTAAACTTTATTATGCAGAAATAGAAATACACTTTCTTGTCTTATGGGAACATTGGGCAGCTAAGTAAATTGCTACAAACTCTGTCATCCGAGTTGAAGGCTTTGAGGAATAGTTCCAGAGGTAACTTAAGGAATAACTGCGATCGCTGCTTCAGACCCCAGTAATTCAGATGTCAGAAAGTGTTTCCACTGACTCCGAGCTTCAATCACTATTTCAATGATCTGCAAGACACCTCTTAGAAAGAGTGTAAGGATCTTTGTGTAGCTTGATAGGAGACGGCTGCAAGGAGTAATATATTTCCTTTCATTGTGCTATCACACATAACTGAGGTCTGAAATTAGTTTTTGCCTTTGATACATTGAGAATGGAACCTTGACATCGCTAGACATATTACATTTGTCACTTTATGTAACTTTACCTGGCAGATAGAATTTAGTAGTCATTTAACTCCTTCCTGGCTAACGACTCTTCATGTAACACAGCCTACAAGACACGGCTGTTAACTTTGTATGGATAAAAACATAACTTGTAGATAGTGATTAGGAAATCTACCAAGGGTTAATTTAAGTATTGATCAGAGCCTGATTTTATTCTGATATAACCTGTACCCGTATAAAACCGCTATGGGGCCTGATTCATGTTTGCCTGCGACTTGTGGTTTAAAATAAGAGCACAGAATTTGAGCATAATTTAGCCGGTATTGAAGTCCGTGTGGATCTCGAGATGGGCGTCAATGAGCGGAGTGAATTCACGCACAATGTGGCACCAAAAAGTATTTACGTCCGATCATGAATCTGGCCTGATATGTTTTGTTGAGTATTTAGATCTGCCACCTTCATTTCCTCTTCTAAATTTCTATTCTATGTCACAGAACGTGATCATGTGATTTCCCAGCAATCATAGCGCATGAAAAAGTAACCATTGGATGAACTTGTGTATTGCTCACAGACTAATGCAAACCAAGATATTCGTGCAGATTCCTAATACCGTATATTTGCAGTGTTTATTTTTTTGTGGGGGGGATCATGACTTGCTCAGGTGCATAAAATTCACTTCCACAAAGTGAACAGAACAAACCTAGAAATCCCAAAAAATACCAGATTTAGTCACATGCGAGGCAGGATACCCCCTATGTGTAGTGATAGAGGGCTCTGTGCTCTACCTTCCACATCATCTTCTTCTGGCAAATACTAGACAGTTACACATTTGTGAAGACGGGGAAATGACAAAGGTGGTTGTTTAACTTATCTACAAACATGGGGAACAGGTGTCCCAGCTCAGTATCCAGTAGTAAACATGATGTCAAAGCAAAATACCGGTCAGACAGTTACTAAATGCGGGAGAATAAGGCTGGGTGCACTTGTCAGGATTTTCACCTGATTATTGGGCCAATCACACGATAAACAACCATTAGCTCCAATATCACAGTAGTGTGTACGCCCAATGATCACATTTCATCGTTCCAAAGCACATCTTATTGTTAGATTTGATTTTATAAATGGACTAAAAATTTCTATAAATGATGGGACGATGTCGGCCAATTTCTGCAGCGTGTACACACTCATGCCCAGCAGTGTAGGCAGATCAACAGAGAGTTTACGGAGTCACAATCTTTTCAGCTGATGGTTATGACAGATGAAGAGCACAGATCTGAAGGTAAATCGTGTAATATGTGTATAGTGTGTACACAGGAATCGGCTGCTGATTGGAACTTTCAGTCGTTGGTAAAATCTTTAATGGGAAGCAATTTCTGTAGTGTGTACCCAGCGTAACTAGTTGAGGGTGAAAGAAAGTGTCAACAAGACAAAGACGGCCATAGACACATGGACCATCTAGTACTATCACTCCCTTTTCACACCAAATTCAGGAAGGATCTGAATGGAGGGAGAACTCTTATCATTGATGCCATCAACCTGCCACCGAAATCGAGGACCCAAAAGCCTTCTCTAAAACCAGAACTGTAGCGACGCTATCAAAATAGGCAATAGTGATGTACAGTCATGGTTTCCAGCAGTTTCCTGTTGTACGATTTCTAAAATGACGAGTTGATCTTACATTCCATTCCAACAGTGCCACCATCAGTGGAACATGAAATTCTGAATCATGTCTTTGTATGGAGTTTATTGGTATCATTGCACATTATGTCAAACAATAATAATAATAGTAATAATAATAATAATATCTGCACTTCAGCGCACCTCTCTACATGCAAGTCCACGGCAGAGGGACGGGGTATGATCACATCGCAAAGGGAGCGTGGCCCTGCCACAAAGGAGGCGTGGTCACGTCCTCGGTGGGCCAATTTGTCCTCGGAGGGCCAATGCCCTAATATCATGGCTGTCCCACTAAAATCATCACCGTTGGCAGGCATGCTTCAGTGTTAATTATGGAAACCTCAGTGTTATAACAAATCATGCCACCCTACTGTACATTATTCTGCATAGAAGAAGTCCCCTCGGATTTCTGTGACTTGTATGTTGACAAAACTCTTCGATGACCTTTATTACTCATATAATTTACAGTAGGGAGTACATTATACCATACAGTAGATATAATAAGTCTACATACTACACTTATTTAAATTTAAAGTGTGATGTAAAGCCTGAAATCAAGATACATCACCTTTAATGTGGCCAATAAAATTCAAGTGAACAACAGACAGACAATTTATAGGCGCAACAAGTGAAAACTGCAGGGACATGATACAGGAAGAGCTGATCTATATTTGGAGTTAATCACAATTGCGTTGATTGTTGCAGGTGTGTGTTAATTACATTTGAACATGATTTTAAATGTGATTGGTTAACACAGCTACAGCCCCATTCCGGAAGGGTGTGCACACTTATGCAACCATAGTATTATTTTATTTTTACTTCTTTTTTCTACTTTGTTTTTTTTTACAAAGATGGAGAGAGGTCTGACATGAGTTACCTTCATTTCAGGCAATTTCAATAAGCGTGCGTGAATGTTTTATATCCCCTGTATATAATTTTGCTAACGTGGGAACCATTTCAGCAATGTAAATACCTGTGAATGGTGCAGAATATTTTATTATGCTGTACGTATAATATACCCTTATAATTAGTTTTAGTTGAATGACTGCTAATAAGAATTTAAATGAGAAGTTGATTGTTTTACTATACCACCAAGACTTGTAAAAATCTAATGTAAATTATTGTTGCTTTAACATAGAGGCAGTAATTGTATTCATTACAAATGCTGTACATCAAGACATATAGTCCAAACAAGTAAAAGAGCATCATGTCACAGTCACAGATATGTTTATTAGGTGTCATTTATCATCTCATTTGGATGTGTGCAGTTTTCAAGTGGGCGGAGATAGATCAACCTGCAGCCAATCAGATCATCAGAATATTTGCAATAGCATGTGATGAGTGTTAGTGAGGACAGGGCTGTATGTTACAGGGGCAATGCCATTATGTGTGGAGGGGAAAAGAGGGAAGCAGGAAGCCACAGACTGAGAGTTATATAGTGGAAGGAGCTGGGTCCCCAGCAGCACAGAGTATACCAGGAGATGAGTGATGTGTTAGTGAGGACGGGGCTGCTTGTGACAGGGGCAGTGACATGATGTGAGGAGGGGAATGGAGGCAGCAGGAAGCCACACACTGAGAGTTATATAGTGGAATGAGCAGGGTCCCCAGCAGCACAGAGTATATCAGGAGATGAGTGATGTGTTAGTGAGGACGGGGCTGCATGTGACAGGGGCAGTGTCATGATGTGAGGAGGGGAATGGAGGCAGCAGGAAGACACAGACTGAGAGCTATATGGTGGAAGGAGCAGGGACCCCCAATAGCACCAAGTATATCAGGAGGTGAGTGATGTGTTAGTGAGGACAGGGCTGTATGTGACAGATGTGTTAGTGAAGACAAGGTTACATGTGATGGAGGCTGTAACATAGTGCGTGTAGGGGTATGGAAGCAGCAGGATGCCACAGTCTGAGGATTATATAGTAGAAGGAGCAGGATCCCCCAACAGAACAGAAAAGTGATGCAAATATTCTATAAACCTGAAGGAAAGATTTGGGTTTTAAACACAACTCTGTATGTAACAAAGTTCATACTTCTGACTTTTAAATTTATCTATTTTATTTAATTACTATTCTATATGTAATGTATATGTACACTATGCACAGAATTTACAGGCACAGATTACATGTCCATTCTAGTTTGAAGTTTCTCAGTGTCACCCTTGGATCCTGGGTTACTCCTTTCCCTGTTGAGTAAGGTTCAAACAAATGAATTTGGTCCTAAAGAAACGCGTTTTAAAAATCACTCTCTATAATAGTGTAGGTTTGTAACATGAATTGTGATTGTTGGTATATATGTAAATACCTATTGTTTTATTGTCTATATGACTTATGTTGTTGCATTCGTCAATTTCTTATCTGAATTGTGCTATGTCTGTTTCTTGCAGGGTGAAAGAGGTATAGACGGGTTTCCCGGAAAGCCAGGTCCAGAAGGAAAAGAGGTAAGTGATGTTATTTCATCCCTGATGAAACATCATATGTGGACCCACTTTCTATCAATAAACAGCAGTGACTGGACTGCTATGCTTTCCATCTCCAGTAGTCCCTTTACCCTTAAAGCTCTTGTGCTAACAAGTAGGTTAAAGGGAACACACACTAAAAGGTCAGCAGGAAAGATCAAGTTCTGAGTCATAGTAGGTCAGCAGCAAGCAGAAGTCAGGGCAGGCAGCAGACAAATCATTAGGTACAGCCTAAGATCTGTGCACAGGTTGAAGCTCTTCTTCTCCTGGTTGTCAATACGAACATTGGAAAAAAGACGAAGGTTAGTTCTATGACCTGGAGGGTAACTTGGTGTTGGACCCCATTATTTCTTCTAGTTGAGAAGAGGGTTAGCTAAAAAAATGACATTTAAGGTTCATTTGTCCTTGAAGAAGAAGAATCACCATTTTTAATGCTTTCGCAGCTTGCAGTAGGGAGGTTTAGATGGACTATAATAAGATAATCTAAATACATTTATCTGTTCTGACTAACAAGAATGAGGCAGCACATTTTACTAAAATTATAACACATCAAGATATATTTGGCTTTTGCCATTGGAGTGTAATTTACAATATATCTGACTTTGATGTATCAGTTAGAGATGAGTGAAAATTTCAGAACTCTCCGTTGAATTTTCCCTTATTCAGCATTTGGTTGTGAAATTTCACACATTGCTTTGGCCTTAAAAGTTCTCAGTCCTACCCCATCCACTCAATACAACTCAATACGTGATTTGTCATCATTCCAGCTGCGTTGTACAAAGTGTCAGTTTACAAATACAATGTGAAACGGTGTTCCGTATCTGGCGAAGCAACGTGGAACTTGAAGATTGTATCATCTCTAGTGTCAATGAATAAACATTATAGAAGGTGCAGTGTGGCACGTTGGCAAAACTCATATTGAGCTGCAGGGGGGCCGAGGGGGTTATTTAACAAGCGCTGACAGGTTTAGAGTTGGCAGGGGAGCACAACTCTAAATCGCAGTTTAAAAATAAAGCTGCCCAGTGTCTGTGTGCTACATGCAAAACTAGGCAGTACTTTCCCTGCATGCAGAAAAAAAGTATATTTCCCCACTTTGTCTAGTTGCTCCCTTTAGATCATACCTCAAACCTGTCCAGATTTCAGCAGGACAGTCCCAAATTTAGGTCTCTGTCCCGCCCGGGGACATGTTTGGATTTGTATCTAGCGCTAAGTGAGGCTCTGTATTTACATTCTTAAGTTTTACCTTCTTTAATATCTCTATCACAGCAATAAACAACAATGAATGTAGGACATTTCCTTTTTGTTTTTTAATAACAGGGTCTTAAAGGCAGCACTGGATTACCGGGTATAAAGGGACCGAAAGGAGAAATAGTAAGTATTCTCTCAGCAACTTATAATGTGTTCACTTAGTGCACCTGAAGATCTCGTGCTTGTTGTGCTCACAATCACGGCATTCTCAGAACTTACAGGATGTTACTAAAAGCAATAAAATCTATACAAGACTTTTTTTATTTGCAAAATTGAAGTCAAATGATTGCACTTTGTTGCATTGTTCACCTTCTTGAAGGTGTTTTACCTCCTAACATTGTCCCTAATTTTCAAGACAGACCAAATGCTGCAATGGACATATTTAAATGTGTTAGAATTACACTAGAATTATACACTGATCAGCCACAACATAAACCACTGACAAGTGAAGTGAATAACATTGGTGATCTTGTGACAATGGCGCCTGTCAAGGGTTGGGATATATTAGGCAGCGAGTGATCAGTCAGTTCTTGAAGTTGATGAGTTGTGATGGTTAGACGGCTGGGTCGGAGCGGCTCCAAAACGCCAGGCCTTGTGGGGTGTTCCTGGTATGCAGTGATTAGTACCTACCAAGTGCGGTCCAAGGAAGGACAACCGGTGAACTGATGGTGGGGTCATGGGCACCCGAGACTCATTGATGCGTGTGTTGGGAGCAGAGGTTATTCCGTCTGGTCCTATCCTACAGAAGAGCTTCTGTAGCACAAGTTGCTGAAAAAGTTAATTCTGGTTATGATATAAAGGTATCATCACAGTTTGCTATGTGTGTAGCTGCCTAGCCACAGACCGGTCAGAGTGCCCATGCTGACCCCTGTCCGCTGCTAAAAGACTCTACAATGGGCACCTGTGGAAAACCAAGTCCAAGCCATGGAGGCCTTGAGTCTAACGTCTTGGTACCAGATACCACAGGACACCTTCAGAGGTCGGGCAGCACGGTGGCGAAGTGGTTAGCACTTCTGCCTCACAGTGCTGGGGTCATGAGTTCAATTCCCGACCATGGCCTTATCTGTGTGGAGTTTGTATGTTCTCCCCGTGTTTGCGTGGGTTTCCTCTGGGTGCTCCGGTTTCCTCCCACACTCCAAAAATATACTTGTAGGTTAATTGGCTGCTATCAAAAAATTGACCCTAGTCTGTCTGTGTATGTTAGGGAATTTAGACTGTAAGCTCCAATGGGGCAGGGACTGATGTGAATGCGTTCTCTGTACAGCGCTGCGGAATCAGTGGCGCTATATAAATAAATGGTGGTGGTGGTCTTGTGGAGTCCATGCCTCGGGCGGTCAGAGCTGTTTTGGTGGCACAAGCGGGTCATACATAATATTAGTCAGGTGGTTTGAATGCTGTGGCTGATCAGTGTATATCAGGTCACTATTTCATGTTGCAAAGTGCAAAGTTCTATACGTATTGATACTTTACAGAGCATTAGTGACTTACTGTAAGTACATAGATCCACCAAGCCTCCCTGCATAATGTATTCATATTCGTATTAAAGCGCTGTCCTGTAGTGTAGTATTTACACATTTACCTGTGGTCCAGCTTTCATACATACCCAGTTGTCTTATATTTTTACTGTCCATTTTAGTCAAAAAAGGATTTACATGACAAGTTTTCCCAGAACCTAAGAAATGAGAAATATTGTTTCTTCAACAAGTGAACGGTTGCTTATATCATGATTATCCTTTTCTCATGTCTAACAGTATTAGTGACAAGTTGTACTGTACTATGCACCAAGCTAAAATACCAGCGTCATATAATAATAATAATAATAATGGTCATTAATGAACAAATAAATAAATATTTATGAAATTGTAGAGAGGGAAAAAATCCAGATATGGGGGAAGAGTTTTCAAACCTTCTAAAAATGAAAATTGGAGGTGTTGCCCTTAGCAAATATTCATATTCTACCTATCCTTTTCTAAAATGTGCTCCATAAATACTAGCTAAAATTAGATTGGTTGCTCTGGACAATACCTCCACTTTTCCATATTTGACAATTTGCCCTATAGGGGGGGGTATTCAATTGTTAGCGGGGGGGGTTTTCCCCGCAGCGTAAAAAAAAAAAATCTCCGGTGGGTTTTTGACGGCAATGGCGACCGCTTTGAGATAACGCAGTGGGAAAACTCGTGAAATTCAATTGAAAAAGAGGGAACGCTGCCCCCCGCATTAAAAATTGTGTTTGCAAGATTTTAGGGGAGTGAAGGGGAGTTTTAACGCCGTCATGTATAACACAAAGAAATGGTTTTGCATACATTTCCATACATTAGATTGCATTACACATTGATAATATCTACATTACAGTACTTTCTTTAGCATATTTTTTAATTGAACTATTTTTTAACATACAATCATCTATACCATGTCAAAACACATTACTACATTCATATTTGTACCAAAAACATACATAAATCTAATTAATTAGTGATTTTTTTTTTGATTTTTTTTAATGTTTATTTTATTTCATTATTTTTTCACAAGAAAATCAACTTACATGAGTTATGCATTAGTGATAAACATAAGTTTAACTATTTTTCCACATTATTACATGATTTCAAATAGTTTTCAGAGGTTTCATATTTTTATCACACCACAAAGAGGTGCGCGATAAAACAACATATTTTAAAAAAAACAATTGAATAGCTTTTAACGCAGCTGCCTCTCGCACACCCTATACTTTCCATAGACCTTCTACTGGAGCATGAGAGGACCGTTTCATGAAAAAAAACGTAGAATTAAAAATGGAATTGAATTGCGGGTAAAGATAACCCGCTCGAAAATGATAAAAAAACAGCGTTAAAATGACTTAACCAGGTAAAAAAAAATACTCGCTGACAATTGAATGCCCCCCATAGTCTTAGTTACTGTCCACCATGCATGGTACTCCTGGTTGGTTCGCTTGGATAATAAAATGGAATTTTCTGTCCCCTTACTATAAACGTTACACTGTCGAAGAAAACGTAAATAACTGATAAAATGAGTAAAACAGCAGATAAGGTTTCTTCCTGTGAACAGTTGTTTGGTTGTTTGACTCAACTTTGTGGTCCGTACAAAAAGCAGCGTCTGTGAGCGCCCTGAAGAGAGAGACACAGACATACAATAGACGTTGTATGGTCAGCAGCTGGTATTACACATTATGGGCCTGATTCATTCAAGCAAAAGAACTGAGTAACTTTGCACCTTGACAAAACCATGTTGTATTGGAGGGGTGAGGTAAATGTAAAATGTGGGGATAGATTTATAACTGGGGTAGGACATGTCCTAGATCAACTTTAAATTTCAGTGAACAAATAAGCTATAAAGTATTTGTGTGCTACATGGAAAACAGCCAGTATTTATTTTATGTGCAAAAAAATAAACTAATTTGCACCTCTTGCATTTTAACATGGTTTGTCCAGGAGCAAATGTACTCATTTTTTTTACTTACCTTTCTTAATGGATCAGGCTCTATGGCTTTAGCTGGGGATAGGAGCACTATCGAGGTAGCTCTACAGGAACTGAGGCACCTGTACTTTGTAAGCACACGGGGTTGTTGGTAAAATGGCAGTAAATTACACTAAAATAAGAACACTTAAATATAGCGTATTCTGACCCATACACATCTCACGATTCGCCCTCCTCTGCAGCAGCAGCATATGCGCCTGGTCTACGACGATTTGCCATCATCAGCGCACATACGCGGGGGAGTCGCACAAGTCTGCAGAGTCACATTTGCATGCGCCCGCTTTCTGCGGTTAAATATAAATTTGTTGTAGTCTGTGAGATATTAGAAAAAATGTGTAGTGTAACAATGACCGAAAAAGTTATATATTGTCTGAATAACCGGCTTTTCCTCCTCCATGTAGGGTGAAAGGGGAGAAGCAGGAACTCCCGGACTACCTGGCAATGCTGTAAGGACATTTTAGTTTGTAAATGATTGTTTTTTATTAGGTTTTGTTTTTTGTTTGTTTTTATACTGTGAAAGAGTAGAAAGTAAAATAATGAACACAAATCAGAAATATATAAATGATGATGATGATGATGACCTGATTGTTTTATTTCAGGTTCAGCTGGAAGGACTAAAGGGAGAACAAGTGAGATTTAATGTTTTTCTTTTCTTTATTTATATGATATTTTTGCTAAAACAAGAAAACAATCTGTTTCCCGGGTACAATATTTCAGCCCTGGAAATAACACATTTCGTATTGTAAATTAAAAAAGACAAAATCCGTTTGCAAAATATTGTGTTTACGATTGTATTTTATTTCACTTTAACACATTTTCTCCTTCTTGTTTGTTTAATTTGTGGCATTTATAACTAGTTCTCTTGTAGAATAATCGTAGATCTTGTGTAGAATGAGTCTCTGATTGATGTTTTTGTTTTCCTTCAGTTGTTCAGTGTAACATTCATCACATTCCCATTTCTTGTTTTTACAGGGAATACCAGGGCCCCGGGGCCCACAAGGTTTCGCGGGACCACCTGGACCAGCTGTAAGTCACTAATCAAAGCTGTTTTCTGATAGAAAAGGAAGGAACTATGCACAGAAAATAAAATTGATTTATTTTCAAGCAGCAGTAATCAATTCACCTTTCACCGACTCAGCGTCATGGAAGTAGAAAGTCATGTATTCAGTCATTTATGTGTTGAAATGTAGCTGTAAGCGTCAGTAACCCCCCCCCCCCCACCTTGTTTTCCCGATTCACTAAATAAATAAATACACAGACAACGTAATAATAATATCCTTTTAGGCATATGTTGGAGCTAATGGTATTGGTTTTATCCGTAATTTTTAATGCAGGGTCTTGCAAATTATAACCCACAAAACGCACATTACTGGAAGTCAACTGAATTGTCGGCTCGATTAACCGATCACCAGACCAAGGAGATCTGGAGACTTGCAAAAGCCAAATTGCAAGAAGCCAGGCATTGTACATATGCTAACAGGATCATCAGATCGATCCTGAAAAGAGTTTGATCTCGGCAAAACACAGTGGTCTGTTACATACATAATACTGTACATTACTACAAGATAATACGAAAACAACAAGACACAGTGATGGTGATTAATATGTTTCTCACTTAATTTACAGACTGATCATGTTTAAATAGACCCTTTTTTCAGAAACAAACACATTGATTTTTAAATGAAGGTTCCAATTTAAAGGAAACCATATATTTTTATTCTTGACACAAGTGCATTTAGTAATAAATAAATCCATTATATATGTACAGAAATTATATTGATGACTTTCAAATCACGGAAGAGACTCTTTTTACATTGCGATATATAAAGAAGTTTAGTCACCGGTCAAATGGGTTCTATAGGGAAGATTTGTAGCAGTGACATCTGTAGACCAAAAGAAGGTATTACACTCCATTAAATAATACGTTCAAAGATGTGTCTTGTTTTCTAATGAAACAAATAGATTATACTTTATGATACACATTGTATATAATATTAATTTTGTGGTAATACTAGACGTTTAAAATCTAATTTAAATAACTATGTGCCGGATTTAATTGTTTTCATATAGATGTTGTAAGTGAGATTACCAAGTGATTCATTAAATGTCTTAAACTGCAAAACAAATGATGTTTTATTTAATTGGTTTCCTTGTTATCCTCAAGTATAATAGCAACTTCTTAAAATCATTTTTATAACCAAAAATAAGTAATGTTAGTCCCATTTTGATGATAGATTCCCTTTAAATATCTGACACGTGAAGTAGTTTAAAGGGACAGGATCCCTGAATTCTGCAGATGTGTGGTTAAGACCTTAAATAATGCAAATCTCTCCCTTAAGGGACCAGAGGGCCCCAAAGGCAGTCCCGGGCTTCCAGGAGCTGAAGGACAACGGGTGAGTACAAATAATTATTTTGCATTGATTTGTGTTCCCTTCAGAATTTTGTATGTTGGAAGAAACAGAGGCCAGAGAACAAACACAATGGGCCTGATTCATTAAGGATCTTAAATTAAGAAGTTTCTTATTTAAGTATCCTGGACAAAACCATGTTACAATGCAAGGGGTGTAAATTAGCATTCTGTTTTGCACATAAGTTAAATACTGACTGTTTTTTCATGTAGCACACAAATACTTGATAGCTTATTTGTACACTGAAATTTAAAGTTGATATTTGTGTGTTACATGAAAAAACAGTCAGTATTTAACTTATGTGCAAAACAGAATGCTAATTTGCCCCTCTTGCATTGTAACATGGTTTTGTCCAGGAGACTGAAATAAGAAACTTCTTAATTTAAGATCCTTAATGAATCAGGCCCAATATACTTCAACGTAGAGTTACATTAAGTAAGGTGGAAACCTCACCCATGCTAATTTAAGATAAAATTTGTCAGCATAGGGGCTGGACACATAATTGTCATAAATAAGCGTTGTGATGACAAAGATGAAGGGGCGTCAGACCTTTTACTAAGTTTTTTTTAATAGTTTACAAAACCTTGGTACTGGTAAGGAAAAGGGTTAATCTCCAGATTGCATACGGCAGTGCTTCATGAAGTTCTTTGGCTCATACCACGCTTCAGGATTTTGTCTGTCACTCTGGAACCAACAGCAAAACACAGTCATCAGTATCAATTGATGCATAATTCTTTCTGAAATATCAGGATTGTCAGTTGTAACCATTTCATCGTCAGTTACAAACCTGAAGGGCACGATAATCTTTTAGAACAAATGTTTGATATTGTTAACGAGCGTCACTTATAAGCAGGAACAGGCTAACTCCATACCTTCCCAACTTGAAAATTGGGATATAATAGACCAGATCCCCAATCTCCCCAAAACAAAGATCCTGCACCCAAAAATACTCAAAAACATGCATAATGTACCTTGCAAGTTGATAATATCCCTCTAAACATTTGGGGGTCTTAGGGAAGCGGCTTTTACCATTAGAAGTTGCTGAAACTCCAGTTAGGAGCAGTGTATGGTATTAGACTAAAATCCAGATTCAGCTAATAGATGATTTGCTCTATATATCTATAGCAGAACTTGGAACAGTGATCAGCAGATATCTAGTGAGGTAAATAAACTAATGATCTGATAATTATTCAATAAGCAGGGTGAGTGCTCTGCAGAATAAAAACTAAATGAAAATGTTATATTATAATGTTATAATATTATGACAACGTCCATTATTTTGGATAGTCCTTACTAGCTAAAAGTCTTGTCCATAAGCGTTTAAATCATTTATAAAGAATTCACATTATTATCACCAGGGATGCAAGTTATTTATTTTATTACAGACTTTCTATGAATCTGTGCTTATGGACAAGACTTTTAGCTAGTATGGACTATCCAAAATAATGGACGTTGTCATAATATCTGCCCTGTCTCACTTCTACAACTTCCCTCAGTCATTGTAATGAGCTTTTTTTGGCTCAGAGCACTTCAGAATAGAACGATCGCCTTGGACATGCAGTGATCCGGGTTAGCCCTTCACCCTGTATTCTGTTATATTGGATTTTGATCTTCTATGATGAGTATACTTGTCATACAACCTACGGCTGGTCAGTATGATCACGTTATTAAGGCTGTAAAAATCACACATTTATGAAAGAATAAGTTCTGCTGATTGAAACTCTGTCAGAGGTGATTGATAAACTGCCTGGTGTTGCCTAGCAACCCCGATATGCCTTACGGTGGTGTATCTGTCTTAGTCAGCCTGTTCTTTGCGAACATGATCTTGATTTTTGTTTCCCTGTTTACCAGAATATAGCCCAGGCAGTTACATCTTATGCATCTCTCTCGGTAATTACAGATTTATTTGAGGGCAACAAAACTGTCTCTGCTCTTACACAAATTTATTTATGGTGTAGTGCTAAGATAGACCCAGGGGGGCTTAAGCCTTAAGATAAGGTGAGTACTTTTCCATAGGTCGCGAATGAAGAAGGCAGCAAGAAAGGGGAAATGCAAGTTTATAGCCGCAATCCCATGGAAAAAATGAGGTGTGTTTTTAACATAAATTACTTTGGCAGACTAAAAAAAGAATGTTGGTGCTTACCATTTTCCTTTTTTTTTTTTTGCCTTTGGGCTGCTATTAATGATTCTGGACTGCCATGGCAACCCCAGTCGCATGGCACATGATATACTGAGCAGAGAGGCTTTGGAACGCTCCTCTGAGCTCTTTCTGCACTGTGACATCCTCCTCCTCTCCATTCTTCTGCTTCACCCATTACATGACATGCTTAAAGCTGTGAGTCTGTGTCTGTCAGTCACTTTTTGCAACCAAAGAACTTTTGAAAAGGAGATAATGCCTTGTAGGAGGATAGCTAAGAAAAATGACGTATGTTGCTTGCTTAAGAGGAAATTAACTTACTATTTTAAAAGAAAAAAATTCTATATGGAATTGTTGCTTTATTCATTTAGTTATTAAAATACATTAATGTTTAGAAATGTAATAAAAAAAAACAACATTATATATAATATATGCTATATATCATATATAATGTTGTTTTGTGTGTGTTGTGTTTTTTTTATTGTTTTATTTAATTGTTTTCCCCAAAAAGTGGTTTTGATTAATGGGCATTGTCCTCACGGATGCCCACAACTGGCCCGGCCAAGCAGTAAGTTAACTCTTAACTCACTGGGCCAATAGCGCTGATATTTTGTTGATAAACTTTTTCTCACTACTTTGCGAGTTACAATAACAAATAGACCCTGTCAATTCTTGACTTTATTAAGTGAAATTGTTACAGCACCTGGACTATCTTTGCTAATTAAGTCCTGCTTCTGTTATATCACTTTGATAAAAAGTTCAGTACATAAAAGATCAGACAAATTAATCTCCTTACAGTTATTCAAGTGGAAACTGAATCCCGGCGCTTGTCTGAAAAGTTTCTGCAGAACACTTTTTTTTTTTAACAAGTATTCTGCGCATAAAATGGTATTTTCATGGAGACAAAGCTGGGAGATTTGACTGCTGGTAATGGGGCATACGACTTCATCGAATTTTCATCTGCATTTTGGCATGCTAGTAATGAATGTTATTACACGATAGATTACAACAATTCCTAATGAGGATTTTTAGCACAAATGAGAGGCGAGATTTCAATTTTGTCCCCATCTGTGTACATTTGGAGCCTGGCGACATTTTAAGAACCTTTCTTCGTGTTTATATTATAATTGCATTTTTGTTATTAAATATCTAAGGTACCGGCCTATGAAAAGATATCTGAATGCACTTTTTATTTTATTTTTCTCTACACTAAAATATGTTTTTTTTATACATTATCTGAAAACGTTAGTTGGCTCTGTTTGTTAGAAAAACACTCATACTCCAGTCCACTGAAAGGAACATAAATCTGAACTATAAATTCTATGGAAACAATATTAGGAACATTTTTCGTAGGCAACTGGCTGTACATGTCTATTAATTCTGCATGTGCTTTGCAGAGTGTTAATGCACAATACTGCCACTTGCTTTTGGAAACATGGCTGAGCTGTAAGACTTGGCATCCAGGGATAGACCCGTGACAATAGGAGCACTTGCACTTCTGCTAATCGCTATACAAACTTGCACATTAATGTGACGTCTAAGGGGCAGATTCAATTAGGCGTGAGGTGACACAATTTGTCTCCGGAACAATCCGTGGCGATACATTGTGTCAGAGTTTTTACTAAAATCTCCCCTCATTTTCCCGTAGGGATGAGAGTTACAATTAGCAGAGATTTCTATACCGCATAAGCCGGCAAGGCTAATATCGAGGCAATGTCACCACATGGCTTATTCAATCTGCCCCTAAGTGTCTGCTCATTCAGATGATCCTAGTAGCTTATTAAATCCAGGGGTGCAGGGAGTGAAGAGTGGGGGGAACGCCGGAGAACAAGTTCTGGGAGATCTACTTGCACTATGATTGGTGAATGGCTGGAACTATCTACCAATCAGAATAGTTCTATTACAGCTCCCCAGCACAGCCAACAGATCTGAAGTCAAGGCAGCAAAGATTGGGTAGACCCTCTTGGACTCCACAATATGAGTAAGACTCAAATATGGAGAGACAGTGCCTCATTCCTCAGTGAGGTTCCTAGTAAATTGATAGTCTACAGTCTTATAAATATTGGTTACTCTTTCAAAATGTACGCTACCCCATTGATCAGTGGCATCATCATGAGTATGTCGGTGCCCAACAGCTTTTAGTTGATTTAAGTTTTGGGAAACGGGAAGATAGAGAGAGGGGGACCCTTAAATCAGACAGCTTGCGCTGATGAGAGACTGCTCCTGGTGCTCAGGATCTGGAATATGGTGCCAGTTTTTAAAGACATTAAGATTAGAGGCCACCACATTCCATCTTGTGTCTCCGAAGGGGCTGCTGCTTACACACTCACCTGGCTTACTTGCACGAGCAATGTTAAGCGGATCTGTCTAGGGTTAGATAAACCTTCTCTCAGTCTAGCACTTTTTAAACACATTGACATAATTCTGTCTGTGGAGTGGCTTGGTACATATACTATGTGTTATGGCAACCAGTGCGGCATAAACTCATAGAACAGGTAGAAGAGGTCTTCACCTTTAGCGGTCACCTTTTTCCGTAGAGACTGGTCACGCTCACAGGTACTCAGATGCCCCCAGGTCTTATGCTCAGAGTAGTATGCGTTTATGCTAACACGGCAGCGGACAGGTACAGGAGGTAGCACACGGTGTAGTGGTAGGCCAGAGATCTGCGGACTGGACAGAGCACCAGAGAAGATGTCAGGTACAGGCAAAAGGACAGGGACACAGGCAGTGGTTTAGAGTCCGAGTACAGGCAAAAGGTCGGACTCACAGGCAGTGGTTCAGAGTCTGGGTACAGGCAGAGATCATACACAGGCAATCAATCCAAGGTTTCAACACCAAACAAGAACAGGAGCAGGCAGCAGTACTGAAACAGAACGCTATAACCGGCAGTGAGGCTCAGACCTCACTGCCTTAAATAGTACTAGGAACCAATCAGGACCAGGTACCAGTATTCACAAGTTCTGCCTAATGGCAGCAGTGCTGGTGACCAATAAGAATGCAGGACTTGACTGCATAATGTATCCAAGCCCTAAACATAGGTGGCTGCCCCAGCTAAATAGCCATGATTGGCTAAACATCACTAGTGCCTGTGCGCGCGCCCGGCTCTTAGCCAGCTGGCCGGGCGCGGCGGCAGAGGGTCCCGAGCATTCCAGCTGTTGCCCAGACAACCGGGACGCTGAAACCAGAAGTGACGTTCCGGTCACAATAGAGACAGCCGGGAAGCCAGCAGGAAGGCAAGGAGAGTCGCGGCTTTGCCCGCGGCCACCGCGACTGCTAACACTATGACACATTTAGGCTGACATTTACAAGCCTTAAGTCGGGACATTAAAGATACAGATGTTTGGATGTCAAAACTCACCCAGCAGTCCTGTCACTGTAGCAAAAGGGCACAGATCAAAATAACAAAGTTACTGCAGACACCCAGTAAAGCTGTACAAAATGTACAGATGTGTAAGAATAGTCTGCGGCCATCCAATGGGACGTAAAAACACTATTGAAAACCCCACTCTAGTAACCTTGTGCTCTCTCAGATTTACTAGAGTGGGGTTTTCAATTGTGTTTTTGCGTCCCATTTGATAGTCTGGAGCCGAGGCAGTTAATATAAAATTGGGTCAGAAACTTGGAAGAGTCTAAACAAACTTTATGTACCCTGTTCTTATTAAACTTATGGTTTCACCCTTAATAGTGCTCCCAAAAATGAAGGGGAGAGTTACTGCAGGATCAGATATCTTTCCCAGTCGGAGCATCTGTTAATGAGGCAGTGTGACTTATGTTTCATATGACCGGGTGCTGGTTCTGCTGACGAAAGATAGTAATAGGACTTTATTACAGAAATTAGAAATATAACCAGATCACAGACTTTTTTCCATTTATCCAAATTGTGTCAATCTATTAAAGTCCAACTTTCAAGATATGTAATACTTTGACAATTGTCTCCTGATAGAATGTTCTTATTATTATTTAGAAACATATGCTACATTAATTGAAAGGCTGTAAATGGGATATGAAACAGGGTTGAGCATGATTTTACGTTACTATACATTATTTTTTCGATTATAGTTTTCCCATTTGGTTCTAATTGTTGCAAATTTAATTTGATTATTTTTGCCACTATTAGCCGGAAAGACCAATCATCCCATTACCGTAATTCCATTTCTAGGGACAGAAATTGTTGGTACAATTGAAGTGGAATTTAGATGGCCATCAGATCAATTGCCAAACCCAAAATAATTAAGTGACCTATAGCTATAAAAAGAAAATTACTTTAAAGGAGTTTGTAATCTCTCTGTAATCTTGTAGTCTTTTGGCATTTGCAACATGAATAAAGCCAATACGAAGGACTTTTACAAGGTGTTTATCTGATAACTGGCAGAGCAAATCCTAATTTGCATATGCGTGTTCAGAGTGAAGGGAAATGTTTGGGTGCAATTTTTACCCGCTTTGAATGTCCATTAATGTTGGCAAGAGAGATTCATTAATAATGCTGATGTTCATGTTTACACAGATAATGCTGCATCCAGCGGTTACAGGGTTATCAAAAAATTCCTTTGATAGTGATAGTTTTATTGTAAATTTGGTGAAAAAGATGGGATAATAAAGAAATATATCTAGCCTCTGATATATGTATTTATGTATATATGTATTCATAAGTAGTATTGGTGATTAATATTAATACTTCATCATTTCTTCCAGTTCAAATCCTATTGGGATATTTAGGGTTTCATGTAGACTTGGCCGTATGCTCCTCAAATGAAGGTTGTGTTGCACTGTACATCTCTGGCCACTTACACTTGGAGAGGTGGAACGGTTGGGGGGGGGGGAGGGGCCAGGTATGTGTGCAGCAAGTACAGTAGGGGCGTGTTCATGTGATCACGATTGTTGTAGACCTGGGATCAGATGAATGGACACCTACAGAAGACGTATCGCTTAAGGCATTGGAGAGATGGTGCAACATATACACTGATGACGATGATGATGATGTGCATCGCTATCTAGCTGCTTCTGATTGGCTGATTGCAGAATGACCTCTCTAGTGATAGAGCTTCATCTATTAGCGTATAATGCTATAATATATGAAGTCACAGCCATCTTTCTGTATTACTTAATCGATATTTCCATCTGCCATATGATTTTTAAAGTTGAAAAAAACTGATGTTTATATTTAATATAATTTTTATTTTGTATTTATGTTTATTCTTAATTACAATATAACATAACATGACTCACATTTATTAATAACACTGTGCAGACATTAGTCTCTCTAGTGTATAAGACACTTTGTTACATTAATATATTGTGTATAAATACAATAATGCAGCTTTCGCATTTAAGACTAAAAATGCCAGAACACATCGCTGTATTCTCTCTGCGCTATCTGTGCACTGGTCCTACGTATTCCCTATGACTTTGTGCTGCATAAGTATATACCCTTGTTACTGCTGACATAAACCTGACGTATATAGTAGCGATGTACATCGTGATGTGTATCAGACTGAACATTTGAACATACATTTTATTCGCGTGTCTATTTTTGCTAATGTTCAGTGAGCAAATATGTCCAACTCTACACAAACCCGTTAGTGTTGAGGACATTACAGTTTAACTTATGGGGAAAATCAACTTTTATTTTATTAAGTCATATTTCAGGATGGATGTTTTATATATAAAGAGCATGGCTGCAATATTTGTGATTTTTTCACAGGGAATTAAAGGAGAAGTCGGTTTACCTGCGGTGGACGGTGCCCCAGGGCCTGAGGTGAGATGTGAAAATATAATTTGTGGCACAAAATAGTTACCTTACAAAACTAAGCAACGTGCATCCTATTATGTTTCAGCTGCAGTATCATAAGACTGACTGAATCACACAATATACAGTACAGGGTGCTTCAACTGCAGCAACATCTCACTGATTCACACAATATACAGTACAGAGTTCTTCTACTGCAGCAGCATCTCACTGATTCACACAATATACAGTACAGAGTGCTTCTACTGCAGCAGCATCTCACTGATTCACACAATATACAGTACAGAGTGCTTCTACTGCAGCAGCATCTCACTGATTCACACAATATACAGTACAGAGTGCTTCAACTGCAGCAACATCTCACTGATTCACACAATATACAGTACAGAGTTCTTCTACTGCAGCAGCATCTCACTGATTCACACAATATACAGTACAGAGTGCTTCTACTGCAGCAGCATCTCACTGATTCACACAATATACAGTACAGAGTGCTTCAACTGCAGCAACATCTCACTGATTCACACAATATACAGTACAGAGTTCTTCTACTGCAGCAGCATCTCACTGATTCACACAATATACAGTACAGAGTGCTTCTACTGCAGCAGCATCTCACTGATTCACACAATATACAGTACAGAGTGCTTCTACTGCAGCAGCATCTCACTGATTCACACAATATACAGTACAGATTGCTTCTACTGCAGCAGCATCTCACTGAATCACACAATATACAGTACAGAGTGCTTCTACTGCAGCAGCATCTCACTGATTCACACAATATACAGTACAGAGTGCTTCTACTGCAGCAGCATCTCACTGAATCACACAATATACAGTACTGAGTACTTCTATTGCAGCAGCAACTCACTGATTCACACAATATACAGTACAGAGTGCTTCTACTGCAGCAGCATCTCACTGAATCATACAATATACAGTGCAGAGTGCTTCTACTGCAGCAGCATCTCACTGATTCACACAATATACAGTACAGAGTGCTTCAACTGCAGCAACATCTCACTGATTCACACAATATACAGTACAGAGTGCTTCTACTGCAGCAGCATCTCACTGATTCACACAATATACAGTACATAGTACTTCTACTGCAGCAGCATCTCACTGATTCACACAATATACAGTACAGAGTGCTTCTACTGCAGCAGCATCTCACTGATTCACACAATATACAGTACAGAGTGCTTCTACTGCAGCAGCATCTCACTGAATCACACAATATACAGTACTGAGTACTTCTATTGCAGCAACTTCTCACTGAATCATACAATATACAGTACAGAGTGCTTCTACTGCAGCAACATCTCACTGATTCACACAATATACAGTACAGAGTGCTTCAACTGCAACAACATCTCACTGATTCACACAATATACAGTACAGAGTGCTTCAACTGCAGCAACATCTCACTGATTCACACAATATACAGTACAGAGTGCTTCTACTGCAGCAGCATCTCACTGATTCACACAATATACAGTACAGAGTGCTTCTACTGCAGCAGCATCTCACTGATTCACACAATATACAGTACAGAGTGCTTCAACTGCAGCAGAAACTCACTGATTCACACAATATACAGTACAGAGTGCTTCTACTGCAGCAGCATCTCACTGAATCACACAATATACAGTACAGAGTGCTTCTACTGCAGCAGCAACTCACTGATTCACACAATATACAGTACAGAGTGCTTCAACTGCAGCAGTATCTCACTGAATCACACAATATACACTACAGAGTGCTTCTACTGCAGCAGCATCTCACTGAATCACACAATATACAGTACAGAGTGCTTCTACTGCAGCAGCAACTCACTGATTCACACAATATACAGTACAGAGTGCTTCAACTGCAGCAACATCTCACTGATTTACACAATATACAGTACAGAGTGCTTCAACTGCAGCAGCAACTCACTGATTCACACAATATACAGTACAGAGTGCTTCTACTGCAGCAGCATCTCACTGAATCACACAATATACAGTACTGAGTACTTCTATTGCAGCAACATCTCACTGAATCATATAATATACAGTACAGAGTGCTTCAACTGCAGCAACATCTCACTGATTCACACAATATACAGTACAGAGTGCTTCTACTGCAGCAGCATCTCCCTGAATCACGCAATATACAGTACAGAGTGCTTCAACTGCAGCAGTATCTCACTGAATCACACAATATACAGTACAGAGTGCTTCTACTGCAGCAGCATCTCACTGAATCACACAATATACAGTACAGAGTGCTTCTACTGCAGCAGCATCTCACTGAATCACACAATATACAGTACAGGGTGCTTCAACTGCAGCAGTATCTCACTGAATCACACAATATACAGCACAGAGTGCTTCTACTGCAGCAGCATCTCACTGAATCACACAATATACAGTACAGGGTGCTTCAACTGCAGCAGTATCTCACTGAATCACACAATATACAGTACAGAGTGCTTCTACTGCAGCAACATCTCACTGATTCACACAATATACAGTACAGAGTGCTTCTACTGCAGCAGCATCTCACTAAATCACAAAATATACAGTACAGAGTGCTTCAACTGCAGCAGCATCTCACTGATTCACACAATATACAGTACTGAGTACTTCTATTGCAGCAGCAACTCACTGATTCACACAATATACAGTACAGGGTGCTTCAACTGCAGCAGCATCTCACTGAATCACACAATATACAGTACAGATTGCTTCAACTGCAGCAGCATCTCACTGAATCACACAATATACAGTACAGAGTGCTTCAACTGCAGCAGCATCTCACTGAATCACACAATATACAGTACAGAGTGCTTCAACTGCAGCAGCATCTCACTGATTCACACAATATACAGTACAGAGTGCTTCTACTGCAGCAGCATCTCACTAAATCACACAATATACAGTACAGAGTGCTTCAACTGCAGCAGCATCTCACTGAATCACACAATATACAGTACAGAGTGCTTCAACTGCAGCAGCATCTCACTGATTCACACAATATACAGTACAGAGTGCTTCAACTGCAGCAGCATCTCACTGATTCACACAATATACAGTACAGAGTGCTTCAACTGCAGCAGCATCTCACTGATTCACACAATATACAGTACTGAGTACTTCTATTGCAGCAGCATCTCACTGATTCACACAATATACAGTACAGGGTGCTTCTACTGCAGCAGCATCTCACTGATTCACACAATATACAGTACTGAGTACTTCTACTGCAGCAGCATCTCACTGATTTACACAATATACAGTACAGAGTGCTTCTACTGCAGCAGCATCTCACTGAATCACACAATATACAGTACAGAGTGCTTCTACTGCAACAGCATCTTAATGATTTACACAATATACAGTACAGAGTGCTTGTACTACAGCATCATCTCACTGAATCACACAATATACAGTACTGAGTACTTCTATTGCAGCAGCATCTCACTGATTCACACAATATACAGTACAGAGTGCTTCTACTGCAGCAGCAACTCACTGATTCACACAATATACAGTACAGAGTACTTCTACTGCAGCAGCATCTCACTGAATCACACAATATACAGTACAGAGTGCTTCTACTGCAGCAGCATCTCACTGAATCACACATTATACAGTATGGAGTGCTTCAATTGCAGCAGAATCACAGAATCAAGTAATATACTAGACACAGTATACAAAATAAAGTGCTTACACCGTAGCATCATCTCACTGAATCACACAAGATACAGTATGAAGTGCTTCTACTTCAATTGCATGGAATGTAATCACACAATATACAGTAGAGAATGCTTGTATTTCAGGGTCATTTACCTGAATCACACAATATACCATCTGAAGAAACGCCATGTTCACAATGTCTTCATGTTTATAAGTGGAAGTATCATTTTAGAACAAGCCATATCCTTGCTAGATAGTAATCTGTGAATGATTTCTTATGAATTGAAGATACATATTTTTCTTGCCCTGGTGCTCCCTCTAGTGTTACAAAATAGGAATATATCTTTCCATAATCCTATCTCTCTAACAACAGCTGTGTAGTTATTTTTCTATCCCTTACTATGTAATGTAATGTCACAATTACTAAATCAGCATTTCAGGATGGCGGTAACAGAATCATCATATAATCATATGAAAATGTGTTGAATAAAGCATTGTATCAATGTGTAAAAATCGTTAATATATTTTTTCTGTTTTTAAACTATTTTTAACACTTTTTTATTGGGGGGGGGGGGAGGGGGGGGGTTAGTACATATTAAATATCTCCAAACTGATATAGAGATAAAGAGGTAACATTGTAGTCTTGACAGGGGCATACTCTCAGCTTGTACTTACCATTTTTATTGTCTGTATTTCTTGCAGGGACCTCCCGGCCCAGCGGGTGTTGCTGGGCCCCCTGGAGCCCTAGGCATCCAGGTATGTATATTATTATATTATTATATTGTTATAAGTAAGACTGTGTCTGAGTCATTCGGTAGATTGTGATAAGTAGATCATACTTGTCAACTCTCCCTGAATGTCAGGGAGACTCCCTGAAATAGGGGTGACCTCCCTCACTCCCTGAAGAGTCTGGCATTCTCCCTGATGCTGAGCCAGTACAAGACGTGGTTGGCTTCGCCATCTGTGGCATGATGACACAGTTCAGAAATTGTGTCCTAAGTCCAAGTATTGATGCCTATGGAGGTGGCCATTTTCATGGAGACCAAGATTTAATCAAAGACTGACAGGTAAGACAACATGACTTCAGTAATGGAGACAGAAATGTAAAAGACACAACAGTCTCTAGAGATTCATTAGCTGCTTTTCTTTAACGCATAGTTGCCTACTCTCCCGGATAGTCTGGGAGACTCCCGCATTTCTAGGAGACCTCCCGGGCTCCTGGGAGAGCAGGGCAACCTCCCGGTTCTTGCCCCCATAATAGATAAGTGGTGGGGAACTTTATGATGCAAATATCGTGTCATCTTAGTCCCGCCCCCTGCTGTAATGGGCCAAAATTGTGACAATCGTTTAAGGGGCCAAAATGAAGCGATTCATGAAGCCCCGTCCCTGCATGCCCACCTCCCCCGGGATCTTCCTGAAGCCAACGACGACAAGTTGGCAAGTATGAAGTAGATGAACTAATCAGACGCTGCCACATAAGGACCCTGATAAGTCTGCATAGATACGACTTGTCTTTTCCCTACATTGGATATATGAAATATCACAGGGTATTATGGCAGCCGGAGACATCAGCTGATGGGACAGAAATCCATGCGTACAGTTCTGTAATACCAGATGTCAGAGATATACAGCAGCACAGGACTGTAACTAGGACTGTGCGGAAGGGGCAACCTCCCAGGGCGAAACGCTGAACTGGGGAGTCGGGACATGAACAATTTTAGGTTACTTTGGCCACAGTTGAGGGCTAGGGGGCATTAATATTTCTTCTTGTCCCAGCCGCTAAAATTTCTAGTTATGCCTCTCTCCTCCTCATTCGTTGGAACATGACTCATTTGAGAAGCTGGCATGCTCCTATGTTCCCCCTTATTTTCCTAATGCAACGATCTGGGCTGAATTCAAGATTTGTGGAAGGAAATCTTCAGTCATTTAAAAAAAGCAAAAAAAACTTTTAATTCAGTTAATAATAAGATGATTTCACATTTTTGCCTTCTGGTAGAAATGAAGCGTTTATAATGTCAGATTCTCATTAACATTAATGGTTACCTTTTGTCGGAAATGTAACAATAAGTCAAGTATAAAATGTCAAAGCCTAAATTACAAGTTAAGTTGACAAAGGCTTGGTTTATTTTCCTGCAGACAAGTCAAAAATCAAAAACAGCTTTAGCAAGACCTATATTTTTACCATAAGAGGAACACAATACAAATGATCATAGAGGGTTGAGCAATTTCTCCTTAGATTAGATAATTGTGATGGACAGAATACACAGTGCAACAGTGATTACTTTTACGCTTTGAAAATGATCGAACGGGCTGACTGCTAACTGGTTTTATATTCGCAATAATGGAAATGATAATAGGAAACGTTGCTGCGATTAATTAAACTGGCAACGAATCACAAAGCAGGTTGGAGGTTTTCCAGTGAATTGTTGGTTTCAGTTCAACATATTTACATAAACGTCAAATTGAACTCAATTGTTTTCTTGTTCTGCATCACATACCAATACTGACACTCAAACTACGTAATCAGGAGTAATGTAACCTAGTGACATTAAACAAAACTGCTAACTAAATCTGCGACCGATGTGATAGGTCCTATTAAAGTCCAATTTATCCTGGAGAGAGACGGTATGAAGGTACACCCAGTATACTGACAGTGAGTTCCCTGCGTATAATCTCATCTCTAGTGTATAAGGCAGTGACCGAATTAACCCTGCTGGGCGGCTAGGTTGCTAGATTGGACAGTGCAGCACGCTAATGGCATGACACTATATTATATCATCCATTCTATATAGGCCTAATTATCATCATCATCATCATTATCATCATTTATTTATATAGCGCCACTAATTCCGCAGCGCTCTACAGAGAACTCACTCACATCAGTCCCTGCCCTATTGGAGCTTACAGTCTAAATCCCCTAACATACACACACAGACAGACAGACAGACAGACATAGGGAAAGAGACTAGGGTCAATTTTATACCAGCCAATTAACCTACTAGTATGTTTTTGGAGTGTGGGAGTAAACCGGAGCACCCGGAGGAAACCCACGCAAACACGGGGAGAACATACAAACTTCACACAGATTAGGCTGTGGTCGGGAATCGAACTCATGACCCCAGTGCTGTGAGGCAGAAGTGCTAACCACTGAGCCACCGTGCTGCCCCTCTTCCATATACCTTCAGTTTATTTACATAATGATTAACCTTTTTTCAAAAACATATCACCATGACATGAGCAGGCTACATTTCTCCCCCTTGAAATATTGACATGTCATCTTGTGGGTAAGATTTTGGGGTAGATTGATAAAACCTTTTAAAAAGGAAAAGTGAAGGTGTTGCCCATAGCAACCAATCAGATTCAAGCTATCATTTATTAGGTACATGCTAGAAAATGGTAGCTAGATTCTGATTGGTTGCTATGGGCAACACCTTCACTTTTCCTTTTTAGAAGGTTTGATCAATCTACCACATAATATTGAAAGGATGTGAACAAAGACAAGGTGAACAACCTATGATGAGCAGGCACTAGGGCCCCATGTGACCCTCTGACTCCTCCTCTGCGGAACCCATCTCCTTCCTGCTTTATTGTCCGATATGTTTGTTACGGTTTGTAACACATGTTTAAAATACCTGCTGATACGTTATAATAGATAGGTGTCTCTTTCTTTCATTAAATATATTATTTTATTTTATTGCTGAGGTTAAGGGTAATGTGCGGCCGTTTAGGAGGCTAGAGGGCCACAAAATGTGGAACCATAATTGTTTTAGATTGCCCATCACTTTTGTAGCTCAAGATCAGTCAGTCTTGCAATTCGATCCCGGTTCTAAACAAAGATTAAACGGCATAAGTAGCACTGGGAAATGAGCCAAAAATGTTTTTTTATTTATTTATTTATTTATTTATATATATACTCTTTATATTTTAAGCTCCAGAAAAAAAGATTTGCGTCTCATTGTTGTGCATGTTACTATAAACGTTAACATTCTCTTTACCAAGTTTGTGAACATTCTGTCTCTCCCAGCACACAGCACGAGGTAACTGTTTAATTTGTATTTAATAATAGATGACACATAGAGCCAGGATCCCGGGTTGTCAATATAATGACAAAGTTGCAAGTTTAAGCAGTGACGTCTACGCCGTTTATAATGAGCCCGGTCTCCGCTGGCTCCGAGCTGCGTGGAGATATGAATACATTACAGCTGTCAGTGTGCCCAGCCGCCCACCAGAGTGAATCATACAATAGATTATACTATGTATGTGTGGGCTCTAGCCTTTACCTGTGCGGATACATCTCATAGTACGTGTGTGGGAATAAGAGTCCGATAGGAATCTACAATTCCCCGTGGCCTCCGACCTTTCAGAAAATTGACAGAAAAATCTAATGACATGTTTTATTCAAGTCTTGTCTGTAGGAAATGCTACGGCAGTACAATATTATGCCTGTGAAGCAACAGTAAGGCTGTCTATAATACAATACAATATATTTTACTCTTTCTTTAGGGGTTACCAGGTGAAATCGGATTTCCTGGAAAACCAGGGAAGATCGGACCACCCGTAAGTACAAAACGGTTGCTGAATTGTTGCTTGATGCTGTATAAACACTTCTAGAAAACAACTCATGTAAAACTATCTTTTTGTTACATTTTAGTTGCTAAATGTGTAATATATATTTGTGTACGTAAGTTCTACAACATCAACCTTTATTGACTGAAAGTTGTGATTATAATCTCAATGTTATTGGTAATGTGCTTCAGGAAAAAAAATTACACTGTTTGTCTGATAGGTCTCTGACTGTGACTCACTATAGACTTCAGTATTAACATTAACATTACATATCTTACAAAGTTTTGACTGATTTGAAAAATACATGAATTGCAAAGTGTTACACAATAATTTCCCACTAGATGGCGCACAACATTAAACCTAGAGAAGGTCATTCAAGGGCAAAACGGACACTTGTTCACTTGTTGTGTAGCTTTGAAGAAAATAGGTTTTATTTCACGCAGCAGTTTTATTGTAACAAGATAAAGGGGGGAGAGAGAGAGCCCTTTTTCAGTGGCGTTCCTTGCTGCACACAGAATTTCCCACTAGCCAAAACGAGAAGTGCAGTCCCATGCACCCTCTGAGTAATATATTTAATGAAGACAGCCCATTCACACTACAAGAGAAACTTGAACTGGATACATAGAAACTCTTGAACTGGTTTGATGAATCGGTTCAAAACTGTTAAAGTTCACCGGAATTTCTCGAATTCTGAGTCTGGTTTTTTTAACGTTTTTCAAACAAATAATGCAATAAAACAACTGTAACTGTATCAGAAACATTAACGCAGCGGAATAATATCCAAGAAGCAGGTTAAGCTGCTAGTCAAATGTTGGTGGTATATAAAGCTTTGCTGTGGTATTGTATGGTTAACTTTTTAATCAATTAAAATACTTTTATGTTTAATATATGTATATCTAGGGAGCCGCTGGAAAAGATGGAACAGACGGCCTGGAAGGAAAACCTGGAACAAAGGTAATGTTTAAGTATCAGTGTAGATATACAGAATTTTTCTTAACCTCAAAGATCAATAAGGCCAGAGATAGGATTCCTATATTTTTAAATAAAATGTATTTTGGTACTCGCTAGTCCAGCTTGTTAGCTGCTGAAACTGTTGGAGGAAGCAGCCGTACAGGTGGTAGATGAGGTAAAATTCTGCAAATGTTTTATTTTAATTCCTTCTTTTACTTTGGAAATTTGTCTGAAAATATTTTAAAGTTGTTCGGTCCGTTCTCATTCAGGGTTTCTGAAAAAAAGTGAAATAAAATAACAAATCAGTCTTTGAACAAAGTAACACAGGGAGTCCTGGAATAAACAAACAAACAACTTTTGTCATTAATTAAAAAGTTTGATTCAAGTGAATTCGTCGGTCCCGGTTTACATTGAATATTTCTGTAAAAGTCAGAAGGATGGAAACTGAAAGATTTGTATGGAGCAAGAAAGAGAGATTATTTTGGGTAAATGTTGCATTAAAAATGAGTAACTTGAGCGCTATATGTATATGATGGGTCATAGTGAATCACAATATAAATTTCCACGTGTTACACCATCTTTAGCCCACGTTTATATCGCTGTACAATACTGACATGCTGTGGTTTGTGGTATTACAATTTATATTTGGGTAGTGTTTATTTACTTAGTTATATGTATGCTATTTACATTTCCATGCTACCACTGCTGCCGTCTACTTGCCATCTATCTGTGTAGATAGATGCATCTATGACAGGGTATGTATCTGACAAGGTGTGTATCTGACAAGGTGTGTATCTGACAAGGTGTGTATATAACAGGTTGTGTATCTGACAGGGTGTGTCTCTGAATGAAGAAGGTACCCTCGCACTGAAAATAGGGAGCTTCCCTCTATTCATATTCAAAAATAAACTCGTTATAGAGGTATATAGGGGCTATCTCAAAACAGCAAAGAACTGAACTGTGTATATAGAAAGTAGAAGATTGTGTTTTTCAGAGATGGACAGCAGCTCACCTGAGTGCTTGGATATATATTGAGCTTATAAGATACATCAGGTGTAAAACGTAACTTTTATTGGTCAACTAAAATATATCGGTTAAAATAGTGAGATAGAGTGAAGGATATATACAAAGTTTAAGGTGAATTAAAATGCGCTGAAAACACTCCTTATCCAGAGACATATAGCAATATTTATAAATTGATACAGATCCCCATATCATAGTGGGTTTCAAGAACCAGTGTACTCAATATGTTTTAATGTCAAAATGACAAATTTAAGGGCATATAATCATTGTATAGTAGATATAATTCTATCTTCCACGTATCTATTAAATCTGAGATAATACTTGGCTGAGAGTAATATTCTTAAGTCTTAAACTCAAGCGTGAATGATAATCTGGATTGAAAAAAATATATATTCTATTATCTCCTCTCTAATAATCTCTCATCTCTATAGTTGTATCTGAGAGAAACCTGTCATGACAATGTGAACAGCCCTTCATGGCTAAAACTCCCAATTAAGATAACTAACTGTTGTACACGTATCACTAGCTAAACTGTCTGAAGCTAGTTCCGTGCAAGGTGAATAGAAATACGGGGAGTGCTTTGCTATCTACCTAATTTCGCTCCACTAACTTTGGATTTAAGGAGCATAATCAATGTGCCCAGGTTCTGCCTCTGGAAAGGGTGCCTGCAGCACCAAATAGGCATGTAAATTCCTTTATTCCTCTATTTACATGCCTTTTGGTTCTCCAACCTATACATCACAATAAAGGCAAGTCCCCCATAGAGTATTTAAAACCTGTCAACTGCACTGATTCGTTTGCCTTGATAAAGTCTAGCGAAACGCGCATCGGCGTTGTCGCTGTAGGCACCCTTTCCAGAGGGTGCCTACAGTGCCTACAAACCCACTATGATATGGGGATCTGTATCAATTTATAAATATAGCTATATGTCTCTGGATAAGGAGTGTTTTCAGCGCATTTTAATTCACCTTAAACTTTGTATATATCCTTCACTCTATTTCGCTATTTTAATCGATATATTTTATTTGACCAATAAAAGTTAAGTTTTACACCTGATGTATCTCATAAGTTCAATATATATCCAAGCACTCAGGTGAGCTGCTGTCCATCTCTGAAAAACACAATCTTCTATTTTCTATATACACAGGGTGTGTCTCTGACAAGGTGTGTATCTAACAGATTGTGTATCTGACAAGGTGTGTCTCTGACAAGGTATGTATCTGATAAGGTGTGTCTCTGACAAGGTGTGCATCTGACCAGGTGTGTATCTAACAGGGTGTGTATCTGACAAGGTGTGTATCTGACAGGGTATGTATCTGACAAGGTGTGTATCTAGCAGCTTGTGTCTCTGACAAGGTGTGTATCTGACAAGGTATGCATCTGACAGCTTGTGTATCTGACAAGGTGTGTATCTAACAGGTTGTGTATCTAACAAGGTGTGTATCTGACAAGGTGTGCATCTAACAGGTTGTGTATCTGACAAGGTGTGTATCTGACAAGGTGTGTATCTAACAGGTTGCGTATTTGACAGGGTGTGTATCTGACAGGGTGTGTATCTGACAAGGTGTGTATCTGACAGGGTGTGTATCTGACAAGGTGTGTATCTGACAGGCCTGCAGTTCTTAACATTCTATCTGAATTTCTGTGTTCTGTCCCGGTTTGCTCAAATAAATTTGTTTGCTTGTGACCCTGATCCTCTACAATGCAGTTTTGTTTTATACCCGTCCTGCTGGTCTCTAAGCTTGGGTTAGGCTTTGATTTTGCACTTAAACTACCAGCCCTGATCAAGGCCTATAGTGACCACCCAGCTGTACATAAGCAGCCCTCTAGTGAGACTCTCCTGGTTCCCCTATCAGGGCCAGTGTATGCATTCTCGGTGCCCTAGATGCCCCCCCCCCCTGCCCCTTATCTAGTGTGGAACAAGGCAGCTTCTACTTGGGAGTGTGGCCCTGAGCTATGACATCATAGTCTAGCTCCACGCTCCCAGCCCATTACAAACCTGGTGGGGCCGCAGCCGACGACTTCACAAGTAAGAAGTTGCTGGCTGTTGCCCCATCATGATAGAGGCAGAACTCGGTGTCGGTACCACAGTGACAATGGAGACCCTGAATGAGAAATGACATTATGTCACTCATTTGGAATTTTATGCGCCCTCTACATCCTGGCGCCCTATACCACCTTGGTTTGCATAGTGATAGTGGCGGCCTTTGGCACAACCCAGCAAAGAAGCCAACGCACACTTGCAGGGTTCCTGGTGAAGACCATTGTTACTATGATATTCTGTGTCCCAGCCAGTGACAATCACTAGGGGCATAATGGCTCCACAACTGGACTTGTCGTGACTATTCGTTTATAAGCTTATATCTTATTACATCACATTACTTTTACTGTTTACTGTACTTTTTACCTTAAAGGAGATACTGGATACATGTTGCCTTAATAATAAATGCATAATGATTAAATCAGCACAGACATTCTGTGCATAATTGAGTAATACAGACTGATAAATCATGAATATTATTCTGTTATCCCTTATGGTGATATTCTCCTTAAATACTTTTACACTTTTTAAATTGTAATGTATTGTTCATTTACTGATGTTGAAATAGAGGTTGAAATTCTTTTCATCCTGATTATCCAGTAACCTAATTCTCTCTCTAATCATAGGGTGAAGAAGGAGAACGAGGCTTGGATGGAATTCCTGGACAAATTGGCCCACAGGTGACTTTCATTCTACTATACACTTGTAACTAACTGACTGGAGGTCCAGTGTGAGAGGGCAAAGAGGACAAGAGGGAGAATAGTTTGGGAGTCGGTGGGGTTATCAATAAGAATGTTGAGCTCATCTAGGATGAAGGAAGGTAAATCAGAGGAGAGAAGGTTGGGAGGGCACCAGGTGGGAAGGTTATCAAGGAATTGGGAAACAGGAGCTCGGGGATGGAAAATGACCAGAACAAAAATGCAAATTTGATAGTAGAGAAAAATGTTGTATACCTTAAAGAAGTAGAAGGAGAGAGTACTCAGGGTAAACTACCAACAAGATGCAGAGGGGAGGGAGCAGGAGGTCATTGCCTTGTCTACCTTTAGGTCTGGGATTGTGGGATTAGGAGAGAACCCTGATAGGAAGAGTTTTTCGGGGGAAGTGGTGTCAGAGGAAGAGAATCGGGTTTCTGTGAAGGCAATTAAGCTTATAGAGCTAAGATAAAATATTGTGAATGGCCAGTTTATTGCAGATAAAGGAGAGAGGGACGTGGAGAGATGTGGATAAGGTTGACATGATTGCAGTTACGTGAGAGTGGCTGGTTGTGATGGTAGGAAGGACGGGAGAGAAACGTGGGGATAAGATGGGGCCTGGCAGCCTAGAGGTGTCAGCTGGAGAGGAGGAGGTTGTAGAAGGAGGGGGGTGTTGTAGTGATAGTAGGTTGGTACGTTGTGTATTTGAGGGGGCAGAACATAGTGTAGTAAGTGGGTCTGAGAACATATTAAAAAATTGGAAACCTGAGGGGAAGGCTGGATGGGACATGAATGCAGAGGAAATGGAGAAGGGGAAAATCAGTGATGAAGAGGAAGTGAAACAGGAGGTGAAGAGGGGAGGAGTAGAGGAAGCAGAGGTGAGGATGGCAGAGGTGAGGATGGCAGAGGTGAAGATGGCAGAGGTGAGGATGGCAGAGGTGAGAATGGCAGAGGTGAGGATGGCAGAGGTGAAGATGGCAGAGGTGAGGATGGCAGAGGTGAGGATGGCAGAGGTGAGCATGGCAGAGGTGAAGATGGCAGAGGTGAGGATGGCAGAGGTGAGGATGGCAGAGGTGAGGATGGCAGAGGTGAGCATGGCAGAGGTGAAGATGGCAGAGGTGAAGATGGCAGAGGTGAGGATGGCAGAGGTGAGGATGGCAGAGGTGAGCATGGCAGAGGTGAAGATGGCAGAGGTGAGGATGGCAGAGGTGAGGATGGCAGAGGTGAGGATGGCAGAGGTGAAGATGGCAGAGTTGAGGATGGCAGAGGTGAGGATGGCAGAGGTGAGAATGGCAGAGGAGAGGATGGCAGAGGTGAGCATGGCAGATATGAAGATGGCCTGGGCAGCTGAACAGAATGGGTACACAAGATATAAAAAGTCTTGTGGCAGGAAAGAAAAATGTAGAAGGATGAGCAGTTATAATAAAACGAAGGTAAACAGTGAAGAATAATAGAGCCAGAAATAAGAATAAAAATTGATAAAAATGGATTGTGTGAGCTTTGTTTCTGCCTATGTAGACGGTTAAAGTGGATGGAGCTGGCATTAAGCAGTACGGGGGTAATAGTGATGGCAGAGGGAGAGATAGGATACTAGACAGGACAAGTTTGGAGAGAAGAGTAGTGAAAGTGGGTAGGAGAAACAGAGAAGGTAAATTAAGCATGTGCATAGTGGTGTGATAGGAGGGATGCCGATGAATGATGGTTATATCGGGTAAGTATTGAGAGTGGAGGAGGTACAGTCGCTTCTCTTGATCTCAGAAGTTAGGTGAAGCTCAAAATCCAGTTATAACTCTTCCAGATATGATACCTGCAGTGCGCCCGGGTTTTCAGCAGGATTTGATGGAGCGGCCGACGTTTGCAGAGGTAGAAGCAGATGTATCAGTGACCGTAGTTTTGCAGAGCAGTGTGAGATTATTGAAATGAGATAAAGGGGCAGCGATGGTTAATTTTTAGGGGTTTTACTTTTGCACCATCTCCACGCTGATGGTACATGGGGCCTCAGCTACGATCCGATCTGGGTTTTCTGCGATTTTGCTGAGAAGTCCAATCTGTAACCCACTCTGAGCAATGTAATAAAAGCTTTATGCACACAGTATTACTGTAATAAATGCACGGCCATATTCCATCATTATCATGATTCACTGAGGTCATAAATTAGGCTAAACCCAGCAGTATTTAGGAGAAGGTAGAAGCATTTCTTTTATTGAATAGGGTGTTTGTAAAGTAGTAGAAAGTTATACTTTGATGTGACATTTACACAGCGCATCTTTGGTGGTTCCTCTGCGTTCTTCTAGGCTGCAGAGTTGTCTCCTAGAAGTAGGCAGCGCACAATGACCCCCCCTTGTTTTTGTAGTTTGTTCTTTTCGAAAGTGACTGCAATCACGTTCTAAACCAGCAGATGGCAGCAGAAATCACCCTGAAGCTTTTCTTAGCTTAATGATCACATTCTTATTCTAATTTGTATCATTATTTAATATTCCATTTACAGTGATTTGTTTATGGTAAATGTGCTTCTTTTTGCAGGGACAACCTGGTGATCAAGGCCTGTCCGGCCCACCTGGAGACAAGGTAAAAGTAAAAGGATGTATTTCTCTAGGATCATTATCTTTCCTTTATATCATTATATACAGTAATAGATTCTCAGTACAGAGTTTAAGGCAGAATCCTCATTAGAGGGAGCTATTAGCTCTCCCACTTCCAGGCAGCCTTAGAGGGAACATTGTGTACGGCCACAGTATTACACAGTCTAAACTGTAATTAATTCTAATAATATGAAATTAATAAATCTGAAATTAATAAAATGTTATGTTGTTATAATATTGTCACCGTTTCCTATTATTGTGTCCCCTGTACGATATAATCGGTGGCTGTGTATAATAAGTACGGTTGGTACTGTGGTACAGAGCTACAGGGATCTTGCAGCTTTTCCATCCATACCCTAGTGTAAGTATTTGGCGTTCCTGCCGACATCTAGATACCTCCCTCCTACAGCTCTGCGTTATTTAAAATAAAGGAATCTGGTATTTGTCTTATGTCTGTCGCTGGACATATCATCTTCTGCATAATCCATTTCTATATTAACAAACATCTCTTTAAAACTTATATTTAGCAACTAAGAGGACAGTTTATCAAAGGGCGATAGGGCTTTTATGAGTTTCCTCTTATACATTAAATGATTACTGTGGGCGATAACACTGATGTCACTACCAATCACTTCCATACATTATCGCTGTTTTACGCTATGCATGGAGGAGCGTATTTAGCAAATATTATGGCGTAATACTTCACCTCTTATCGCTATTTCACGAGGGCAAAGGCAGTCTCAAATCCTTTCAATTGCTTTGCCTTTTGATTAAAGCATTTTTTAATGGATGAAGATGTAATTTTTTTAAAATACATTTTATCTATTTTTAAATAATTCCTTTGCCCCCTCCCCTCCCATTAGTGGAATTTAAAGCCAAAAATCTTGCCTTTCTGCGCCACAGTGCGTGGCCCTTGGAAAAGGGGTCAGTTAAGCCTTGCCAACCCAGACAGCAATCAGGACTGAGCTGATAAACAAAATAATTTATATTTATCATACAACTGATACATTTCTTGCAGGATGGGTATTTTATCATTTGTCCATACACTGAATTCCACAGAAATAACAACAGGATCATCACAATGTTACTTAATTGTCAATGTTTCTCTCTGACAGAATGCTGTATCCCTGTTTTCCCTAAATAACTTCCTATTTGGGAAAAAATTCCTAGTGGTGTTAAGTACACAATAGTCCATATCTGATAAGCTGCTCACAATACTTACAGTTCTTTCTCCAGTCATATTCTAGGTCCCTGTATTAGTCCACTAAATGTATAATATGTACGTAATAAAATGTTCAATTGCAACCCAACATCATCCGTTTTCATTTTTAAATATAAATGATCAGTGTTTTCTCATTAATTTGTTTCTTTCTCCAAATATGGTGTCATTATTTTGATCTTCTATTGTTTATATACTATACAGCATTTAATGTATTAATGGATATTTATAGATGCGATAAATAACATCATTTTTAAATAATGGCATCTTCTTGTAGGGTGAAGCAGGTCCCCCGGGATTGTCCGGATCAGATGGACGGAGAGGAGAAAAAGGAAGTCAGGTACTGGGAGTGTTTTTAATTTTAAGTATTTTTGTCTTATAATTAGAGATGCTCAAGCTCGGTTCCGCGAGAACCGAACAGACCCGAACTTAGCAGATCCGAGTACCGAGCTGAGCCGGCTCGGTACTTTCGCACGCCCTCGGAATTGAAAACGAGGCAAAACGTCATTATTACGTCATCGGATCTCGGATCTCACGAGCTTTGGATTCTATAAGTACCGCCCTCCACAGCGATCCAGCGCCATTTCACAGAGGGACACAGAAGGGGTAGCACAGTTCTTGGCAGTTTCTAGTGCAGTTGGGCAGCGTCATAGGTAGAATAGAAAGAGATGAGGTAGCAGTGTTCTTCAAAGTCTCAGTGACATTCAGGAGAGCTCCATTGCTCCATTGCTAATTGTCATTGCTGAAAAAGAAATAATAGGTCTGGCAGGCTTAGAGCTAGATTTACTAAGCTGCGGGTTTGAAAAAGTGGGGATGTTGCCTATAGCAACCAATCAGATTCTAGCTTTCATTTATTTAGTACCGTCTACAAAATGACAGCTAGAATCTGATTGGTTGCTATAGGCAACATTCCCACTTTTTCAAACCAGCAGCTTAGTAAATCTAGTCCTTAGTCTTCTAAATCTGCAGTCTTTGTTTGAAAGTGTATGAAAATAATATTGTGACCTGTGAGGTGGTCAAAATTGACTGCAAATGACTTGAAATTAGTGTTATAGAGGTTAATAATAATGTAGGACGAAAAAAAATGCAAAAATATGGGATTTTAGCAAAAAAATTGGTATCCAAAACCAAAAAGGCGCAAGGGCGGTTTTGCCAAAACCAAAACCAAAACACGAAGTTAATCCAGATCCAAAACCAAAACAAGAACACGGGGGTCAGTGAACATCTCTACTTATAATGTGACTGTTTAGTGAACGATCATGTACATAAACATCTGCCATCTATATACATAAGCCGGACACATAGATGGCCAGATTGGATTAGAGTCATCTGTTCAGTGCTCGGGACAAGCAGCCGCGTCTCCTCTGCTGCTGGCGCCCATTAGTGCATTCAGAAGCACAGGTTTAAAAGTGATCTAGTTGATTTTGATCATATCATTATCAGGTTTGGAAGTTGTTTAGGGGCTACCCAACAACGAGAGTGTGTAGCCAGAAGATAATACTGGACATAGACGTTGATTTTAAACTGGCACAATGCACACAGTGCCTTAAAGACTCAAATGTAATTTAAAGTTATCTATTCAAGGTACATTATGGTTGGAGATAAGATTCGGGAGAAAACTTTTATTGGTGTATTTTTTTATAATTTTTCTGCCGATGTATGATAATGTGCTGTGTAATGTTTATAGGGAGAAAAAGGACCAATTGGACCATTAGGCCTTAAAGGAGATAAAGGAGATACGGTAGGTAAACATGATAGAATAATGATTATATAATTTTATAGTACAAAGCACATATGCTGTCCTAGGCTTCTTAGCAGTGTCAGAATTATTACATCGGCTACTATAGAGTCCGCCGGTGTGAGAGGTCCCGTTGTTGTTGGTCCATCCGCTCTGGAGGCCTCAGCTCTGTTCTTCTGAGCCTGAGTGGGGCGCTGGAGTGGATCGTCTGGGGTCCGACGACTGAGTCTTGAGTCTCTTCTTCTCAGTGAGATCTCAACTAGTTCCCAGTGAATAGATAAGCCCCCTCATTTGTTCAAACCACATCATGGTCAACGTCATTGTGTGTAGTGTCAGGTGATAGATGCACTTTTATGCATATTTACATTAAGATAAGCAGTGCCCAGAATAGCCCCGGGGCAGTTACATGATATCAGTTGGCTCCAGGACATCTGGTACCCCTTCTACCCCGGTAGTTACACCCAGGAGTCTATCCTTCCTTGGGATATTTTAAGTACTTTTGTGAAAGATTCATTGCAAAGATAATGGAATGTGCCTAATATCAGTGCATTACTCCCATATTTATCTTCCGTCACCCTTACAGAGACTAGGGGCTATAACCCAACTAAATACTGTGTCATCGTTGTGTAGTATATTATAACTAGACCTTATTCATTGTAGCCCAACAATTTATGTCGCCGTTTTACCATGTGTAAGTCAACATTGTTTTGTGAACGATCTGAAGTTTAAATATTTTTTATTGAAACATTTATTTTTGTTAATCAGGGTTCGGTTGGCCCTCCTGGTTTACCTGGAAAAGCGGGATCAGTAAGTAACAGCAACATGCGGGTTTTAAGTACTTCAATTAAATGACTAATTGACTTGTAATTATTACCACAATGGCGTGCCCAGTGATTTCTGTAAACAAGATAATTTGGTGTAAAATACTAAGACTCCTAAGTACAAATATAGCTGGTTGACCTAAAGGTCCTTTTAAAGTCATGTGATGAACGGGCCTCAGTTCATAAAAATATTGTAAATTAATTGGGGGAGGGGGGGGGGGGTTTAGCTAGCCATGAAAATGTCACACTTTAATAGTGATGTGTTGTTTTTACAACACAATGCTATGCAATAGATGATATGATTAGGTATTATACAACACTGTAACAGTATGATTAATGTAGACATTACTTTATATGACATAAGCCTTCAATTTCTACCTTTGCCAGTAATTTTTGTATTGTTTACTGTACTGTGTTTTAACATTTGAAATAGACAGAAATTGACATTGAAGGTTTCCTGTAAAAATGTGTATACAGTTGATGAACATTACATCATATCTGCGCAGTGTTCAATAGAAGGCTGTACAGTGTACACAGGATGTGGTGCTTCCCTGTCCTGTGTCCCCCCTGGGATCATATGATGAAGAAGAGACGGCCAACGGATCGAAGAAGACGATAATACGTTTGTGGAGCTGGTGTATAATATCTCATGTCAGCTCCAGTTAGAGCAAATACACAGTTGCTGTAAAAATTTAAATATATTTGTAGCGTCCCCCAAGGTCTATTCTCAGTTACTGTGGGAAATTCTAAAACATTTATTATATTATATATTATTATATTATAGAGATACAAAATAAACAGTAAAAAAAACAAAAATAACCCAATAAAGCTCCAAAAAATGCAGAAAATTACACATATTAAGTATATATATAAATGTGAGAGACGGGAGAACACATGTTAGGACCTATCGCTAGTAACATGGTCTACGCATTTCATGAAGAAAGTGTATTTTTTTTACTATTTTTGTCTTATTTCAGTTTACTAACTCATGACTTTGTAAAAATGGCAACAAAAGAAAGCCCTAGATCAGTGTTGGCTAACCTGTGACACTCCAGGTGTTGTGAAACTACAAGTTCCAGCATGCTTTGCCAATGTATAGCAGCTTATTGCTGGAAGGGTATGCTGGGACTTGTAGTTTCACAAACACCTGGAGTGTCCCAGGTTAGCCAACACTGCCCTAGATGTCAAGAAAAAAAGAATTACCTAACATCCTAACGAATAAAAAAAAGCTAGTCGTTTAACTAGATCTTAACAAAAGTGCTAAAACGCGTCTAGTCACAGGCAAGCTACAAAGTCATCTGGCAATTAAGAGGTTAATACATGGCAAAGCAGACTAAAAGTTAAGAACTATAATTTGTCAACCATTTCAGTGATATGAATTAAAGATGTGTGAATTTTCTTTTAAGAGTTAATATTAGGTTTACTGAAACAGCCCCACATTCAAACATTGCTAACTTCATGATGAAGCTTTTCCCAGAGACTGGATCATGTGATGTTTTGCAGCCTCACTCCTCGCAGAGACGTCAGACATCCCATTCCACTCTATAATACACCTGCTGGTTTCACTTCACAAAGATTATTAGCTCTAACATATCTGTTTTCTTTCAGACAGAGACCGTAGTTGGGGAGCCCGGAATTCCTGTAAGTATTATACGGACTATCTGTCCAATGCAATATTCTGGGAGCTGATGTTAAAGTTGCTCGATGGCTGTAATTGTCTGTAACAGTGACATCCTGGCCAGCAGTTTTCATGGTAACCGATATGTCATCTTTAATATGAAGCATTGGTCTGTGAATAAGATAATCCTGGCAGCATTTAATGAAGCAGGGAGAGGAAAGGTAAACAAACAATTTAATTAGGCCAAGGCTGAATGGATGCTTTTCTTTTCTACATCTTAACAACCAATCAAATTATCTTCATGCTTTCGCTGAGCTAGTTGCAGGCTTCCTTGTTTACGTAGAGTCAAAAATAATGAATCCACTTATTATCGGTATAAGTCAGAGGAGGGGTTCTAGCGACAAGTTCTTAAAGCTACAGGCCTTTATTGTTTAAATTGTCATTTCGTTGTGTAGATTAAGTGTCATAATAACACACAGATAAAGGAGATTTATATTATGCTGAAAAACATCAAAGTGAAACAATTTTTCTGTGACAGGTAGAGAAGGGACTTTAAAATGAATGGAAAAAAAATCATATTTTCAGAAAATAAGTTTGAATAATTGTATAGTTGATTTGGACTAGTCTGATAGAACACTATTTGTTTATCATAGTGAGAAACATAAATCATATATATAACTAATACAGTAACTTTGTCATTGTAGCCAATTATATTCTATGTGAAGACAATACCAATAAAACTGAAAAAAGAGAGTTTTATGTCTGAAATGACCGTACACATGTTAACATCTGTACATTTTCCAATTTTTGGTGATGTAGTACACATGGCTCAGCCACATATGGATAAAGATATAAATTATAGCGACAAGATAAACTTTTGCAACAGTGATAGTTATAAAATTACCAAGGAAAAATTCGGAAGCTTGTTTTCCCAAGAACATCTTGTTTGCTGGAAAATTGTGAAAGTGAAATCTCTGAATTGTCCTGGGTATCAGACCCTAGTGGGATGAAGCCTCCTGCCCAACCTCTCGTTAACCCACGCAAGGCACCCACTGACCTGAACACACATGAGGATATCCAGGAATTTACATTGTGTACACTCAACCAAAGAAAGCATTAACCCCTTCATTATGTCACATCCCAGTACATGTAACTGGAAAAACAAAGAACATTTTCTTTTAGTTCAACACAGACCTGTCTGAGAATACATAAGGGAAATAAACAGCATAGATATAATGGTAAATGTATCAAGCTGCGAGTTTGAAAAGTGGAGATGTTGCCTATAGCAACCGATCAGATTCTAGTTAACATTTATTTTGTACATTCTACAAAATGAAAGCTAGATTCTGATTGGTTGCTATAGGCAACATCTCAACTTTTCTTATCTGCCGGAAAACTCGCAGCTTGATACATTTACCCCTTTGTCTTTATTTGCACTCAGTGTTCCATGTGAGAGAAGATCTCTATGTTCTATTGCTGTCTGTCAGCTCAGAATAGATCTGTGTAGGTGTTACGTGTAAACACGGCATGAGCTGCGCCATAAGTAAATAACACTAGCTTGGGAAAAGTATTTGGGCTCCTGGCAACCAGACTATAGATGGCCTTGATTCTCTGCTCACACACCACGCTGCAACACCTTCTTCTCACCACTAGATGGCGATCAGATCATTTTTCTTACAGATACCAGTCTTTGTATAATACAAACTGAAGCAGGTTTAAAAGTCCATTAACAAAAAATAATTAATACATATATGTAGCCTTGAAAACAAAATAATTTTTAGTTTTAACCCATTCTATTCTTCAGCTCAGTTTTCGTGCCTGTTCTCTTTTCCCATAGAAAGCATAGGGATGTCCTATTTAATTCTTTTTGCACAATATTTTTTAATCCAATACTTCCCTGTATAGCTTTGTACACCCACTTCACAGTCAGATGGTTCCCACTAATCTCTGGTGATATGTAACGCAAGGGAAACGCACAAAGCTTCTATGTAACGGGATATCTGTCTTTTCTAACTAGGACAATATTTTGCCTTTTGTGTGTTTTTTTTATCCTTTAAAATGATTTGTTTTATGTTTTCCTTTTCCATTATCCAGGGAATTCCTGGCGACAAAGGGGAACAGGGAGAACAAGGGAATACAGGAGACCCGGTAAGTGATCATTATGTTTTTATGATAAAGTTACACAAATATAAATATTAATCCAAAATGTTTAAATGGGACGAGAGCGCTGACTGGATGACGGCTTTTTGCGACCTTGGACAAGTTACTTTGTCTTTTTGTTTCCCAGGCACCAAAACATAAACTATACGACCCATTGTGTAGGGAAACAGTGTGACCCAATCTGTCTGTCCATCCATATGTACTAAAGAAGAATGATCAGCACACTGGGGTCACGCTGCTCGTTTTAAAAGTGTTATTCAAAACCGTCCGGTACATGACATTAAACACTGATTAGTAAATGTGATTGCATTATTATATTAATAATGATATATTCTCTAGCTAATGGTTAGACAGAGATATCTTCTTTCTACGTCAGATAAAGAAATGCGTAAGGTGATACATTGTAGCCCTTCCACAACCTGCTTCTTTGTATATGATTGTAATTTATTTATTTGTTATCCCTGGCTGTTAAACATTCCAAAACTTTTTGCTGCTATATAAAGGATACTACTAATGGCAATAATAATAATATTAATAATAATAATAATAATAATAATAATAATAATAATAATAATATAATATAATGAATTCAAGCACTTGTGTGAACTATTGAAGCCAATTTTGAAATGTCGCTCCTTCTTTTCAGGGACCACAAGGACTGACTGGAGATGTGGGCCCCATAGGACCTGCAGGGCCACAGGTATGAAAATTCAGTCTACTGTGTCAATTTACTAGGAACTAGTGACATAATTCATACTTGCCAACTCTCCCGGAATATCTGGGACAGTCTCTCGGGCTCCCGGGAGAGAGGGCAATTCTCCCGATTCCCGGGCAGCGGTGGTAAGTGAATGGAGGAGGCGGGGCTTAATGGCATCACGGCCGCGTCATTGTGGCCCCGCCCCCTTGTTTTATTGGACGAAAAGGTCGTGACAGCTTTGGGGACGGGGCTAACGTCGCAATTCTTCGAGCCCCGCCCCCACACACCCACCTGACCCCCGGACCTCCCGGAACTTAACCTGCCAATGTTGGCAACTATGACATAATTGCAGCATAAACACTCAGGAGGCAGCGATTATGTGGGCAGAACCAGTATCCATGAGAATGCAGCCTATCAGCCTGCTAGGAGCTGGCGACATCAGTGAGGCATGAGGTACGAGGCACGTCTGTGTGACAGAACGGCGTTCCTGGAGTAATGTCCTGCATTTTGTTTTACAAGTTAATTTACTCCCAAAGTTTGGAAATGTGGCACATTACGAAAATATTAAAACTAAATAAATTGTAAAATTAAATAGCATGGCCCCCACATTCCCCCACATCCTCGACCAGCCCCCACCACTAAACATGGGCTCCAGCCCAGTCTGATTACCCCAGGACTGTGCTGGTTGCAGGAGGAGGGGGTGCAATGTATAATCTGCCTCTCCCTCCTAGAGGCCCACCAGCCCATGCTGAAAGCTTTGGGGCTCTTCCTGACACCCCTGCGCTGTGGGGTTGCTGCATTAACAAAATTTGTCCCCCTGGAGGGGTAACTTTGTGGATTATATCAAAAACAATAAGAAAATCTGCAAAACAGTTTTAAAATGTTGCTCATCTCGGGGGATGAGTGTGAAGGGGCGTGGCCGTGCGAATAGCATACTTAAGCCCCTCCCCTGGCGCTCAGTGCTGCGATTTTCAGCATAATACAGTGGGGGCGGGGCCAAGATGACGTGATTCACTGTTAATTGCGTCACTAAGCCCCTATTTGCTGCCCACCAATAGGGCTGAAATGCGGGAGTTTGTGTTGCTCTCCTGAGAATCCGGGAGAACTAGAATTTCGGGAGTCTCCCAGACATTCTGGGAGAGTAGGCAACTATGGTTTATCTTACAAATAAATTCTTGCTGATAGGTTTTTAAAGATACGAGTGTCTCTCTTTGATTAAATGTATTGTTTTATACTTATTACTAAGATTAGGGTAATGTGCGGCTCTCTTGAGGGTTAGACGGACGCCCATGTAGGGACGCCCATTTTTAACAAGTTGCCCATCATTGCGTTACGCCATAGCACAAATTGAAAACCAAAGTAGGTGGTATTTCCACTATGACCACAAGGTGGCACCAGCGGGTCCAATGCATCCATATGATGGACTTGCACAATGCTTCTGGTTCATTACAGCTCTTTGATGTTTCATATAACTGTTATTATAAAGATATATATATTGAATAAGGCTGCACGTCTCTTTAATATTCCATATTGAAATAAACCAGCACAACAGTGTATAGCAATCAATGTAAGAATGTGTTAGAGCCGTTGCATCGTATAGCAGCTCACTTACACCTCTCTGTATTAGAATCTCTTGCGCTGATGATGGCCTCTAGAGAGGGAGACTAATAAGACAGTGCCAATAAAAACTAGGAACCTGTCAGATCCATACCTGCAATTTACCATCCCCTTTATTACCAGGATGAAGGATACTTTCATCTGCCTGTCTGACTGTCTCTCGGGTCTGCTCAAACTTGTGCAGCGGAGATGTGTGTGTGTGTGTGTGTACGTGTGTGTGTGTGTGTGATGGTGTGTGTGTGTTTGTGTGTGTGGGCGTGTGTGTGTGTGCATGTGTTTTTTGTGTGTGTGTACATGTGATGGTATGTGTGATTGTGTGTGTTTGTGTGATGGTGCTATGGTGTGCGCGTGTGTGTGTGTACATCTGTGTGTGTGCACGTGTTGGTTTGTGTGTTTGTGATGGTGTGTGTGTGTTTGATGATGTGTGTGTTTAACATACCTTTTTATGCTATTTATTTATTGTGGGGACAGATTTATAGTTGGGGTAGGATATGTCCTAGATCAGCTTTAAATTTCAGTGTAAAAATAAAGCTATCAAGTATTTGTGTGCTGGAGAAAAAAGCAGACAGTATGTAACTTATGTGCAAAATAATAAACTAATTTGCACCCCTTGCATTGTAACATGGTTTGGCCCAGAGGACATTTACTCCTTTCTTTGCCTTACTTTCCTTAATGACTCAGGCCTAATGTGTGAAATGTGCACAATGGAACTTGTGATCCCCTTTTGATATGATGCTGAATAGCAGATGTATTCGGGGGCGCACGCAGGATTTTTCCCCCCGAAAAAAAAAATATATAGAGAGAGCTGCTGCACATGTGGCTGCGCATGCGCATTAGCTCCATTTCGGTGGCACTGCATTGTACAGCAGCCGTGCGCTGCTATGTAGGGGCACTGTTTAGCCCCCGTTCTTCGCGGAAGGGGGGGTTCTGTAGAACCAGAAACCCCCCTGTGAGCGCCCCTGGTATTACATCTACTCCACAACAATTCTCACTAATAAATGGGGATAGCAATTGCCCAATGTCTACAGAAGCAATGACCACGGTCCTATCCCCCATGCCTCAATGCACAATGGCTATGTGCACATTTCGTTGGGCTATGCCCTCTGCCTGCATTGCAGAGACGTTACAAGTGATGAATTTAGGGGAAATCATTTGGCAATAATATAAATGGATAAATGGGACTCATTAGGCCACACCCAGATTTACTCAGACAGCGCCACTTTCACGTCACATGACACCACAACGATTTTCTGGACCTTCGTGGTGGTGGTTTGACGCACACAGATTTTGTGGCATATTTAATAAAAGCTGCCATATATAGCAATAAGTCACTTTATCACTTTTCTAGACACCTAAATAGTGGCTGAGGGTTTTTTTGTTCTTGTGGAAACTGTGCAAATACTGTCTGTACTTGTTCTTAAGATCGTGTAACACACTTATGACGTCTCTGCTGTATTTTATTTTCTGAACTAAGATCATGTTTCCTATATGTAATTCATAATATTCAGCACTGACGCAAGCATCAATGTACTTGTTCTATGCTAATTATACAGTCCAGGAAATATTAATAGATGTGCAAACATGGATCATAGCATTAGGACACTGTGAAACCATTAACACACTACTTATTATTACTATGTAAAGAACACAGCATATATAACTATTACGCCCCATGACTTTATTACCGAGCTGTTTGGCCTCTGGGTGCAGGATATTGTATATTATTAGGATTGACATTTATTAGGACTATTACAGCATTTGTTTCATTATATCTGAGGAAGTGGAGGACGTTCCTTTCTGTGCAACAGTTAAGGCATCTCTAGACACCAACATTAACATGGTCAGACATGAAGCTTTGTGCCAGATTATCCGGACATTCTACTGCAGATCTCTTAACAGAGAAGGTGCCAACTGGATTCAATACAGGTCAAAAAAAAACATTTTCAGTCCATTAAGCGACTGTCATATAAGCCTAATACTCCTGTGTATGTATGCACCAGTCTATAGCGTGCATTTCTGCAAAGTAAGCCTGATTCTGCTGGGTCAGATACAGACACATCTCCATCCTAACATGGCAACGTGCTGTTAAAGTTTGAAAAACAGCATGTTTATTAGACACAGTTCTGTTACTGCAGGTGTATTATTCAACTCAGTGGAAAAAAAAATAATGTGACTTGTTAATATCAAGACTTCTCCTGTGCTGCTCCAAACTTATGGAGTTCCTTACCATCCCGATCAGACTCTCCCACAGCCTTCAAATCTTTAAATGCTCTCTGAAATCTCTTTATTATAGCCTACACTACTCCTGCCTATACTACCTACACTAATGCACCCTCACAGCTGCCCAAATCTCCTCTTGGAGCTACACTCACTTCTCTAGTCTCGGCCGTGCCCTCTTCCAATTAGAGTGTAAGCTCTCATGAACGGGGTCCTCCATACCCTTTGTTTTCATGTCTGCATTTATTTTGTCTAATTGGTATGTCCCTGTTTTATGTATGTCCCGTGGTCCCCACTACATGGCGCTGCAAAGCACTGTGGCGTCTTGCAAATAAGCAATAAAAATAATAATAATGAGATCAATTAGTGACTTTACTAAATATTTGCATTGTATCTGTTTGCTATTTGTTCCCTAGTGTTAACTGTTTAGCTGCTGCATACAAGACTTTTAAACCAACCTCAGCTGCTAGACATTTTAAATTAATCCCACACACTCCGCTCAGATACCGAAACACGACTGTGCCATATTTATTGGAGAACAAATGGTGGACACCAGCAATGGAGGAACAGATGATATACTAGAGTCATGTGTCTACCTTCTGGTTTAAGAAGGCTGCTACTCATAGTTCGCTATTCTCACAGAATATCTGGGAGACTCCAAGACATTCTCCTACTAGAGCACTTACCTGCCTGCAAGGTGGGTGGTAACCTGCCATAACGGCACAGTGTCATCATACACATGGCCCCGCCCACTTGATGATACAAATGACATCATCAGGTGGAGCATCCTATTCTTTTCATATCTCCCCTGTCCATAATAGTGAGGCATGGTATAAAAAGTGATTTTGATGTTTTTACTGTATAGTCTGCAGCACTTATAGACTTTCTGTGGTTCTCTAGCAGTTTTGAAACTACAAGTATGTGGCAAGACATTCTGGGACTTCCCAAGTCTGTTAAAGAACAGTAGAACGCCAAAGTAAAAAGTGTGGGACCATTGAACATGTAATGTCTGTGGGTGTCTCAGTCTGTTGTTATACAGGATACAAAGCAGATGCCCAATTACTATTTTGTAATCAAGACCACTTGACAGCTATTAGGTGCAAAAATATACTCTGTATTAGAACCACAATATTTATTTTAATGTCCTGTGTTTTTTAATACAGGGCCCTAAGGGACAGGATGGAGGCAAAGGAGAACGGGGACCAAAGGGAGATATTGTAAGTATGTAAAATAGTATCATTAATTAATACTACGGTGAACTCGGTTAGTGAGGAAAGTTCTGATAGATCCCAAATGAAGAGTGACACAGCCAGATGAGGTCTGGAAAGAGCTATTTTATTCACTGTTTGTCGTCTCCTCAGATGTATCTGTGTTATGTGATTATGACGCGTTTCACACCTGTCAGACAGAAAGTATGAATTACATGAGTCCCGCCTGTCTGTGAGGCGAATAGATGAGTCAATAGCTCCATATTTACCAACTTATGTGATTAATACAGCTAAGTAACCCCTCCCCCACCACTCCAGAGGGCGTCATGTGATTCATAACATCACAAGATTGGTGTGTGAAGGGTTTAACATAAATGCAAGGAAATATGTCTTCACTATGAGAAGCAATGAAAATATTTCCTCATTAATTAGTTCATGTTGTGACTCGTGTCTAATCTGCAGGTAACAAGGAACGCTCTCGATGCATTTACAACTTTAGCATTTTGTATATTACTTTACTTGTGCTGCCAGCCCTGTACTACCAGCCTGAGTGAATTTAGCTTATCGCAACCTTCATTATCTTTTCTTTGTAGGGTCCACCGGGCCTAGCTGGTCAGCCTGGAGCCAGGGGGCTACCGGGAAATGTGGTAAGTGTGTCCTCATTATAACCTCCCGCAGACAGATCGGAGAATATTCTGTTACATGTTTTGTATTTGTGTGTAATTAGTAATGTATGAGTGAAAGCATCAAGGATGGTTAATTATCAAAACCAACAATGATGTTATTTGTTTCACTTTAAATGAACATGATATATAGCAAGTAACACCCTGTAACATTTATTATATATGTATGAAAATAAATATATGCAGACTGTATTGGCTGTGCTTATAATAAACTATACTCCAGGATAACTTCAATGTACTGTGTATACATATATGTATGTATGTATGTATGTATGTATGTATGTATATCTATGTATATTTATGTATATATATATACAAGTTAACCCGTGCATGATACTCATGCATTCTAGTCAAATCAAGCTACTTAAGGTGTTAAAAAGGTTCTTGTCATGCATTTGGGCCATAGCCCAGGCCTCAACCACCAACCACTCCCCACTGTCACCCCCGGCAACCACCAACCACTCCCCACTGTCACCCCCGGCAACCACCAACCACTCCCAACTGTCACTTCTCCTTCAAGAAATATATATATATATTTTTTTAAATCTTTATAAACACTTTTAACAATTAACAAATTAAATTAACAAATTAAACCATCTTAGTATACCAAATTTCAGGCCTTTCTGAATTTTTTTTTCCACACACACTAAGAATTTAGTAGGTCAGTGTATAACTCCGCCCAGCAGGTGGCGCTGCAGCTTGGTTTTATTTTTTCCACACACACACAGACTAACACACGCCACTAGACATTTATATATATATATATATATATATATATATATATATATATATATATATATATATAATGTTTTGGAATCAGTAGCATCTCAAAATCCTTCAGTCTATTATACTGGCTGATTGTTTTGTTTTTCTGACTTATCTTTTATCGTAAATCAGTTTTACATGTCACCTGCCTCTTCTTTTTCAGTTGGTTCCAGTTAATTATAGTCAAGTGGATAGGATGTACTACTTATGACCAATTGGTGGTGATACAGACCCCAGCATATACTTGTTGCAAGTTGTTAAATATTTTAGTCCACGCTGAATACTGACAGTACACCATTATATTTACATCACTAGAATGTCTGTTGAATCTGTCTCCTCCTTTTATTGTGCACAGAATTGCCAGTGATAGGGTCAAGTGCACATATTTTGCAATAGACTTTCAACAAAATGAGCATATTGACTATAGATAATACTCGATTAGCAGTTGATCAGTGGCAGGACAATAGGGACCCAACCACACTGGGATCTAGTAGATCTGGTGGCTCCGCTGTGACCCCAATATGCTGAGCAGAGTTAGTGCTGTTCTTTTCTTCAAGATGACAGAATCTTCAGCGTAACCTATTTAGCTGTTATAGGAACCTTTCCTGCATCAGTGCATTTCTAATTAGCAAATCTCTGACTTCTACTGAGCAGGGCATGGCAGTGCCCCAGCTTAGGTTATTAACCGGGCTCCAGAGATTGATAGATATGCCAGCACTGCAGACATCCTTTACACTAATTTAATAAGCTTTAGGCTGGCCGCATGAAAACTGTAGGGGCCAATGTCCAATATCACTGATACTGTGGAATTGTGTGTTACTAGTTTTCAAGATGTCCTGGAACACCACAAACTGCATATATTGCCTAGCCAAGACATACATAGCCTTCAGGTGTTGTGAAACTACAAGCCCCAGCATGCTCTATCAACTGATAGACAGCATACAGCTGCAGGGTATGCTGGGACTTGTGGTTTGACGACGCCTGGAAGGCCACAGGTTGGCTAATCCTAGGGTCCTAGACATTCAAGAAATAATTTTTAGCCCAAGAAAATGACTCAGTTGCTCTGTCTAAAGCAGTGTTTCTCTGTCCCAGTCCTCATGACCCCTAACAGTGCATGTTTTCCATATCTTGTTGCTTTAGATTAGGAGAATTCATTACTGACTGTTACATTGTAACAGATCCACAGGTGGTAAAATTATTTTCCTTGTCACCTGGAAAACCTGCACCGTTAGGGGTCATGAGGACCAGGTTTTGAGAAACGCTGGTCTAAAGTAAGCTGCATAAAATAGGGATAATATATTAGATATACATTCTTGTACATTTTTTATTCATAGATGCATTTAAATGAATTAGGAACATGTATTCTGCTCAATTTAATCTTGGTGTTCATCTGCATCTCTCCAGTACTTAGTGATACAGTAAAGAATTAGGGACAATCTATATTTATACATATATAGACAATATGCAGAGTCATGTCTTACCATTAACTAAAAGCTTTCTGAAATATATTTATAAAAAATACATTTATTCTGTCTGCCTGAAGGAACTTAGAAGACATTTAGCTTTCTGTGCTATAAATATACTATGAGTGTCGATTCCAAATGACTACATTGAAAAAGTATAAAATATTTATATTTTCTAAAAATGCGTCTTTAATGCAACATATATGAGAAGCCACATGCTGTATTCTGTAGTTATAGACATAAGGAACGAGAAGTGTTACCGTGTAGCTGGAATCGAGGTCATGCTATGAAGCTGTAGGATGTTGGGAGGATTAGGCCAAGAGGAATTTTATAGAAAGGGTATATTTAGAACACAATGCCAGTGGTGGGATGTATAAATGACTGTAACCTGCTATATCCAAACACATTGATTTATACTATTAAAGACATGCGTCTGTCACTATTCCGCGACCCAATGTGTTTTACAGCACGTTGAGAGTCCAACTTTTAGAATATTACAATATGGCCAGTACACAGAGGATATCATTTTTATTAGCGGATAGAATTTTATTTAATTACTTAAAGAAAAAGTTATCCCTACTTTATATACCCATGGTAACCCTCACAAACACTAATAAGACAATCGTAGTGGGTCCCATTTTTCATAATAACTCCCCCTCAGCAACTTATAGTCAGCTGCAATGAAGGAACAGATATCAACAGCACTGGAATCCAAAATTCTTCTGCCTGTCATTATCACCACCACTACCATCATCACCATCACCACTGCCACCAATACAACCATCACCGTCACCACATCACTGATAATTATCACCATCAGCACTGCCATCATCACCACTGTCAACATCACCACCGTCACTCATCATCATCACCATCACCACTGCCACCATTACCACCATCACCACCATCACTGATAATCATCATCATGATCACCACTGCCATCTTCACCACTGTTACCATCACCACCATCACTGATAATCATCATCATCACCACTGCCATCATCACCATCACCACTGCCACCAATACAACCATCACTGTCACCACCATCACTGATAATTATCACCATCACCACTGCCATCATCACCACCATCACCACCATCACTGATAATCATCATCATCACCACTACCATCATCACCATCACCACTGCCACCAATACAACCATCACCGTCACCACCATCACTGATAATTATCACCATCACCACTGCCATCATCACCACCATCACCACCATCACTGATAATCATCATGTCCACCACTACCATCATCACCATCACCACTGCCACCAATACAACCATTACCGTCACCACCATCACTGATAATTATCACCATCACCACTGCCATCATCACCACCATCACCACCATCACTGATAATCAGCATCATGATCACCACTGCCAACTTTACCACTGTTACCATCACCACCATCACCACCATCACTGATAATTATCACCATCAGCACTGCCATCATCACCACTGTCAACATCACCACCGTCACTCATCATCATCACCATCACCACTGCCACCATTACCACCATCACCACCATCACTGATAATCATCATCATGATCACCACTGCCATCTTCACCACTGTTACCATCACCACCATCACTGATAATCATCATCATCACCACTGCCATCATCACCATCACCACTGCCACCAATACAACCATCACCGTCACCACCATCACTGATAATTATCACCATCACCACTGCCATCATCACCACCATCACCACCATCACTGATAATCATCATCATCACCACTACCATCATCACCATCACCACTGCCACCAATACAACCATCACCGTCACCACCATCACTGATAATTATCACCATCACCACTGCCATCATCACCACCATCACCACCATCACTGATAATCATCATCACCACCACTACCATCATCACCATCACCACTGCCACCAATACAACCATCACCGTCACCACCATCACTGATAATTATCACCATCACCACTGCCATCATCACCACCATCACTGATAATCATCATCATCATCATCACCACTGCCATCTTCACCACTGTTACCATCATCACCATCACTGATAATCATCATCATCACCACTGCCATCATCACCATTGTCAACATCACCACCATCATCACCGTCACTCATCGTGATCATCACCATCACCACTGTCACCATTACCACCATCACCGATAATCATCATCATCATCACCACTGCCATCTTTACCACTGTTACCATTCCCACCATCACCATCACCATCATCACCACTGTCACCAGCACCACCATCACTCATCATAATCATCACCATCACCACCATCACTCATCATCACCATCACCACCATCACTCATCATCACCATCACCACCATCACCATCACCATCACCATCGCCTTCATCACCACTGTAACCATCACCACCAACACTCATCATATTGATCACCATCACCACCAACACTCATCATATTGATCACCATCACCACCATCACTCATCATCATCATCATCACCATCACCACTGTCACCATTACCACCATCACCTCCATCACCGATAATCATCATCATGATCACCACTGCCATCTTTAGCACTGTTACCATCTCCACCATCACCATCACCATCATCACCACTGTAACCATCACCACCATCACTCATCATATTCATCACCATCACCACCATCACTCATCATAATCATCACCACCACTGTCACTGTCACAACCATCACTCATAATCATCACCATCACCACCATCACTCATCAGCATTTATTTATAGGGCATCACAGATTCCGTAATGTTGGAGATCCGTCTTACAGATATGACAAACAAAAAATAAATATAGTGACAGATACATAAAATAACAGTGACATAAATACAATTAAGCATGATAATAATAATAATGTTTCCATGAATGGTAATGAGCTAATAATAATAGCATGAGGTAGCAGAGAAATCAGGTTAAGACGTGACAACAAGGTTGTATGAGGTAGGCAGACATGAGTCATAAGGAGGAGAGGACCCTGCCTGTAAGAGCTTACATTCTAGAGGGTAGAGATAATGAGAGACAGTAGGTGTAAATTGGGCAAGAGGGGATGGAGTGAATTGATGAGGCAGAGAGAGTGGATGTGAGGGTTTAGGTGGTAGGGAATGCAAACAGGAAGAGTGAAGATTTGAGGGATCATTTGAAGGATTGGAGGTTGGGGGGAGTCTGGTAAGATGAGTCAAGGAGTTCCATAGGTTGGGAGCAGCACAGGAGAAGTCTTGGAGAAAGGAGTGGGAGGAAGTAATGAAAGGTAAGAGAGTTGAAGGTCAGATCTGGAGCTGAGTGGATGTTGCATCTCCCGAGTACCCTGGGTATTTGTTCTGTTAATTTGGGGAATAGTGAATTAAATTCTTTAAGCTACCCAAGTTGATTTTGAATATGTTTTGGCACACATAAGACTTTTTTGGAAAATAACTGAATGTACTCTTATTGTATGTGGATTTTATAAATCAGTCAACTAGGGGGAAAGATACATTGCTTGCTAAGGATTACAAACACATGCACAATATATTTCAAATATAATTTATGTAACCGTGGACCGATCTCAAAACAATTTCACTATTATTAATACCAAAATATCTTGGTTCGCAGGGAAGTCCAGGAGAATCCGCTTTGCCAGGAAAAGATGGCAAGAATGGTGAAAAGGTGAGAATGCACATATTATATTTTATAAAGAATGTTGAAGAGTAAGTAAATAGGATTGTATCAAGCATGAGAAGCATAGCATGCTGGGAGCTGAATGATTATCCATCTGTCCGCTGTCTGCTCCATCTCCTGGTATTTGTATGAAAACCAAAACTGAAAAGTTCATCAAATCAGATGGTGCTCATTTATATTCTCCATCTGGTTTCTGGATAGTGGGGGGAATTGGGAATCTAGTGCACGATGCTAACTCTATATGTTTCAGAGCATGTCTGGCTGGCAAACAGGAGAGGTCAAAATATTCACTCTATGAAACGAGATCAATAACAGTATTCTTCTATTAGCAACATTACTAAAAGTGTACCAGACATGGTAATATAACTCCCAGCATTTCTATTTCTGAATTTGGGATGGTGTGTGGCACAGGGAGTGGTGTGTCCCCTGGGGGCATTTGAAGTTCTGGGAACACCCCCAGCACCCCTCCCCTAAAAAACCCAGTCAATGCCACGCAAAACTGATGCTAGTATGAGCGTCTTTGAAGGTGAACCCACCAGGGGGCACACATCCCCGTACCTCCCTACATGTCTGTCTCCAACAGTGGGACAGGTAGCATGGCCACATTCAAAGGGGCATTGTCATGTTGTGAAGGGGGCTTGGTCATGCCACAAAGGGGCATGAACACACCCCCAGAGGGCTACTGTCCATTATATACCTCCTTTCCCCCAACATTCCCACCGATGGGACAAACATGCCAACAGATAGGACAGCGAAACAGAGCCCGAAAATTGGGACTATTCCGCTGAAATCGGGACTGTCCTGGCATCATGGCAAAAGTCCTGACCTGCAGGATGGTCACATTCATGACAATGCAGCCTATCACACACTCAATTCACATTCTCTAGGAACCAGAGGCATCACAGAGACATGAGGCAATTTTAGATATTTATAGGACACGGTTTTATGTTATTCCTAATTAATTGATTTTACTCACGAATATTGGTTCAGCCCAAAAAAAAAAGGCTGACACCATCGGGCCTGGTTTACGGTGTGCAAATGGCTGTAGCACAGTGCAAAATCCACTTTGGTGCCGTGATGGGCATCAATTTTTTCAAGTATGCTTAGATTTACACCAAAGAACATATGGCCCTTCATGGCGGCATTCCCGGAGGAAGAGTTGCAAGGGGTGTAGTTATGAAATAGGTGCGTTGGAGTGGCCATTTTTGTGGAGTGGTGCAAAGCCAAGATTTCATTTTCAGGAGGCTATGTAAATTATATAACAGGAGGAGAAGGTGCAAGTAAATTTATTAGTTAACTGAACTGGCCTTAGTGTGCGTTTGGTGCCTACGGTGGGGAATATAGAGCGTAAGTTCTGCTGGGACATGGAATTATAGAGATAAATATACATTCTGTTATTGTCTGCATAATATATTGGCATTGAATAAAAAATAATAATATTAGTCAAAATATAATTATTCTTTTTATTGACATGACAGTGTAGCAATATAACTTATATTATTAATTGCTGAAATTTGAAAAATATATAGTACGAACTTTTATGAAGAATGTCACAAATAACAGTTGTTGTCCATAACAACTGATCACATATTTGCTTTATTTGAGTAAAGTACACAAGTGACAGCTACTAGCCCATTGGTTGCTATGGCCAACACAACCTTTTTCCGTTGCACCAGTTTTCCATGAATGCTCCCCCTGAGATGTAATGTCATGTTCTAGAGAATCGGTGAGTTGTAGTAGGTATAGCTGGGGGGGCCACAGCTCAGGACCCAAAAAGAATGGGTTTTCCTCCAGCTGAGGTACAATAACAGGACTACACAGTACACACATTAGGAGAGGCAGCAGTATTGCAATACTAATGAATAAATGTTGTATCTTTTCAGGGTGAGCCAGGTAAAGAAGGAAAAGTCGGACCTCCTGGCCCTCAAGGGGAAGCCGGTCTTGCTGGTTTGCCGGGATTACCAGGAAGAGGCAAGGATGGCGAACGGGTAAGCTCAGCGATGCAGGCATGACAATATGTTTAGGTGGAAAAATTCTGAAGGGACGAAACACTGTAATCCATTAAAAGGATCCAATTTATCATGGAATCACACCCTTGTACTGAAATCTGTAAGCCTGAGCAGGAACATGTAGGCTCTTGTTTTGTCCTCTTGGTACACCAAATTTAAGCTGTGGTCATCTCAGCTTGACTGACTGTGACAATAGAGATTGTTGACCCATATGGTGAATAGGGGTCAACAATCAATCTCAGTATACACTGACACAAGCACTAGACCAGTGTTTCTCAACTCCAGTCCTCAGGACCCCCTAGCAGTACATGTTTTCCATATCTCCTAGCTGGAGCACAGGTGTATTCATTACTGCCTGACACAGTGTAGCAGGTGGTATAATTATTTCACTGGTCACCTGGCAATCCTGCACTGTTAGTGGGTCCTGAGGACTGGAGTTGAGAAACACTGCACTAGACAGAGCAAGAAAGCAACAAGCAGCAGTCAGGAAATTGTCAGCGTTTACTGACATCTTGCTCAGCATACAGAACATTTTTAAGTTCACAGCCCCGATTCTGAGATTGTCTTTATTCTTAATTAGGCAACAAGAACGTAATACCTCTTAAACAAAATATTCTCGTGGCTAATACATGTTATTTATGTTTTTTGTAGGGAGAACGCGGCCCCCCTGGTCCACTAGGACAACATGGTTCTAAGGTTAGTAAAATACATTTGCTCCAGTGCAATAATACTACTATTGCATATCCAAGTTTGAATGCATTGAATTGCATTATTCTGATATTAAAAATGACTCAAACTTACATTGTGGGTTGCGCTATTAAATCTGACACCAGACGCTTTCTAAAATTGTAACAGTGGGTGTAGTTTACACACAATACTTGCTTCATAGTTGTAGCATAACAACAGCACACCACCTTATTACCAAGTACAGAATAACATATCTGACATTGTAGGAACCTGTCAGAGAATAAAAGCTTCATACAAACATTTCTACTATTTACATCAAATATTTACTACACATAGAGTTTGTGCAGGACCAATGACCACAAGGCAACTATGCTCATAGGGATAGGGGATCCGAGCGTTGATGCCATGTGCTTCTGCCAAGATTTGATGAGCAAATGTGTCGAGCCCATGGACTGCCCTTTCCACCGTCACCGGGAGCCAGGCCCATCTACCATAACTTGGCTGTTGTCAGGTTGGGGAATGGAGCCCAGCGGACAGAGTGCTAGTCTACCAGCAGGGTCGCCAAGAGAAATTTTGGGCCCCTGCACATCAACTTCTTGGGTCCCCATGCATAGCCCCTGAAGAGGGCAGAGCCAAACCAGTTTGGTGACTCCTTCAAGTAGGAGGCAGGCCCAAGCGCTTGTACTTCGTAACTGCTCCCGCCACCCTTCTCTGCGCCCCTGTATACCAGTCATGTGACTCCTTACGCAAGGCCCTTATCCTTCCGTGAGCCAGTTGACAGCCCCTAACTTTAGTTATACCTATTATGTAGACGCTGCCATTTAGGCGCTACCTGTGATGTGTGAGAGCATGTTCAGGAGCATCACCAGGATTGAAGGCGCTTTTTTATTTAAACCGTCAGGCTCCTCTTTGATATTTAAGAAACTGGTGGTTTGTTCTGCTTGAGAATATTTCTTATTTTCTTATTATTATTATATTAATTTTAATAAAAACCCTGGCTGACAGCGGAAGTGTCGGACATACTGCCAGCTGCTCTATTGTCCACCACTGTAATCGGTGGCTGGTGCAGTTTTTGCAGCCTATGTGCATATTATAGGTTGTTTTAAATTATTATCATCGTTTTCCAATAATCATTGTCTATGCGATTTGTGTGGTTCCAAAGCACAAGCAATTTATTTAGCAAAAGCAAAAGAATAACAGTTCAATAAATAAGTACAGATACATACGCTGTGCTGCGCTCTGCTGGATCCAGCTATACAATCATTCAATCCTGAAGTCTGTGGTCAAAGTGACTGCAAGCGGATTCCAGGAAGCAATATATATACATTTGGTGTTACAGTAAATACAATACAGATGACTTGGCATGTTTCCATAGGTTCAGGCTTCAGGAAGGTCCAGTGTACTGTAAACCATAGGTCAGTTCAAACGACACCTTCCAGGGGTGGGGGTTAACTCTCCAAGGGTGGGGGTCAGCTCTCTAGATGATGCATATTTAATCTTCCCGCCAAGAACTAGTTCAAACTGGTCTACTAGCATTACACAGACAATTTAATTCTAATCATTTATTCCCTATCATCCATAACTACTATACGCAAGGAGCGATCCTTTCGGCGATAGAACCGGACGTCTGCGAATAAATAGAGGATTAGAATGATATGTTTCCTGTGACCTGAACCGTAGATCTCACTAACGTGTACATATAACCTTATACTATTTAACTATAAACTAAATAACATATGTTCATAAACAACTGTGGATTGGAACTATTATAAAAATTAACTATATACAAGTGAATGTGTAAGTACGAGTGTATGAGTGCGTTATTTATCGTGCGATTGCGCCAGGACACGTGGCGTACTGATTGCAATCGCATGGTAAAACATTATTAATCAGTATACTTTCTTTCATCCAATTATTCGACTTTGACAGTTGTTACGCATATCCAGAAATACCAGTTCATTTGAACACACGGTGACCTTTGTGTGTAGGAGTAACACACTGAAAACTCGTCCCACAATAGAGAATTCCCCTGATGGAAGAGGCAGGAGAAGTTTGAAATGCAGCCACTCTGTAACTCCCTGTATTGGCAATACTGATTTGATGGCTGCCAGGCAATGAGCATTGTAAAGTTCTATAAATATGTATCTAGAGCTTCCCTTAATATAAAACTCTTATGAAGCAGTTTCATGCCCTAGTGCACAGTGCTCCTTATATTCTATTCATGGACAGAATATATAAGATGTATTATGGTCTCAGAATAGACGCGTGATAAGTGCCCTACAGGTCACAGACTCTCCCGAGGATTTCATCCACTGCCTGCACTTTAAAAGAAGGAAGGAATGAGAGATACATGGGAGAGAATGAAATATAGAAGTAAGAAAAACAGGCTGCAGTATTAATAGGTGTGATATATGCAAAAAGTCTACAGAATGATTTATTCTACTGACAGAGTTAAAGAAAAGGAGAAAACAAACTTGGGTAATTAGTGTTTGGTACAATACGTTCATTTTTCTCTCTAATTGCTCCCTGCAGCATTCATTAAAATGGTATTTAATTCCAAGGCCATCGTACCCAGCAAAGTGTTTGTTCCGATCTGTGTGTTCCGGATGCTCGAGCTAAAGACTGCTAGAGCCTCTCAATTAAATGGAGTGGCTTTTTATTATTCAGGCAATTGACACTTGTTATTTTGTTATTTTTCTCCATTATTAAGGGAACTATATACAAACTCAGTTTCATGGCTGTTTGAGGAGTTTTTCAGTCTTAATGGGAGCAGTTAAACTATTCCCCCTGAGGCTTACCTAATGAAGCCCTCCTGTCTAGCCACAGAGTGTCCTGAAGGTGAGAGGTTAGAGTTAAGACTTCTGCTCTGATGAGTTTGGAGTGAACGGGGCCCAGGAGTTTTATGATGCTTTTTTCATTTTGGTATAACTCCCACTTGCCAAACCTCTGGCAATCCCAGAATATAATTCACTTTCACTGCAGTTAGCATTCCCTTTACCACTATGCAGAGGAGCTTCTCTTGCTAAGACCAATGCAGACATGTCATCTAAGTTCATCCTACCAAAGCCTTATATTCTAACCCAACCCTGACCAGCTACTAAGACAGGGATTGGCCAGTAAGGAAACACCTCCATTCTTCATTGGCTGTGAACTACACCAATTAAGTATAGGATACTATGCTGAGCTCTTCTAATTCATAAGAGCCCCCAACACAGCCAGAGGTTAGTGGCAAGAGGAAGTGAACTTGTCCACAGTAAAAACAAGAATATACAATGACCTCATTGTAGGCTACATTATCTTCCAATGGATTCCGATGTACAAATATGCCAAGACAAGTCCAGGGGCTAGATTTACTAAGCTGCGGGTTTGAAAAAGTGGGGATGTTGCCTATAGCAACCAATCAGATTCTAGCTGTCATTTTGTAGAAGGTACTAAATAAATGAAAGCTAGAATCTGATTGGTTGCTATAGGCAACATCCCCACTTTTTCAAACCCGCAGCTTAGTAAATCTAGCCCCAAGTCTCTATATAATAACATGTTACTAGTCTTATAGTGCCACTGGTAGGGCCACATTACTAGAGTCCTTTTAGAGTCACATTACTAGTGTCTTCTTTGTGCCATAATACTAGTCGCATCCTATTGCCGCATTATTAGCCCTAAATAGTTACGCATTACTTCCCTCTTCATTAAGCCATATTATTATTCTCTTCATAGAGCCACATTATTGGGTCTTCATACAGCCACATTACTGCCTCATCATAGTGCCACATTAATAGTCTCCTTATAGTGCCAAACCACTAGCCATTTCTTTGTGCCACATTACTAACCTTTTTCCTAGTGCCACATTATTACCCTCTTCACAGTGCCACGTTACTGTCCTCTTCAAGAGACACTTTACTATCCTCTTTATAGAGCCACGTTACTATCCTCTTCATAGAACCATGTTACTATCCTCTTCATAGAGCCACGTTACTATCCTCTTCATAGAGCCACGTTACTATCCTCTCCTAGAGCCATCTTACTATCCTCTTCAAGAGACATGTTACTAGCATCTTCATAAAGCCACGTTATTGTCCTCTTCGTAGAGACACGTTACTATCCTCTCCTAGAGCCATGTTACTATTCTCTTTGTAGAGCAACATTATTATTCTCTTAATTGATACATTTTACTGTACTCTATTTAGTGCCACTTTCCTGGTGTCTACATAGACCCACATTTAACTTCTTCCTAGGGCCACATTACTATCATCTTAAAAGTGGTGCACATCATTGTTGTTATATATATTTTTTATTAATAATATTACTGATTTATTATTCACACATTCTAAATATTTAACTATGGAATGAGTTAGTGCTACATTATTTGTGCTTCCTTATTTTATATGGATGATAGGAGCAGTATGGAAGGGTGGGAGAGTATCGGCACAGTAAAAGTGGCTTAGGTGGCTAATAATGTAAATCCAGGCCTGCCCATACCTACAGTCCCTATACAAAGTATGGAATCCTCACACCAGCAATGTACACAGTATTAACCCCTCACGTCCAGCAGCCAAGTAGAGTTCTCTTGAAGTAATGGAACTGAATCTTTTCCAAGGGCAGTGATTCTGTTCTGTGTTCTGTACGACCGGTTGATGGCGCCAATAGAGCATTGCACAACAATGCTTACAGCAGGGGCTTTATGGGGTACAAGACTGCGGCATCCTAAATCCAGCCTGCCTAGTAACCAAACATTGCCATCCTCGGTAAGTTAATTTTCTGCTTTTCCCAGCACTTTCCTGTGAGACAGTTGTTTGGATAGCTGCCTGGAATTGATACTATATAAAACTAATATGATAAATTAGAATTTCACAAAAAAAAAAAAAAATGGTGTCAAGACTTAAGTCCAATCTCTAAATTACCAGTTAAATTAAAATAGGATTTTTGATCTTACTGAAGCGAAGCTACTGAAATGTGTTCTCTTTTAAGGGTGCTTCTAGCTTTACTGATTTTGAAAAATAACACATTTGGAAATGAGCAGAGATTTGCATAAAATGACTTAGTGTTCATTATAAAAGAATGATATGTACTTCCATGTTTTAGCTAATGTGCGACTATTTCAGAGCTTCAATTAGTTATCACATTTTTCTGCTGTTTCTTGCTTATTAAAATGTTACTTAATTATCATCCTTGAGGGATTATAGTATTATCGTAGTACATAGTGCAGAGTTGAAAACTTCAGCGCAGATACAGACATCAGCACTGCTGTTGTCTGGTTTTTCGTTGACGTAACCGGCAGCACAAGTTTCTTCACCAAATTTGTAAAGTGTGTTTGTCCTCCCTCTCGAGCCTCTATGCCCCTGGATTAATCTGTAACGTCGTTCCTGCAATGCACCTTATTATGCAGCTTACACGTGATATAGGCTGCAACAAGTACTGTACACAAATCCTGCTTGATCTTAGCAACAACGCTGACAGTCTGCATGAGTTCTCATAAGTTGTGTATTCTTTCATCTGTTAGGTACGTGCACAGCAACATAAAGCACGTTATTCTCCATGGGGTTAAATATGGGGTTAAACCAGACGTAAATTGCGTACCGTAGTTTGCTTAGTATTCTGAGCTGCACATATCTTAAGATACTTGTAACTTGAAATAGTAGGCAAATTGGGTATATTTTAATTTAATCATCATCAGCAGCATGGATCTTAAACCGGCAAGAAAACTGCTGCAACATACGCATCCTAGAGGCATACCTGCGACTACTTCCATCTGGTGTTTACTGTATTATGTCTACGCCCACTACCTCACCATTTCGTCTCTCTAGGCGTAGGCGCAAAGCATAGATACGTTTTAATCTGAGAGCAAAAGGAGATGTAGATTAGTCTAATGGCATGCGCAGTTTGTAAAAAGCGTTTTTTACGCTTACGTCCTCCCAAATCCCCTATATATTTAATTTTAATATATTTCGTATAATTTATATATTATCTCTACCTCAATTTTATTCTTCTTCGGCATAATACTAGATGTATCCTAGGGCCGATGGGACCTCACAAATCATTAAGCGCAGGCCCCTGTGTGGTAAGACTGGTAGCACCCTCTAAAAGCAAGCTCTGTGGGTATATGTATCAAGCTGAGAGTTTTTCGGCGGGTTTGAAAAGCCAATCAGATTCTAGCTACCATTTATTTAGTACATTCTACAAAATGACAGCTAGAATCTGATTGGTTGCTATAGGCAACATCTCCACTTTTCAAACCCGCTGGAAAACTCTCAGCTTGATACATTTACCCCCTGGTATGTTTTTGTCAAAAGCAATAGGCTCGTCTGATTCTAGAGCTCCAACCCCTTTTTATTCAGAGACTATTATGACAAGAACAAAGTGCATTGTGGGTAAGAAGGAACATGCAGTACTGAAGGAGATGCTGTTGTTACATTGATCTCTAATTACTTCTTTCTTACTCTCTGCTGATTCCCCCATCCTGGATAAATACAGTTCACCAGAAATTAGAACCGTCAGTGACTACAAAACACATTAGATATGGGGAACATTTCTGTGTTGTAAAGGAGAACTGGAAGACTAATTTAATCCTGACATCACAACTCACCGATTATAACATCAATCTACCAGATATATATTGGTGTTTACTATGTGTTACAGTTCTTTAATGCTTCTTGATACTGTATATATACATACATTGACTGGGCATTATTAATGGAATATATCCAGGGTATTTTGACTGCCCTGTAATCCGACGCCTGCCAGCTCCCTCCAGCTTCAGGAAACATCACTATCTCATGATGCTGAGTGAGACAAAATATGTTTAAATTAATGACAGTCGAGTTCCAGAAACTTAATTACACAAAGCTTTAATTCCATGAGTTCATTTGAAAAATATAAAAATCTGTCTTAAGTAGTTTTGGCGCCAGTGTGCTAAAGCCATCCTTGTTGTCTCGGAGAAAATATCAGCCACACATTATTACTTTATGGGTCTAGTTAAGGGGCAAATAAAACCTGAAAAGATAAACAGTTACGCAACTCATCATTATCATCAGCTATTTATATAGCGCCACTAATTCCGCAGCGCTGTACAGAGAACTCACTCACATCAGTCCCTGCTCCATTGGAGCTTACAGTCTAAATTCCCTGACATACACACACACACACAGACAGACAGAAACTAAGGTCAAGATAATAGCAGCCAATTAACCAATATCACAGAGAATGTGGCACTGTAGTGACAGTGAAGCCTAGTGACAGTGAAGCCAGGTTTTGATCCTATTGAAATTGATAGGCTCATTATCGGTCGTGGTGGAAATTGCGGTTGTAAGATTTACCTGTGCACGTGGTCGTCTTCTGACCATACGGGACAACGATGGCAGAAGACTTCTGGACACTTCCCCCAAGAGCTAAATGGTCAGATTTCATGTGTGTGGCAAAATTGACTTGTGATCTTATTGCTTTTTGTTGGTCAAGGGGCAGGACCGACTAAAGGTATACTACCTTTCGTTTAAACCCAGTCCGTAAGGCATATATTTATACATATAAAAGTTTTTTTATAATGAGTGACATCAATTTATAATGAGTGAAATCTCATTTTTACCTGACGGGTGGATGACATTGCGCTATTTACACGGAGAACAAGCAAATGATTAGTGTACTACATAAGTTTATCTATTGATCCAAGTTGGTAATGTGGAACAAACATTCGCAAGAATATGACGGAATACCTCCAAATGTTCCCGATTTTGTCAAGACTGCCCAGATTCATGGACCCGAAAGTGGGTGTGACCTTATACAGCTGTGGTCATAGTTAGACAGATTCAGGCGATGTTTAGGTGATCCAGGAAAGAATGTGAATAGGTTGTGGTAAACAATTCTGGGGTTTAAATAAAACTTGTACACCCTTCTCAATAACATTAAAGATCTCTTTGGCTTTGGGAGCAAAATTCGTAGACATTAGCTCTGGAATGACTTATTATATTTTGTGTTATGGGGTACACACCTCGTTGTTTTTCTGCTAACAGAGAATCTGTTCTTGGGGAAACTACGGTATTAACCACTTGTTTCTTTTAGGGGGACAGAGGATCACCCGGTCTCCCTGGCCAGCCTGGACCTAGAGGACCTCCAGGAATTGGGATTGATGGGACTCCAGTAAGTCAGTGTTAGCATCTAATGTTGATTGCTCTTTTGTTACATCTGGTTACATTTAAAATGATTCTAAATAAAAGTATTAGGAATAGTATGAACTGTGTCAATAGACCTTACTCACTAACATTGTATTAAAGTGCAAAATTGACATTGATGACCAGAATCAGGCAACATTAAAATGATTATGATTTCAAATTAATTAAAGGGATATTTACATCAAAATAGTGTCCAATATAGATGAATGTTGGCTTTGTTTGCTGAATTTAACATTTTGAAACAAAGTAAAACAGTGAATGTGGCATTTGCAAAAGTTTAGGCACACTTCCAGTTCATTCAATATTACTTTTTTTTTCCTAAAGCCCAAAACTTTATTGACTTGTTAGGCCTTAAATAAAGGCCAGGTGAAGACAGTCCCATAGTTGAAGCAATACTCATTCATCAACCATGGAATCCTCTAAGCAGCTTATTGAGAACTTAAAAATATAGATAATGACTCAAGCAGGTGAAGGCTATAAAAGATTTCTGAATGCTTCCAACTTGGAATTTCCACTGTCAAAAGTGTCATTAAGAAATGGAAGTTAAGGAGAATTAATGAAATCAAGGTCAGATCTATAAGATGCGAAAATTCTGTTGTAGAACGTCTCATAAACTGGTCAGATACGCAGAACCTACATATCACTGCAGAAGCGTTTATCTGATTCCTGAGTAGTGATTGACAGTACATCATTGTTCTGCATGGAATTTGGATCAAAAGTAAAAAAAACACTACATCAGAAGTATGCAAACAGTGACAAGACAATGAAGATAAGAGGTTGAAAATCCAATACATGCATACAGGGATGAATAACTGAGGTTTTTTAATGACCTTCACAGTCCGTAGAGTTACATTTTATTGAAAATCTGTGGAGCGATCTCCAACATCTAGTGCATGGAAAAACATTAATCCGGAATAGAAGAGTTCTACAAGGAAGAGTTGGACAACATTAAAGCAATAATAGAAGGACTCTGAGCCGGCCACAAGAAACAATTGGTCTCATGAGGTGTTGCTGACTATTGACTGCCAGGGTGCCCAAACTTTTGCATATGCCACATTCTCTATTTTATTGTTTTCAATTATTTAAGTTTAGTAAATAATTAGTAATTGCATATTAAACTGTGCAGAACAATATAATGTTTAAGTTTCTACCCCACAGAGGTTGTTATACAACATGTTCCTTTAAAATAAGGTATTGTCAAAGTGGTTGCTTGCTGCTTAGATCTATAACACTAGCTGAAAAGGCTGCTTACTGTGGCGGGACTAGCGTTGTAGCAGGAGTCATTGCTACATGTCCCAGAGATGAGAGGGGGCTCATAGCCGCTGAACCCATAGTTCTGCTACTGTCTGCACCCTCTATTATCTTAACACAAGCGCAGTGAAGCCGAAACAGAGTCCGCGGAGGACGGACTGCATCGCGATGTAATGTTCCGTCTCGGTTGTATCCCTCTGCCTTGTAGCTACCGAACCTTATTGTTTTATTTCTTTATCATTCAGATTATTCCATGCATTACTTCAATGACATTCCTGTATCAGTTTAGCAAATAGGATTCATCACATCTGAACTGATTTTCATATTTGCAACCAGTTGGGTAAAGTGTTTTTATTTTATTTGTGTGCAGGGCTCCACCGGACCTCCGGGAGAGAAAGGGGAACAGGTATCTTTTGTAAATTAGTATAAAATGTATATTTTTTAAAAAAATTATTCAAGGCAAAGTAATTAACACATCATTCTTTGCATTGTTGCAGGGTGTCCGGGGTCTTCTCGGCGTGCCAGGTCCCCAGGGACCCCCTGGACAAGATGTAAGTCATGAAGCTGTATGTTCTCCTGCTCACCTCTGTGTGGGGTGTAGGTCAGGAACCAACATCTAGCTGTAATATGGGGACTGAGGCTCTACAAGTTGTTTGTTATAGAGGTGGCTTCATACAAACATTTATGTCACCAGATGAAGCTTCTGACAGTGATAATAAACTATTGGTTTTAAAAAAGTCAGTAAATGAATTGCCTGATACAATGTCACACATCCTATACTATGCCTGGAGAATTACATGCTATCATATAATACACACCATCATATAATACCTCATCATGTAATACATCATCATGTAATACATCATCATGTAATACACACCATTATATAATATATAATACACATCCTGATACAGCATACACCATTATATAATACACATCCTCATACAATACACACCGTCGTATAATACACATCATCATATAATACACACCATCATATAATACCTCATCATGTAATACATCATCATGTAATACACACCATTATATAATACACATCCTGATACAACACACACCATTATATAATACACATCCTCATACAATACACACCGTCGTATAATACACATCATCATATAATACACATCATCATATAATACACACTATTGTATAATACACACCATCGTATAATACACACCATCATGTAATACACACCATCTTGTAATAAACAACATCTTATAATACACATCCTCATAATACACACCATCGTATAATACACACCATTGTATAATACACATTATCATATAATATACACCATCGTATAATACACACCGGCATATAATACACATCATCGTATAATACACAACACCATATAATACACACCATCATGTAATACACATCATCGTATAATACACACCAGCATATGATACACATCATTGTATAATACACTTAACTGTATAATACACACCATCATATAATATACACCATCATATAATACACATAATGGTATAATACACATCATCATGTAATACACACCATCGTATAATAAAAATCATCGTATAATACACATCATCATATAATACACACCATCGTAAAATACACACCATCTTGTAAAAAACACCATTGTATAATATACATCATCGTATAATACACACTATTGTATAATACACTTTTTTATCATATAATACACACCATTATATAATGCACTCCATTGTATAATACACATCACCATATAATACACACCAGCATATAATACACATCATCTCATAATACACATCATTTTATAATACACATCACTGTATAATACACATCATCAGGTAATACACATCATCATATAATACACATCATCATATAATACACACCAGCATATAATACAAATCATCTCATAATACACATCATCTTATAATACACATCACTGTATAATACACATCATCATGTAATACACACCACCATGTAATATGCCAGGATCAGATATGATGAGCAGGACAGGAGCAGATTTACCCTCTGAGACACTTTTGCTTAATGTATTTCACACAGAGACACTTATACACCTTGCTGGGTCATTTACAAACTCTGGATAATGTAGTGTAGAAATTATTTTTATGCACAATTGCTCTTAGTTGTCCTCTACGATCTTACATTGGAGCTGCTGAATATGTGACGTTACTCTGTGACAAAGATATGGATGACGTTCTGATGACATACTGAAATTTGTATGTCTGGAAAAGACAAATGTCACTTCAAAGTACATGCTCTGCTTCTTCGTTATTTCTAAATCTTCCTTTTTTCTAAAATATTGTGTATCCGAATCTTGTCTTAATTACGTCATGACAATGTATGGGCATGAAGGCTGCCTTTTGTTTCAGATGTTACAACTTAACTTTTTGATTTTTTTAATCTTTATAAGCTCATGTTAATGCATTTCTGCTATGAAATGGGCTTAGATGTCACAAAAATGTCCCATTGAAAGTAGTGGTGAAAAAAACTGACTATTTTACATGAATAAGAAGGAATTATAATTGCTAAATTCATTGGGAAAACCCTTAAATGTGTACAGTCTCCATCTATTGAGCTTCAGTATCTCATCCTGTAAAGCTAAATATCATTTTTGGGTTCATGTAAAGTTTATTAATATGTTTATACAGTGTACTGCATGAGCTGCCCTGATCTGGTTCATAAATGACCCTTAGTGCCTTTTATGTATATATTTTAACAGTAGATTCATATTTTTGGGTACAAACAAGCTCCTATAAGTTGTTGTTTTTTTTTACAAAATTGTAAGAATACTAAGCTGAAGACAAAGCCTTCCGTTCTTATCATGTCACCCCATTGTAAGAAATTTAAATATTGTTTGACTGAGCGGTTTCTGAAGAACTTGCAATAGCTCACGTTGAACTTTTATATGCAAAAAGTGAAAAGAAAAATCATTTTAATTAATGCTGAAAATAGAACGGCTTTCTAAGTGCTAAAAATAGTCGCCTGAAGACCTTTTCTGTAGAATGTTAACGCTCTGAATTACCTTGTCAGTCGGTCTTTTATCTTTGGGTTTAAAAAGACGCTCGGAGCAATAACAAACTGACTTGACTAATTAGGTAGAAGAGGCAGAAATATCCGCAAATAAACGAAGTCTGCAGCATAATAATTCATGTCTAAGTTTACTTATGAAAGTGGATTTTCAGGCAGACCCTGGCGGTGGTAACTTTTTAAAACTAATAAGGATATCTCCAATTTTCATATCAAACATGTCATAAATAATTAATTAGCCGTGGTCTGAAGGCTGTGCAACATAGCCTCCATTAATGTCTTTCTTATTATCATTTGTTGCCAGGGCTTTCCAGGAAACCAAGGAGAGAGAGGAATTCCGGGAGAACCAGTAAGTCTACTGTAATTGTATAAGTTGAACATACCCGGCCTATCAATCTGTTAGTTCAGTGATGGACAACGTGGTGCACTTCATGTGCTGCTTTTGCGCTCTCAAACCTTCATAAAGATTGCACATTAACTATTAATTTCAGTAATGGAAAAACAGACCCAAAATGACCTCGTCATCTTCCACATCACTCATCCCAAAATGCCCCCACTTAACCCAAAATCCCCCATTTGCCCTAAGACCTCCACTGTTTTATTATTATTATTATTATTATTATTATTATTACTACTAATAACCCAGTAGGCAGCACGTTGGCTTAGTGGTTAGCACTTCTGCCTCACAGAACTGGAGTCATGAGTTCGATTCCCGACCATGGCCTTATCTGTGTGAAGTTTGTATGTTCTCCCCGTGTTTGCGTGGGTTTCCTCCAGGTGTTCCAGTTTCCTCTCACACTCCAAAAACATACTGGTAGGTTAATTGGCTGCTATCAAAATTGACCTTAGTCTCTCTCTCGGTCTGTGTGTGTGTTAGGGAAGTTAGATTGTAAGCTCCAATGGGACAAGGACTGATATGAGTGAGTTCTCTGTACAGCGCTGCGGAATTAGTGGCGCTATATAAATAACTGATGGTTATTATTATTATTATTATAGTTTATTTATAAGGTGCCAGACAAATCCACAATACCATACAATGGGGTAATAGATCATATATAACATAGAACACAGCAGCACAAGACAACCTATGCTGGAGCATAGACACAAAGTATTTTTTTTTATAAAGTATTTTATTAGTTTTAGAAACACAGCAAAACAATACGTAGATTTTGAATCTAATTAACTAAACATTGCGTATCTGATTAAATCATACTCAGGCCGTGAGAACTTGTTTTTACAATAGGACATAAAAGCTATAAACAAACAAAATTAAAATTGTTTTTAAAAGATAAAATTCCATACATTAATGTAAATTTAATATACCTATAATTTAATAGTATTCAGCACAGTGACAGATTTATATCAGCCACGCAGGACTGGCATACTCAATAAGAATGATATGTGGTAATATAAAAAGGGGTTATTATAACTGGCTTTCATCCCTCCGCTCTCACCCCCTAATCATCTTGATGAGGATGGTAAACAAATTGTGATCTATACCAGGGATGCCAAATTGTATGATATTAGCAGAAAGTCTCTCTACTTTCATACATAAGTGTTTCATGTTTCCAAACATCATTTATCAAAATAATCCAGTCTGAAACATCTGGAGGTTCAGGCATCATCCATCTTCTTGCTATGATAACTTTAGCACGTGAGGTTATATCTACTATATAAATGCCTAGTGGCGTGTTTGAAAAAAAAAAAACCAAGCTGCAGCGCCACCTGCTGGGCAGAGTTATACACTGACCTATATATTTCTTGAAGGAGAAGTGACAGTTGGGAGTGGTTGGTGGTTGCCGGGGGTGACAGTGGGGAGTTTTTAACACCTTAAGAAGTTGATGAAGGATGTGGCGATGAAGATGAAGGATGAGGTGATGGAGAAAAATGATGAGGTGGTGACATGTGGACAAAACCACGTTAAAAAAGGGCGCTTGCGTCGGGAAGTAACGCTCTTCCCCTGAGGAGGCCTGGGCTAGGCCCAAATGCATGACAAGAACCTTTTTCACACCTTAAGTAGCTTGATTTGACTAGAATGCATGAGTATCATGCACGGGTTAACTTGTTGAATATATATTTAAACACTATCTAAAGTATTTCTCTAATGTAAGACCAAAGAGGTAATCTCGTGGACACTAAATAGAAGCAACCAATGGTATAGATGAAATGCATCACCACACTGCTCTCCAAAAGGTTTAATTTTGTGTCTTCCAAAACGATGCGCAGCATTGGGCGTAAATCGTATTAATAGGAGACCAGTAGATAAGAAGCTGTATTGTTAGGTGACAGAGAACATACAGGGGTAATGGAAAAGCATGCAGAGGTGGATGAGGTTAGAGCAGTCAAGAATACAAGAGGAAGAATGACCCTGGTCATGAGGGCTTACAATCTAAAAGCGAGGGGCTGACACAAGAGAGAGTGACACGGAGTGAGGATGTTGGTGTAGGGAGAGTGCACAAGTAGGGGAAGAGATTGGAGGGGGACTGGCAGGCTTTGATGAACAAATGAGCTTTTAGGGAGCACTTTATAGCATTGGAGGATGGTGGAGATTCTGATTGGTTGTGGGAGTTAGTTCCATAGATTAGCAGCAGCACAGGAACAGTCCTGGAGGTGAGAGTGTGAGGGGGTTATCAACGGAGAGGATAGTGTGCGTGAGACTTATAAAATTTCCTATCTGACTGGGGTTGTTGTAGGTTACCATAGGCAAACTGAGGGGGGTTTCTTAGTGCGTGGACACCCCCCTCAAAGCCTGCAGCACTGTATAATTGAGGTGGCTGGACCCTGCCCCCACTTCACATGACTGCTTGAAAAGGGAGAGCTGCACCTAACAGTAGTGCATGCAGCATTGCCCATGTATATTATGGGGATAGGAAGAGTTGGAGAGCAGCCAAGCACCGTCTAAAATTATAGCCACGCCCCCATGCATGCTGGTCATGCCCACTGGCGGCGTGGTGTGGAAATCCCCCTCTACAAATCCTGCGTTTGCCCCTGGTTACAACATATTGAGACTGGTTTACAGTTAGAGTCAAATCAACAATCCAAAAATTTGTACCTTGAAAAATCCTGTGCTGCAAGGAGGAAATGTAACATGTACAACTAGATTTACAGTCGTGAGGCGACCAGCCTGACCCAATTTTAAATGCAGTGTAAGATCATACCTGGCGGATTGTGCTTTTGATTAATTATGGCTGGCAAAGTTGTAAAAATTGAAAAATTAGTCAAAACCGGAGTTTGATATGTTTACCCCCAAAGGTAGTAGTGTAATATCTATAATATAAGTCCTATCATTGTATAAATGCATATTACGTGTTTCATTTGACCTTTTCTAGGGTCCTGCATCCGTGCTCAACCCAGGTGATATACAGCACCTATTTAAGGTAAGAATTACTACATTTTCCATAATCATTAACAGCAGGTATAAATAATAAGAGCAGACACAGCATGGTGAGGGTTGTAGGTCAACAACCGATGGGCAACGGTAAGTTGTCCGCCTTATTTTGACCGTTAACCACCGTTATGAATTACGAGAAAGCTAAGAGAAAAAATTATGCTAATACAATGGAGTGATTTCGAAAGAGCGAGTTTATGTTCTAGAGACAACCAAGCATGATTCTCTTTAATACATTTTAATGTATTCCTTTAGCACCTAGAGCAATAAACCAAAGAACGCTGATTCCGCAGTTCCCCTTCATCAATGTACAAATAAACTCAAAATGACATCCAAATGATTTCTAAAATTTAAGTCCTTTTAATGCCATCTTTTCTGGGAAGACTTTGTACTTATTCCCTGCCCTTACCGTTATTATATAGGTACTAAAAGCTCAGTTGTGTTCTTTAATCCAGACAGCTGTTCCTGGACTACTGAATCTAGGTTTCTCAGTCTGAGAATCACAAGAAATTTGGCACCTGGGGACCAAATCGAACCTGACCTACAGAAATTGTTGCTCAGTAACACATTATAAAACAATTACAATTTATATCTATTCCACTGGTCACTTGACTTGAGTTTCTGCGCTAAGTTTAAGTAAATTGTGTGACCTGCAAATTCTAAAACATTCTTAACAATACCAAAGTGCTCATCCCTGGTCTATAGTTACACAACTCAGACCTTGTTCCCTAATTGGAGCTGCAGGGGCGCACGCAGGGGGGGTTTCTGGTTCTCCAGAAACCCCTCCCCTCCGCAAACGAACGGGCACTAAACACTGCCCCTACCAGCAGCACTGTACTGTACAGCAGCCGCGGCGCTGTCAAAGAAGCGTCCGCGACGGTGCTGTATTGTACTACAATACAGCGCTGCCGCGGACGCTTCTTTGACAGCGCAGCGGCTGCTGTACAATACAGCATCGCCAAAATGGAGCTGCTGCGCATGCACGGCCGCATGCGCAGCAGCTCTCTCTCTCTCTCTATTTTTTTTTGGGGGGGGAGGAAACCCCCCCTTAAAAATCCTGCGTTTGCCCCTGCGCCTCTTCACTCTTTCAATCCCGCGGTATCAGGCAAAGCATTAAAGAAGCTTAAAAAGACTGTCTAGAGTGAAATCAGGTGTTTAACAGTGGACATATTACTATTATTGCAATTATTATTTAAACAAAGCTGCTCTTTAAAAGAGAACGTACCTCACTGTAACAATCTGTATACTGTATTTGACTTAATTAACTGCAGAAACTGCAAAGGATGTAAAATGTGTGGCAATTGGACCAATGAGGGAGGCTCATGGCTGGTAGTGAACCAGACATTGTTACATGTCCAGATCACATTCAGTTGCCCGGCCCAGAACGCTGTGCTGTGTTCAGACTGTATTATCTCACCACCAATCACCTTAAATACAGTTTTATTTTTCTACGGTGCAGACGGTGTTTCATTTTACAGAGCCGTTTACTTTAACTATGTACTAGAAAAGTATGGCCGTATTAAGAATCATTCCCAACTACTGTATGTGATGAAAACAGTATGAAAAATAAATCACTCCCTATATCACCGTTCAGGCCCTTGCTGCTGTCCAGTTCGCTTTTCAAAATGTTGCAGTTTTGTGCGCTTACCGCCATATTCAATGTTTTCATTAGCGTTGGGTATAAAATACATTTGTAACATGCAGAATATAAGCTTGTCATGTTAAATTTACACCTCCAAGGCAGATATGAGAGGATCAATAAGTATGGTAATCACAATTAAAATACAGTGGACTAATATGCTTTTCCAATTCCCTCCTTTGATTCCGTGTATTATAAATGCCAAAATTAGACCATATATATAGTAAAACTGCTCTTGTGTCTGTAGTGAATGTTAAGTTTAAGCCATACTGCCAGGGCAAGCCCTGGACCCGTTTTTCAGCCTGATTATTGCCCTGTGCATTTTGGCCCCTCCATATCTGTAACCAGAGTGGTCAAAGATTGAGGTGTTAAGGCACAATAACCTTGTCTGTGTGTGACCAGCATATGTGACTGTTATAACTAATAAAGTGTTACTTGATATCATCTGAGATATTTGTGCTTAATTGTGAAGGATGGGTGCAGAGACTGTCCAGCCGGCCCACCGGGGTTAGCCGGAATCCCAGGAATTAAGGGAGATAAGGGTCTCCCTGGCTCTCCAGGACGGGAAGGCATGACCGGTACAAAGGTACAGTACAATCTTACAGAAGCACAATGTTTATTGGGGGAAAATAAGCAACTCTAGAGCTGTTGGGCTTGAATTCTTGGGGCTGAATAATATTGTCATTGTTCCTGCAGAGTGTTCAACATTGTCCTTACAGAGCAAAATGTAAGCTTCTTGGCCTCTAAATAATCTTATCAAAAATAGCAAATATCTCTGTTGTTTCCTATAACTATTTTAAAACAGGTGCAGGGGACAAATGCCCCAAGGGCTTGTCATTTTCCTAGACAAGGGTGTCTAAACCAAATAGTTGGGCTTATTGCTAGTGTCATTTAGCAACGTGCAAAACTGTGGGCACACAGGAGAAAGAGGCCTTTATTTATGTAAATGTACCAGTTTGTAAGGGGTGAACGTATGGATTTCCATGGCCAATATGGGGGGCACCTGCGGGAGTTGGTAACTGAAGCTTATGCACCGAGGTGAAAAACTAGATTTTGACATGGGGACAAGATAATATAAAGGGTGATTAAGCCTTGGCCTATACTTTCAAATGAAACCCGTTTACACCTTTCAGTTACACTTTATATGGATGTATACCTTCATTAATTGTAAACATAAATTAGTTTAAATGAAGGAAGAGTGTGGTCCTAATATGGAGGTATACAGGCTGGATTTTGAGGCAATATTCTTACTCTTTTCACTTTGCCCGTTTCCAACTAACAAAAGTTCGCCAACATTGATTTTATAGGGCACAGTTCTAAGAAGTGAAATGTGGGCGCGCTCCTTCTAGTGAGCGGACGATTAGGCAAAGTGTAAAGCATTGGGGTCCTTTGTATTCAGTGGGTTATGAATGACCTTTTATTGCCGCAATCTGACCATGTGTGTGGTTGTCACCAGCCGCAAAAATTGAGCCCACCTAAAGAACAACCAGCATTACCCAAATACCAAATATCCTGATCTGGCTGCACACATGTGTGGTCAGATGTAGTTGCTTGGCGCTTGGGTTTAATGGCTGGATCTACCTATGTATGAGGCCCTTTACAGTATACTTATTTTTCAAGTAAATTAAATTTCAATTGCAAATCCTGTTGTGTGTCATCTGTATATCATGCTGTGTTTCTATTTATTTTCTGCAGGGGGAACCTGGGATCATAGGTCCTCCTGGTCCCACAGGATTGGATGGCATAAGGGTGGGTTACATTGCAAAAAATAAGCAACAGTCATGTAAAATGACAAAGTATTTTTTGGCTGCGTGAACAGACCCCTGAAAACTAAATACATACTTGTTTTGTTTTTTTCTAGATTTAAAAAGGTTATCTCTTTTATTGGTAGGATAGGGACAGTTTCACTCCCCGTGATGAATTAAAATGACCATAGCCCATAGCAAATTCTTATTCACTATACCACCTTTCCACAAGCTTTTCTTGTGCCTGATTGCCCTTCGAAACATTCATAATTCTTTAATATGTCCTCTGGGGCACAAATACCTATACTCAGAAGTCCCATAGTTCACGTATTCACAATACACTGCTAGAACATCCCCACGTTCCCTGAAACATGCAACAAGCCTCTCAACCCAAGCTTATATTGTATTGTCCAGCTCATACTTCAATGACCACATTTTGGGAAAGTTTCAGATCCCTTGCTACCCTTGGCCTAGGGCTGCTGCCCAAAATGTCCCTATTATAATCCACAATTATTCATCCACTGTAGCTATAAATGTAATTTCTACAACCTCTTAGACACAAGTCCTGGGTCCTTACATTCAGCACTATGTGGTACTTGTGATTACTGTAGCTTTCCTCCTCCAGACTCAATAGCCTCATGTGTCATTGTGATGCAAATAAATAGCTATGTTGCTGGGCTAAATAATGTAGCTGAAAATACTGAAGTCAGTGCTTAATTTGTAAATAAAAAATAGTGGAATTCAGATAAAAGAGAAGAGTTTTTTTCAGTAATAATATTATAATCATGTTACCATGTTATAAACAGTTACAGTATGATTGAAAAAGGTTCCTTCCTATGTAAAGGTGGCAGATTGTACTGCGCAGGATCACGTGACAATTTCACCTACAGTATTTATACATTGTGCCATATATCTGGCAATCTGTTCATTTTCTGTTTTAGGGCGGTAAAGGGGACCGCGGGGCACCTGGAGAATCTGGACCGAAAGGTGAACAGGTAAACTGTGTTTGGAACATTCTGCATATGTACAAATTGATACAAAAGTACAAAGTATTTTACATTATTGAAAATATTAATGATATTGATACATTGAACATCTCTTTGAACATCATTGAACATCTCTTCTAACATCTCTTCTTTAAGAACCTAAATACATTCATCTACAAATGATACTCAATCATATTAAAGATATATTCCTTTCAAAACAGTTTTGTAAATGTTACTGTGTCCAGGCTCATTTTTAAAAGCAAAACAGCCCAGCTTCTGATTGACACCTCTGAGACAACGAACAGAAAGTGAGGCATGGGTCAGTAAGTGCCTTATATTTATATACATGTGTCCACACACAGATAAATTACATATACATATATGGCGGGCATGCCATGCCACCTTCAGAGCTATAACTATTTTTACAATACCCACTGTTTTACTTGCTTTCACATGTGTTGCATTTGCTTTGTGGCTTTTCCTATGCTTTATCCTCTATTCACTGTTTTTAACCCAAGCTAAACTCTTGGAGGCCAAGTTGTTGACCTCCAATGACCTCTTGAACACCAGTATAAAGATGCTAGTTGGTGTGGTCGTGTGGTCCACTGGCGTGGCATTGTTACAAGCATTTGAAACTCCAGTGGGTACCCGGAACTAATAGGCCGTTTTGAAACCAATAATTGTTCAAGGAATGCAAATGGGTTAATAGAAGGGGAAAAAAAAACATTTACAAAATTATAGTTGGCTCCCAAAAATGTGAAATAATGGTTACATGACCTTATTGTCCACATTTTCAACACAATTGCCAGAAATACTTATTGAAAATGAAGCTGTTATTCAAAGATAAATAGGTTTTGATTAACAAATATTCTCACACTTTTTCATAAATACCAGGGTTTTTTTGTCTTGAAAATCTATTTGGTTAATTAGACAGATGTTTTGTTTTAATGTGTGACGAGCATTATGTATTGTAGAGGTACTCAGTCCCTGCTCATTTGGCAGAGATGATGCATAGTCCCTGCTGGTATAACTGTAATACGTTGACGTTCTGTCATTCACTGACTGTGGACTTTTTCCCATCCCGGTACAGGGTGTTCCAGGAATGCCGGGATTTGTCGGAACACCTGGTAGTTCGGGGCCACCTGTAAGTTCCTTTTTGTCTGTTTATCTTTCCTGCAGAATAAATTATTTGTTAGTCACCCAGGCTAAAATTTGCCTGCCCTCCCCTAACACTATAGCAGGGAAGCCTGCAGCATGTGGTCCCTTGACGTAGTGCCAACCAGCTCTTGAGTGTTCGGCTTACAAAAAAAATCTGGGCTCCCCCCTAGATAAAAACAAACAGCTGAAAGCACTAGATCTATTCCCACACCCCTGGTGTGGCTCAATGGGCAACTATCAGCATCAAATAGCGTTTAATAGAATGCATGTTTAAACTGTAATATTACACACACACACACACACACACACACACACATATATATATATATATATATATATATATATATATATATAAAAATCTCCTCCTCTGTTGTCACTTAACTGTATCACTTCTGTCATTTATTCAGGGACCTGAAGGCTCACCAGGAATAATTGGCCCTTCTGGACCGAAAGGAGAAACTGTAAGCTACATATACACTTATTTGTATTATATTGTTATACTTATATACACTTATATTTATCTACAGCTCCACATGATCTACAAAAAGGCATAATATAATAAATGACAATAACATTACATTTGTAATATAGCAGTAGGGGAGAAAAGGTTCATTGTGTTATACTGTTGATTAATCTGCTTGTTACATTGCTGAATGTGCTTGTTTTTTACATTGTTGAATGTTCTTGTTTGTTACATTGTAGAATATTCTTTTTTGTTAAATAGTAGAATGTTCTTGTTTGTTACATTGTACAATGTTCTTGTTTGTTACACTATAGAATGTTGTTGTTTGTTGCATTGTAAAATGTTCTTGTTTGTTACACTATAGAATGTTCTTGTTTGTTACATTGTAAAATGTTCTTGTTTGTTACACTATAGAATGTTCTTGTTTGTTGCATTGTAAAATGTTCTTGTTTGTTACACTATAGAATGTTCTTGTTTGTTACATTGTAGAATGTTCTTGTTTGTTACATTGTACAATGTTCTTGTTTGTTGCATTGTAAAATGTTCTTGTTTGTTACACTATAGAATGTTCTTGTTTGTTGCATTGTAAAATGTTCTTGTTTGTTACACTATAGAATGTTCGTGTTTGTTACATTGTAGAATGTTCTTGTTTGTTACATTGTAGAATGTTCTTGTTTGTTACATTGTAGAATGTTCTTGTTTGTTACATGGTTATGAATATTATTGTTGAACATATAATACTGTCTACATTTCAATTGTGGACCTAATAATGCGGTCAATGTCATTATTGTCGACTTTCCAACCCTTTCTATATTATGGTTTAGACCACATAAATGTTGATCTTGTAACTGTCGAACATATGTATCACAGCCTTTCCAAATGGTTGTGAGAGTTTGCAAGTAAGCTGCCCTATAATTGCAGCGTCAGGATCTGACATGTCAGACTCACATATAGGACTCATGGACATCCTTAGACTCTGCTCGGGATTCTGTGAGTGCCCAATTTGTTCTTCAGCCTCAGTGTTCTTTTCATGCACTGGTGTGGCTGTTTTGGAGGTGACCGACCTACGCTCAGAGCGAGAATATGGTGCATGGGTAGATATAGAAGATACATTACCATGTTTGGGCACTCGCTTTTGCAGTGGGCATTTTAGTATGTTTAGCAGCAGAAGCAGAAACACTGCTATCAAAACGTGGTCATGGTCTGAGCCTTCTCTTGCCAATGTGTGTGATGTATGGAACGTGACCTATCTAGATCAATTCCCCACATGCATCAGTAACTTTTCCCATAGTACTTACATCAAGAGCTGATGTGTCCTCTGATATTGACAAATGTGGATTTGGAGCGCACTTTCTTACACTTTCTTTCCACATGACCTTTTTTACTCATAAAGGTTGAAATAGTATTACTACTGCCAGTACCGATGCTGGGATGCTCCTGATCTGTAGACTGATCCATGGATGGCAACAGGAGTAAAGCTTCTTGTAGCTGCCACTACACCACATGAATGCCCAATACGATAAGGAAACGAGAGACTGTCTCCTTGTAATCCTGCCCCACGATATCATTGTAACTAATACAATTGGTTCGTTAAAGAAAGTGTTCTGTTCTATTTGGGTTGTGCTGTCAAACACAGCACCTTGTCTTTTGGCTGCTTACTGGTACAGATGTGATACTGCCCCTCAAACAATTGCCTTAACAGTCAAGCACTTTAAAATCAATAAATATTTTTTTTGGGTGGTGGGGGTTGTGTGTGCTGCTTAACGTCAAACACAGGCAAGCTGCTTTCTGTTTCTCTGGCTTCTCTAAGAAACATACCGGTGTCGATCTGTTGGAAAAACTCAGGAATGTCATAGCAAAATAGATCACCCTGCTATACTCAGCACAGGATTCCTCATTGCCAATAGTGGAGCGAACATTGTGTGTGCATTACGACTGGGTGAATTTTAACATGTACCACTGTTTGCATACAAAACTTGGTTGTTCAGAATTTCTTAAAACATAAGAGGTCGATGCAGTAGATGCTGTCTGTGGCCAGTAACATTTCTGGGCATTTTTGGCATTCAGCGACCACATGTAGATCATTGAAGCAGATACAGAGCAATGGCCTGCTATCTGCTATGCCAACAACTGAAGCAAGATGCACACATGTCAACATTCAGAAAGTCAACAACATTCCGTCAACAATTCAATTGTCGGCAGTATTATGAGGTCGAAAATTAATATGATCGACAATATAATTAGATTGACAATTAGGTTAACAAATCGCATAGACGACAATTCAAATGTAGACAGTATTATATGTTTAGGGATGGGGTTGGGATTAGGGATATGGATAGGGTTAGGGATAAGGTTAAGGTTAGGGATATCATTGTAGATCTAATAATACTGTCTACATTTTAATTGTCAACCTAATAATAATGTTGATGTCATTATTGTCGACTTTCCAACACTGTCTATATAATGATATTGACCATATAAATGTTGATCATGTAACTGTTGAACATTTGTATCACACCCAGTAAGAGGTAGTAATGAGGGGAATTCCACACTGTAAGCTTCAGCGATTGTCTCAAACCCTTTCAGTTGTGGGGTGGGTCTACCCTGGGATATCTTATTTTCTAAAATGGCCATTATATCAGCCAGTGGTGCCCTTTACTTTATTAAACGGCCATCCTGTCTGCCACTGCTATGTCACAATGTTTCATAGGGATTGTACCTTCAATTAAACTGCTCGGTCACTAATTTTAGCCAGTCAGCTCGCTGCAGCCTTTGGCCAAAATTGGTGAAAATATGTGAATACATTATTAGAATACAGACTGTAAGTAAATGTTAATGTTATCAAAACTAATGTAGGAACACAAACAGCTAAATATTACAGAATTGTACCTATTTTTCACAATTTGTAAATGTAAATGTCGAGTTGGACCTTGCTGCGTTCACTGACATATAGTTCGGTTTTGGGCACATGGAGAATGATTTTACGCAAAGTGCGTCATGTATCAGCTTTTATATTCCTTAATGAATCAGGCCCTGAGGGTTTACTGCTGGATTATTTTACATAAACTTTGCTTTGGAACAGATCTATGTCACATTCCCTGCAGCACATTCAGATTAAGGATTCTTTATACAACAAAATCTATTTTAATTCCCCACAAAATTAAATTTTGGGAGTGCCCCAACTCATTATAAACTGTCTAATATCTGCTTAATCTAAATAGTTATCAAAAATTTCTGCTATCCAAAGCTCGCTTTTACTACACAGAAAAGAACATATGGTATAAAGTTATATTAATGACTTCTATTATAAAATAAATTGAAAGCTCCATCATTTTTTAAAAGTTTTAATATTATATATTATAAGGAATAATTGCATTGGCCCAACGGTCAGACCAAAATGTCAACTCTAATTACAAAATTTCGTATGAATTTAGAATTGAAATTTCCTATTCTGATGATGTTTTGTAAAATGTCAGCAAGATGGAAATATTAAGAAATTCTTTAAACAGTTAAATGCTAAAGTAGACAGAGGGTGGCACTTAACCCCCCCCCCCCCCATTAATAATTTCAAGAGGCAGTGACACATTAAATATACTTGTATTTATAATATTTACAAGCAGAAGTGATCCAGCCATTGCCACATTGCATAGAGGCCATTGTCAGCTACAGTCAATGCACAGAGGCTGCGGTCAATCACATTGTACCTGTCAGGTGCCATCTCCGCACTGACACTTGGTGCAGGAGACGGATGCCTGCACCTTCTCGTCAGCTGCGTCCTGTTGCCTAGCAGCGCGACACTATCTCCACTCACCTGTCAGTTGCGCTAATACCGGTTAGCGGCCATCTTTGAAATTCAGTGACAGTACCAAGGCCATTGTCACCCATAATGTACAGGGATCATTGTCAGCCACATTACACAAAAACAATTGTCAGAAACACTGAACAGAGGCCATTGTTCAGACTTTATTGCTTGCACTCCTAAAGTAACCCCCCACAGCAATTCAATCATTTTACACACAAGATTATTACTTCATCGCCAATTGAGGAGATGGCAAAGGCCCTGTCATACCCCGGGGAGGGTGTGGGGCTATTTATATATGGTGGGTATTCACAAACATCCAAGATCTAGTCTAGGTGTCATATTTGCAGGACTCCAAATATTTACCGTATTCAGACAGACAACAAACGCTCCCAGTGGTACACTGTCGAAGCCAACTGTGTTTATGTAATCCATCCTGGTAACTTTGAGAGTTTGGGGCTCATTTAGAGGTGAATGCATTTGCACTCTGATTGCACAGTTAGAAAAGTCACATGCAAAAAAAGTGCACGTACGTGTATATGTTGAGTTGGACCCATCTCAAAATGTGCAAAGCTCAAATATAGTGGTGTTTGTATGTCATTGTTACAAGTATGTATACTCTCGTCCCATGTAGAGATCTCTGATATCTGACAAAGCTAGAAGTAAATGCTAAAGTCGTATTACCCTATTTGTCTATCTGTACACAATATAAGTATGTAATTAAGTGTCATATAAACAATACAAAATAATATCCTGGCAGTGCTATTAATAAATGTTAGTCGCATTTTCCATTTATAATGTGATTAAATACAAACACCGCCACATCTGGGGGTAAATGTATCATACTCTGGTTTCTTCAACTCCCGCGAGTTCGGCGAGATGACAGCTAAAATTTAAAGTGGCGCTGCCTTGTAAAGGGAAACTTGCTTTTACAAGGCAGTGCCGCTTTAAATTTTAGCTGTCATCTCGCCAAACTCGTGGGAGTTGAAGAAACCGGGGTATGATACATTTACCCCCTGGTGTTTCCAGTTTCCTGTTTCAGTGCTGCTGATTATAATCATCATCATTGAATATCCCTGACTGGTCTATGCCCATCTACCTTCCTGGCTAACTGGTAACACTCCCCACCTCTATCCCTGAAAGGACGCTGCCAGCTTGGCGCCTCATGTCTTTCAACAAGGGATCAGAGAGCTGAGCTGCCCTGAGCAGTCAAGACACTCTGCAGGAAGGTCTGTGTTGGGGTTACTAGGTTCAGTTAAAGTGGGGTCAGTCAAAGGGAGGTCACTGTGGTCGGCTATACTCCCCGCCGGAGCTGTATACTGCTAGGGGCAGGAGCATCACTGGGCATTCCCACAAAATCACATTGGCTGGAGACAACATCCTATGTGCTGCTAGAAGAAGTAGCCTTTCCAGAGACAAAGAGCTGGCTGGTTCCTGAAGCTCTAGCAGCTTGAGACTTTTCCTCTGGACTGGCTGATGCTGGGGTTGCTGGCAATGGCTGTTGTCTAGCAGCTGTGGTCTTTTCCTTTGGGCTGGGTTGTGCAGACAGAGATCCTGACGACTATAGTTGGGCAGCTTGGCTCCGGGTAATGGAGTAGAGAAATGAGGCCACAATTTCACCCTCAACATCATTGCCCAAGATCACATTGGTTGGGACGCCATCCATAACCGCAACATCACAACTCCTGGCCACCTCCCCAGTCTAGATAGACTCTTGCTACAGGCATTTTCCTTTCCAGTCCATCTTCCACAGTAACTTTGGCAGTGCGATCCTGCAATACTGCAGCAGAATCAATAAGATGGGGCCCACTACAGTGATTGAGGCCCCTGAGTCTCGAAGTCCTTCTCTCTGCAGGTCCAATTTGGCTGCAGGTTCCTCCACATGTTTTTGGGGGGTCTTTTGGTCAAATAAGTGACTCTGCTGAGTCCCTTTCCTCACCGCCACGCTCCTTTGGACTGACTTGTGTGGGAACAGTTGCTCACCTCCGCCAGTTAAACAAGTCAGCTGAGCCCCAGAACTTGGATTAGTGGCACAAGTCTGGGACATTTGGGCTGTGAAACAGTCCATCCTCAGGTGACCAATTTTCCCACAGCCATAACATTTTCTTTCCCGCCAGGGCTTCAGTAGTCTCTGATAACTTCCAGATAAAAGGCAGAGCAGGGGCCGGCTAAAGGCTCCTGGCTTTGTGGGTACTTTCTTGGGGGGAGGATGAACAGGGGTGTTCCTTTGTTCTTACAGTCCTTTGGGGCTGACTGCTAGACTGATGCTTCTGCCAGTGTGGCTGAACTGCCACATACTGATCTGCCCACTGGGCTGCTGCTTCCATTGTTGCTGGGCTACAGTCCAATATTCCTTCACCTCTGGTGCGCACCGGCAGTGAAACTGGTCTCTACAAATTAAGTCCACTAATTCTTCCCAAGACTTGGTGCCAGATCCATTAATACATCTCATCGGCAACTGTGATGAAAAAATCCTTATGTTGATAGGTTTTCAGGGACGGATAATAGCACAGCGCTTAAGGAGGGTCCTTTCTACCATGTCATAGTCCACACAGTCATTTGGGACCACTCCCACTCCTTTGTGGGCAAATCATGGAGTATGCTGGACATTTCGAAGACCTGCAAATATACATCAATATCTCCAACATTGTCATCAGATTTGGTAAAGTGGTGGGATCCTAATCTGGGCACAGCAGGTGACAGTTTTTTGGACACTGCAGGAGATGGTGTCCACCTGTTACCCCACAACTCGATAATAAGCACCCGCTCTACCTCAGCTGCCACATTAGCACAGACAAGTTGCCCTCATCAGGATGTTGAACTTGCGGCACTGGTTCACTCTGTGGGAACAGAAGCTGGGTTCTGGGAGGTTACTGCAGATATCTATAGGTTTGGCGTTGGCATCTTCTGTTGGTCACTGTTGAAATCAGCTTCATCATCCGCTGACCTGTGCTGCTCATTCCAGGCCATCAGCGCCCTTTAAGTAGGGTCATCCTCAGGTCTATGCCAGTATATAGGTTAAGGTCAGGGAAATCTCTAAATTGCAAGTCCTGCAATATCCATTCTCAGATTAAAACTGCCGCTGTCTTTGTAGTTTGGGCTCATTGCTGGATCCCTTAACCTCCAGAAAATTAAGGGTGTGCACCGGCCACTTTTAGTGTTTTGGGTTTTGGGTTCTGATTAGCTTGAGGTTTTAGGTTCTGATTTGTTTTGCCAAAACATCCGACGAAAGGTTTTGGTTCTGATTTATTTTTAAAAAACCATAAAAAGTGCTAAAGAACAGTTTTATGTTTTTTTTTTCACTCCTACGCTATTATTAACCTCAATAACATTCCATCACAATCATTTCCACTAATTTCCAGTCTATTCTGAACACCTCACAATATTGTTTTTAGGCCAAAAGGTTGCACCGAGGTAGCTTGAGCACATAATGCCAAAAAAAGAGGTACAAGATGGAATTGTTCTGGGCCCTCCCTCCCACCCCTCGCGAGATTCGACGCGAGACTTGGACGACAGAGCCTCGTTTTCAATTTTTTGCCCGCCGGATATATCCGAACAGTGCTCGGATCCCGTTCGGATCCGCACTGTTCGGGTGGGCTCGGATTAGCGGAATCCGAGCCCGCTCATCTCTACAAAAAATTGACTTTTCTATGACAAATTAGGTAATATAGATACATTGTGAAAAAGCTGTGAGTACTTTCTCCCCTCAGAGTGCAGATACCTCTGCTATGTTTACATGGCAATACAGTGGTTCTCCTGCTACTCTGCTGGTTGCTTTCACACTTTGCAGAAGGTACAGCGTCAGGCGCGGGCTGGCAGGTTTCAGCCCGGGGGGCGCACAGGCGGCCGCATCACATGACACGCGATGCAGACGTTAGACTGAGCCGGCCCGGGTGCCCGCTGCCCCCCTGTCCCCCGGTCCAGCCCGCCCCTGTACAGCGTCACCCCTGCTGTGTCCAATGACTGGAGAACGGTAATTTACAGAACCAAAAGAGACATGAGAGACTTCTTGTCACTGTGGGAAGCAGCTGAGCTCTGATTGCATTCCGAGATGGTACAAATGTAACTTATTCTGGGCTGACCCTTCTCGGAACAGAAGAACCGATGCGATTGCTAAATAGTATTTTATTTTTACTGACGCATAGAACATAGAGAAATGACTCTGAAAACCACAAAAAAATGAAATTAACTTTAACATAACAAGTTTTACATTTATTGGATTTGATTTTTTTTCTAAATGTTATCTAAATATTGTCTGTGATAGTGAATAAGTCAGAGTTAAGGATATAACGGGCCTGTGAAAGCTCAGGCTTCAGTCTTTTTAGGTTTATAAAGTCTGGGTAAAGATAAAAATAGAAACCGTGAATCAATTTAATATCAGTTGAATTAGGACACAAGTGCACTAAAACATTTCTGTTATTATATAAAATAAAATATCCTTTAGTTATTCAGTTGCCAGTAACCAACTGACATAGAGCATGAAGACACTCAGCACCTATATTCTTTCATCAAATGAGCACACAAAGTTCTGGAAGATTTTTCCTTGTTTATAAGAGACCCCCCCCCCAGGTTTTTGAGAACTGCCTTAGATACACAGTTAAAATGCTGTATTTCATCCATACTTGCCTTAGTCCGGGAGAGGGGCGCGATTAGAGGGCGGGAGGGTGCGGGGTGCGGCCAAACACAGCATTTTGGCCCCGCCCCTGCGAAGGAAATGCCGATTCGTCGTTGAGGGCGGGACAAAATGACGCTATTCACCGCAAATCGCATCATTTAGGCTAGGCAGTTGTGGGATGCGGGAGACTTGCCTGCTCTCCCAGGAGTCCGTGAGACTGACCTGAATTTCGGGAGTCTTTCCCGGACATTCCGGGAAAGTTGGCAAGTATGATTTTTCATCCATAAGTCAGTGGAAGCTTAAGGGCTAGATTTACTAAACTGCGGGTTGGAAAAAGTGGAGATGTTGCCTATAGAAACCAATCAGATTCTAGCTGTCATATTGTAGAATGCACTAAATAAATGAAAGCTAGAATCTGATTGGTTGCTATAGGCAACATCTCCACTTTTTGAAACCCGCACTTTAGTAAATATACCCCTAAGTGTTTGTAGATCATTTCATCGCTGGTGGGAACTAAAAAATATTAGATGGAAGTGCCTTTTATTTGTAATTTCTGCAGTTTGTGTTGTATCGTCATTGTAGAATAAAACGTTGCTGGTGTATTTGTGCATCATATAAAATAATATGTGCATTTACGTTGGGCTCATGTCACGAGTACAGAAGGACATGAAGACAAATAAAGTGAGCACAATAGTTGTTTCTTAGCTTTGGTTAAACCTGCTTAAGACTACGGTACTTTGTAAATGTTTTTTGTATTAACACACTGACTTGTGTCAAATGTGCCTTTTTTCTACTGTCCATGCTTGGAGTATTTAGCTAGGAAAAAATAATATATAAGTAATTATATATGTTTATTTCAGGGAAAGGTTGGTCCTCCTGCTCCACAAGGACCTCCCGGGTTACCAGGACTGCCGGTAATTATTACTCCAGACTTAAATCAGCTTCAGTAATGAAAGTCACAGACAGCACATTGATAAATGTGTGTCCTCGGCTGATTAAAGATTACTCCCCAGCAATATCCATGATCTTCTATCCATAACGGGAGCATTGATGAAAGCTGTTGCAAATACTTCACAACTGTGAAGAATAGGTGGCGTTGCCCATAGCAACCAATCAGATTGCATCAATTGTTTAGTACAGTTTACAGAAGAAAAGCAAACGTCTGATTGGTTGCCACGGATAACTCCAGCTTTTCTACAAAGTTTTCTGTGCAACAAGTTTGATAAATGTCTCACAAATTATGTTTTGTAAGTTGTTGCCAGGAGTTGTTTAGATACAGAGACATAAGGGGATATAAACTGCATTAAAAGAGGCAGCAGAGCTCAGTGCTTTAGGTGCTAAGAATAGTCCCAAGAACATTTTGCTTTGTACCATTTTTCATTCAATCAATTTGAAAATAAAAAGCACTTTGTATAGTTTTAATAGGAATCTGCTGTTATGTATAAAGATTTAGAGCACTAGTTATCCCAAAACAAGTAACCTGATCCTATAAATTTGGGATAACTGTTGCTTCCTCAGTATGTGACATTTATATGGGTCTGTCTCTCAGTGTACCACAAATCAATGCGCACAACAAAAATGTACAGACTGGAATCTTATGTGATACGTTGTGGTGGAAATTCTATAGGAAGTATTACTGTGACTATGTCATTGTGGCCCAATCAGCTATGTAGAAGCTTTAAAGTCTGTATTTCTCATTTCATGCTGTTTTTCCTGTACTTTATTTCAGGGCATCGCTGGAAAAGATGGAAAGGACGGGAAGCCGGGCTCTGCAGGGGAAGCAGTATGTCATCTTTATTAAGTAACACATCGGTGGCAGCCGTATTAACAAACACTTGGCTTGATTTATAGAAGCAGTCAAAGTGTCACCCTGTACTGTGTCGCCATTAGCTGAACATTCACACACCTGGGATCCCTGGACTGACTGTACTCGGCTGCAAGGGATATACTGCAGAATACCGTGTAACGGGCAGACAGTATATACTGCGTAATAGACATACCGAATATACTATATAATGTGCATACTGTATATTATACGTAATGCAAAAGCCAAACAGACACTCAGCTGAGATTTCTTTGCAAAAAGCGTGTTAGAACCTTTTTTTTCCTTTGAACAATAAAATACATTTTACTCATACTTGCCAAGTCTCCCAGAATGTCCAGGAGACTCCCGAATTCCGGGTAGGTCTCCCGGACTCCGGGGAGAACAGGGCATTCTCCCGCATCTGCCCACTTCCTAGTGAAGTGGACAGGTTCTAGAGCCCCTATGACGCGATTCTCGGAGAATCGTAGCATTTTGGCCTGACCCCCACCCACCCTGTGTTGTGGGGGGCGTGACTAAAATGACACAAAGTCACCGAGCTCCACCTATCTCTCCCTTGGATCTCCCGGAGACCAACATTTAAAAGTTGGTAAATGTGTTTCTATTCTTTCCATCATGTGCATCTTCATCTGGATCCGCAGACCCGCAAAACTAGGTGCAAATTCCATTTCCATAGACCAGGATGTGGGCGTGTATCTTGAAATGCGCATGACGGACGTATAGGCACAAATAAACAAGCCTTTCGGTTCTACATTGTTGAGGCTCTTAAATGATCTTTATTTTTCCTTTCCTTCCTCAGTACACTTATTAATTCCAGCAGAGCACCGCAGCACCATCTGGGTTATTTATCAGAGAGTCATGAATGAAATCACCAAGAACAAACACCTCCAGATTTATTGATTGTGAACCTCTTGCTGGTTCCCTGGTAACTCTGTCTCTGGCCTCTGCTTTTGCTGCCGGTTTGAAGCTAAAAAAAAAAATCTTGATAAATAATTCCCGTATTATTCATATTAAATGAAGCGGTTTTCAGGCGGAGTGATCAGTGACTAGCATAATATTAGCAACATTTTAAAGACACCAGCGCTGTCACGTGTATAAGAGACGTGGCTCCTTTCTACTCAGAATAAGCTTTTATTTAATAAAATTACCTATAAACAATAATGTGTCCCAAAATTTATAGTTACCAAAAAATGTTTTCTGACATCAAACAAACAACAACATTTTTTTTAAAGGAAACCACTGAAATTGAAAGACTTATAAAATTCAACTTTCAAAACATATTTGCAGTATTATTGATTTGTCCTCCTTCTGTGCACAAAGTCCGGTGACACTTAAAGGAATATACATAAGGACAATGTCACTAGGGGGTTTAAAACACTGCAGTATTCCACCTAGAAAACAACACTATAATAAGCACAAAGTATCAGTACTTGACCAGTAGAGCTGTCAATCATTTGTTGTCAAAATATATTTCGGTCAGTTTACTTCTTGGCACAGTTTGTGCAGGACTCCTGCCATCATGCAGCACATTTACCAAGTGCGGTATGCTACGTTTAATGCGCTTTTATTTCTGCACACGCAAAAGTTACGGTTGCGGACAAATAAGAATTTGTGTTGGAGCAAATGCGCCTAGTGCAGGATTGTGCTCTGTTGTAATTACCCGCGACTGTACTAATCTCTTCCTTTATTTACTTAACTGATAGCCCACTTGCTAATTTCACTGTATGAAATTTGTGATACTTTGTATTCAGCCTAGCAATATAAAACTAATCATGGACATCTCCCGTTACAGCTTTGGATACAAAATGATTAACACAATTACACAAGTTGTATATTTGAAACAAAGTAGAATAGAATCTAAATGTGAGCGTAGAATAATACTAATAATGTTTTATGTCACTAAGGGGCAGATGTATCAAACATTCTAGAAAGGAAAAGTGGAGATATTGCCAGTAGCAACCAATCAGATTCTAGCTCTTATTTTCTAGCATGTACTGGATAAATCATAGCTAGAATGTGATTGGTTGCTATGGGCAATACCTCCACTTTTCCTTTTTTAGAATTTTTGATAAATCTACCCCTATGGCAGGTTCTTTTTAAATAGAATGTCAGTCTACTGGGAAATGCATTAGATATACTCACATTTAAACCAGCAGTTATATGTGAAGCATTAGTAGTATTATTATTATAATGTTAAAAGTATTTTATCATTTTCCATATGATCATATTTTAATGTTAATATGACAATATAAAGCAGATTGTATTTTAGCTTCCAGTCCACATAAATATTAGCCCATGTAATTATATTATTCTAATATATGTCTAGGTAATTAATAATGCTCTGTTTTCTGTAGGGGAAACCAGGAGACCTTGGCCCACCAGGGAGGGAAGGGACTCGAGGACTGCCTGTAAGTATCCTGAGACCATGGAAAACAGGGACTAATGAAGTACATACTTGCCAACTCTCCCGGAATGGCAGGCAAATATCCCGCATATGGCATCTTGCTCCTCAAAATGACGCAATTCGCGGTAAATCGTGTCATTTTGGCCCTGCCCCCGCTACAGAAACAGCATTTTGTCGTGGGGGCGGAGCCAAAATATTGTGAATTAGCGTGCCCCGCCCCTCCTGCCCACCAGCCACGCCCACTTGCCTGGGATCTCCCGGAATTAACTTACCAAAGGTTGGTAAGTACGATGAAGTAGTAGAAAATAATAAGAATATATTAGTCAGTCAAGGAAGCGTGAATGCCACAGTATCTCTGACGGATGAGAGGTCTATGGTTTATACAGTGGGGTTTATAGGCAAGAACAGTGCATTATAAATTTATACAGAAGTCTGCTGATAGGTGCAACTCTGCGTTAAACCATAACAACCAATCAGCCAATCAGGTGTGTGCTTTCATTGGGCTAATCTGCACTAGATCGATAAGAGCTGTTACTCATACTTGCCAACTGTCCCGGTATTTCCGGGGAGGCTCCTGAGTTTCGGGGAGTCCACGAAGATTCCCGGAAGAGTAGACATCCTCCTGGGTCTTGGTGGAGGTGGGGCTTAATGATGCGATTGCGCCATTAAACCCCACCCCTCACTATGCAATGCTGTGAATTCAGCATTTTGTAGCAGGAGGCAGGGCCATGGTGACGCAATGGCGTAACAGCGCCCCTCCAGCACTTGTCACATGACCTCCCCTCCGGGATCATCCGAGGTCTTACAAATAGGCACGTACGGTTTAACTGCACATTTGAACACTGTTAATAAATTTTCCTCATATAAAAAAATTGCACAGCACATAATCCATATCTGTCCTGTTTTCTTTTTTTAAAGGAGCTTTATTAAAGATAGTTCGTAAAAAATAAATTAAAGAAAAGTGTTTGGTCCTTATTCTTAATATAATGTTCTTAATTCAGCAGAATCACAATCTTAGAAATGACTTTGTTGCAATCAGCTTCAACAAAACACTTAGGGGTACGTTTACTAAGCAGCCTTTCTTTGTGCGGCTTGCAAACCGCCACACATCGAGGGATGTCTTCAGATCCAGATACTGTCCTGCAGGTTGGAGGCTTTAAACTCACACTGCACCTGATATGTAGCAGTTTGCAAACCTCTAAAATGATTGTACCCATACTTGCTGATTTTTAAAAACTCCGCTCCGCGTGGTCAGGTGACAAGCGCATCTATGTTCTGCTATGAAATACCGAAGTTCACAGCATAGTGGGAGGCGGGGCTTGAAGGCGAATCGCGTCATTAAACCCCACTTCCACCAAGACACGGGTTTTACCCCTTACATTCTCTTATAGCCCAGTCTACTCATCATCTTGTCTGGTCCCCGGGGGGTCAAATAAAATAAGAAGCACTGCTCCCCTCCTGGTATCCTTAGCCGATGGGTACCAGGCTAATATTGTAAAAATATAGTGCATACTATTGTAGCACTACAAATGCTAGCATGCACTGACAGCACAGAAGTGTTCTCTGTTGTTGACACTTGTAGAAGTAGAACTACAAGCGCCAGCATGCATTAGTGGTTCAAAACCATGTGTAGAAGTAGAAGCTTAATTTCACCTTCCAGTTCAATGTTTATTACAAATATTTATTATATGGAGACTGAAACAAATAATTTGTTTCTCTCTCTGTTAAAGCCATCCTAAGATGTTTGATAAATGGGCACGGGGGAGCCTTCACTAGCGAAAGCCAAAGAAACTTAACGCTATCAAAATATTTTAAAGAAATACAAAACCCCATAAAGCTCCATCAAAGAAGATGACTAATGATTCCACGTCAGTCAGTCATTGCAAATATAATTTCCAAGTCACTTTATTTCTTCCTTTCCATTAAAAGAAGAGTTTACCGGCTGGCAAAACGCGTTACATCGTCTGCTTCCAGCTGTACATAGTTATTTCAAGGAGAGATTCATAGATTTCATGGACAGAAATGGTCTGAAATGTCATCTTGGGTTTCACAACTGACAAATACATCTCTTTAACAGGATCGTTTATAAGTCTACATGTTGCTATAAAGTGATAAACCGCATTGAGATTTGTCAGCAGAAAGTGTCTGGGCTTTTATAGCCTCTGCATTGTGATAAATACTGTGTTACTTTTTGTCACTACACCCTGTAAGGAACCATTGATGAATAGTCAGTAACAATACACACTGTCCACGCACAAGAGAAATATAATGTACTAAAAATCACAAACAAAAAAAAACTTATTTTCTACCTTGGCTGCTGTTACACTCAGTTTATTGATTGGCTCTAATCAACACATGATGAACGGATTAGTCGAATAGCTAATAAAAGTGAACCATGCAGCAGGATAGCTTCTTAAATAAGCAGTTTTTGCAGTACTGATTTCAACCCTTGAAGGGCAGAAAGTTTGTATAACAGATATATGTTAGATACATGCTGCTAGAGTGTATATAACCAACAATAAAAGACAGAGTAGAGATAGTTACATAATAGATTTTTTGCCCATCATGGTGAAAAAACTCATTCTATCTGTAGTTATGGGTAGAGATATGCAAATCGCTCCTTGTATATCCCTTTTGTTAACCGTGCGTCCAGAATCTGCTGGTTTGATAGTACAATTCAACCAAGTATTTTGAGCCGTATGTCTAACTTTATTGAGCTTATTAGAGCTCATCAGTGCAAGATATGAAAAAAAAAAGTATATTACTCCAGCATCTGAGCAATAAGATTAAAGTTGATGAGCTAGAGTGCCTGGACTCTCACAGACCCCCCCCTCTATCAATACAGAAGTTTCTTAAACAGAAAAAAAATGGTCCTTTAAACTCACTTTATGTATTGTTGATAGAGACATTCTGGTGGCTAGAGAAATGGTCCTATGGGCAACGCAGACTTCATCTTTGCCCGTTTTGTCTGACATTTTTCTCATTACTTAAAAGCTAATAATGGATAACAGCATGATTACCTAGAAAAAGTGAGTTTTACAGAAATGGAAGGATTTATGGCAACCGAAAAGTTGACTTTCCTTCTGTTAAATATAATGCTAATAAAGTCAGGAGGGCGCAAATAAACTCTTTGTTAGCCGCTGTAATCACCCAGAACTAGGTAATTTGCTAATAACCAACAAAGCGCTGCATCCATCCTCCTATTATAAATTCTACCGGTTAAACGTCTTCGCTATGGGCGATGGAGGCGGACGTTTTGCGCAATGAGCCATTATGCGTTTAGGCAGCTGTGAATTGTACTGCAGTATTAATGTATATTATTGTGTTGATGTTAGCTGAAGTTTTATTTACTATTGTAGTGTTATTTTTATTATTCTTCCAGGGTTTCAAGGGACACAGAGGAGACCCCGGGTTACCTGGTGCTAGAGTAAGTTACGTACCTGTGTTTTCAATGACGAGTTGTATTAAAACATTTGTAAACAAAAGTCCCTGACCATTGTTATGGACATTGCTGGGTTCCATTCCCAGGAACAGTCTTCTTCTGCATTGTTGTGGCTCCTGATGGCGTTGACTTCCCCAATGAGGAGTAGAGTAAACTGCAGAGGAGTGCTGTATATGCCCCACCTCTTGCCACATCATTATGCCACTTAATGCCACTTAATACCACTTAATGCCACTAACGTCATTGAATTTAATAATTTCCGTTTTTTTGGGGAGTTGTGTCATTTAACGGGCACAAGAGTATTTTCATGAGACCGGGGGTTAGTCTAACTCTTCAGAGGCGCTAGGTATGCCCCCAGCGGACATGATCATGTCCCAATCCTGACACAGCCATGGTGAGGTGGTCACACACTTTTTTCTTTATGTTCTCCAGTTCCAAGAACTGGTATTTGTGGGGGAGAGGGGGTGCTACTGGTGTTCTTAAGCTTTAAACTCTCAGGACAATAATTCAGTGCTGAGAATTGTATTTATATCATGGGTAGGATGATTCATTTTTACAAATAGTTTTTTAAAGGTAGAATTAGTCTTTCAGTATTTTAGATATAATTGATTGCAAATGTTCTGTACTTTGTCCTGTATATAGTATATTATTCACTAGTTATTGTGTGCTTCCATGGTTAAAATTGAGATACAAGTTGTGGGACAAAGTCATCCTTGTTCTTCTTTTCCTAGGGGGAGCCGGGTACCCCAGGACCTCTGGGACGGGAAGGATCACCCGGAAAAGAAGTAAGTGATGGAACAATCTGTTACATAAATATAATACTACTAGGAAGTAAAACAAAAATCTTGCTAGTTATGTCTCTTTCCTAGTTACACCCCTGCAGGCATCGGTTAACTGCCGGGAATAAATAAATCTAATTATTAAATACCCAGCACCCCTTGAATGGACTAAGCCTTATCTAGGACTGACCTTTATTTCTACACAGATTTTTCATTGTTACAAAGTTCCAACTAGGCTTTACTTTGTAGACAGTTGTAACTGCTTCTTAATTAAACAAAGGACAAAACAATTACTGCGGTTACATTGTTGTATGGCATCGATGTGGAGGTGGTAAAATAGAGGAGACTGTAATGTTTATATGAATATTGTGAATTACTTTGTGATCTCATAAAAAAAATGAGATGAGCTGGCCAAATAAAATGTAAATATGTTCTGCATGAGCTGTGAGTTTAATTACGTGTTATGCAGATAAGTTAATAAATGAGCCGTGCCCATTCTTCACTAAGTATCCATTTTATGGTTATGTTAACGAGTAAAAGGTGATTAGTAATGAAGCTCCTAGTTCCCCTGTCTTGCTATTATTCTTTCGTATCCACGTTTTTACTCTTATACTTACTACGTGAGCTACAAATAAAGATATTAATGGTGTTTAAATGCTCGTTTGTTAGGAACAAATGTTTTATTGAATATCTTTCACATTTTATTAGGGAGATCCTGGACCACCTGGTCATCAGGGACCGAGAGGAATTCGAGGACCAGCGGTAAGTCTTCTGTGAATCAAGGCTGATAAGATGTTTGGGGAAACTAGAGCAAGAGCCTAATGACTTGGGGTCTGATTCATTAGTGATCTTTTGGTTTTTATTGTCTTTCGATTTGTTGCAGCAGGTCTGGTCAATTTTATATATTAAGTTAATTGCATAAACAATTATCTGCAAAGGACATATATCTGCATCAGTATGAGACATGTATCCTACAAGCATTTATCAAATGCTGCATTGTGCATTTCCTACCATCAACATCATTCAGGAAATGTGAGGTGATATAACCTTTCTACTGAGTAATCTGCGGTGGACGTAATTCATCCCAAAACCAAATCTCATTTGCTATGATGCAAAGGTCTGTTGCTTTGTGAATTTCATTTAGATATTAGAAGTCGTAGCCAGTCTAGACTAATATGGAATTAGTTTATTAAACAGATGTATGAGGGCGCTTCAATGTCAAACTTCTGTCTCTGAAAAACATGGAATATAAAACATCTGTTTGTTTATTCATTGAGGTGTATGTACTGGGAGGAAAAGTCTTCTGATTCTGACCCAAGAGCCGCTGTCACTTACACGTGAGAGCAGACAATTTGTTGGCTGAAACCTGTATTTAGCCCATTAATTTGAAGGGTTGGGTACGCTTGCTTGATGAGTAAAATTCCGACATTGACAAGCCCTCCAACTAAAATCTGAATTTCTGGCAAACCGATGTGAAATAAACAGACTTACCTTGAAGCCGACGCTGGAGAACTCCGATTGGCTCACCATGCTGACAGGAAATTATCCCGATTGGAGAAGTGTTCGTCACTGCAGCTTGATGTCATAGCGACATCTGTCAACAGAAATTTAAAGCGGCAATGTCGGGTTAAGTGTTTAAACACTTAACCTTATTGGTCCCCACATTGCCGCTTTAAATTTCTATTGACAGACGTCGGGATGATGTCAAGCTGCAGTGGCGATGATTTCTCCAATCGGGATAACTTCCTGTGAGCATGGTGATCCAATCAGAGATCTCCAGCGTCGGCTTCAAGGTAAGTCTGTTTATTTTCACATTGGTTTGCCAGAAACTCGGATTTTAGTTGTAGGGTTTGTCGATGTCGGATTGGTGGTAAGCGTGAAAACGATTACCACAGAATTTGATAGGAACGAGTGGTCTCGTTGTGTTCTGTGACTCAGCGAGGTCACTGGTTCCCAGTCAGCCCACAAAATCGCTGCCTCCGCTTCGTGTAGGTAAAAATGTTCCGAACATTTCTAACTACTGTGTTCATTATTAGGGTAAAAATGGACACGCTGGACCTCCAGGCAACGCAGGGGTACCAGGGCCGATGGTAAGTGTTAAACTATTTTTTAAAATGTCATCAGTTGATAATCCTTATATTTAAAATAATATTTTAAAACAAGCGAGACCATAAAATTGAGTTTGTCAAAGAGACAATTTTGTTTTTAAATGAAAGTTAATTTTTGGTGTCTGGATAATAATATGTGTCAGTTTCTCAGTCTACCACTCCAGTCTCCCACATTCACTGGTATATCCTATGTCTATGCTCTAAGCTACAAACTGTTCCATGAAATCTTCCCTCATTCCCACAATTGGTGAAATCGTTTGCTGCAACTCTCAGAGCCTGGCCTTCGTCTCGCTATGTATCTGCTACCAGCTGTTATCTAACTTTGTTCCAATATATACGGAGCCAACCATCAAATAGCAGTGAAAGTCAAAGGTTATGAGTGGAGCAGGTTGACGGGGGCCAGAGAGGTAGTGCTGCAGAGCTGACGATTGGGTAGGGAGCCGGCTGAATCATTGCAATACGCTACAAACATGAAGTCCACACACATCAACATGAAAAGATTACTTTGAAGTGGCACAAACTGTTCTTTCAACCCACAACTTGTAAGAGCTCTTTCAACCAATCTAGGACTTTGACTACATTGCAGTCTGAGTGTTTTGCAAAAATAAAATGATACTTTTAACCAGTGGTTGAAGTGGAAATTTAGAAGTGTCGGTTTAGACATTTCCATTAGAAGAAGAAAATGGAATTTGATCATTTTACAATGAAGGTAGAAATTCCCCTATGGCATACCACCGTCCACCCCCCACTTCCACCATTGTACCATCATCATCAACATTTATTTATAGTTCCAGCACATATTGTAGCTCTTTGCAATTGGGCTCTGTGTGTATATAGAACCCGTCGACCAAATACAAGATATATAGGATATTGTACTGTGAAATTTAAGGATATTATGTATGGACAGATACAAGCCCAAGGGGGGAGTATGCGAGTTTATATTTTTGACCGCGTTAAGTCATTTTAACGCTGTTTTTTATAATTTTCGAGCGGGTTAAATTTACCCGCGATGCAATTCCATTTTTATAGCAACGTTTTTTTTCATGAAACGGTCCTCTCGCGCTCCGCAAGACGGTCTATTGAAAGTATAGGGTGTGCAAGAGGCAGCCACGTTAAAAGCTATTCAATTGTTTTTAAACTCGGTGCGTTAAACAGGCAAATATGCTGTTTTATCTCGCACTTCTTTGGGGTGTGTTAAAAATAAAAAACCTCTGAAAACTATATGAAATCATGTAATAATGTGAAAAAAAGTTAAACTATTGTTTATCACTAATGCCTAACATATAAAAGTTGATTTTCTTGTCAAAAAATAATGAAACAAAAAAAAACAAATAAACAAAAAAAAATTAAAAGCACTAATTAATTATATTTATGTATGTTTTTGGTACAAATATGTATGTACTAATGTGTTTTGAGTTTGACATGGTATAGATGATTCTTATGTTAAAAAATAGTTCAATTAAAAAAAAACATGCTAAAGAAAGTACTGTAGTGTATTATCAATGTGTAATGCAATCTAATGTATGGAAATGTATGCAAAACCCTTTTTTTTTGTTATTACATGACGGCGTTAAAACTCCACTCCCCTAAAAACTCGCAAGCGCAGTGATTAACGAGCGGGAGCGGCGTTCCCTCTTTTTCAATTGAATTGCACGAGTTTTCGTGCTGTGTTAACTAAAAATGGTCGGTATTGCAGTTAAAAATCCGCAAGTGATTTTTTTTTTTAACGCTGCGGGAGAAAAAACAAACAATTGAATACCCCCCCCCCCCCCCCAAGTCTGAAGATTTGGTTTCTGTCTTTGTATCTTTTCTTTCCTTTTAGTCCCTCTGTTTTTTTGTTTTTACCTTCTGTACTAGATTTACAATAAATATTACAGTGTACAACATTTTTTGCAATTTAGGGCCCCAAGGGAAGTAAAGGAGATGCAGGAAGTGTCGGCCAGCCAGGGTTCCAAGGGCATAAAGGACCCCCCGTGAGTGAATAAATCTTTTCATTCTATATAAAGTAGATTTGCAGTGTTAGTTTGATTATATTATGTTCTTATGTAAAGGAGGATGTGGTCCAAATGTCTTTTTAAGCTTAATGTGTAAATATTTACTTATCGACCATTTTTCTGAATGCAATGTCTCTCCACATCACAGAATCTCTTTAGAGCGTCTTTTGCTCTGTAAAGTTCCCAGCACTTCAGCTATGACAAATTCTCACTGTCTTGCGATAGGCAGGAGCAGTGTCCCATTGATTGGTGCTTGAATTCTGTGGCAAAACCAATTTTGGAGTGAAGCATGATGGGACAGACAGCTCTTTAAATCACTAGTCCTGCAATACATACAGACCGATGGGAAATATAATTTACAAGGATCAGGGATGGAACAAAAACATCACATTAATAGGTAGAGGGTAAAGGATTTTTATTGAAAATACTTTTTTGATTTTGACTGTAGTTTAGTATTTAACTCAGGGGAGTAAAGAGACAGTACAGTATATTCTCAGAAAGATGTACAAATCAATAAAATGCTATACACTTCACTAAAACACAAAATAACGGCATATACAGCACACATATAGATAGGTTTACATTGTAGCTGAATCTGGGACAGGGAACGCTTGTACCGCTGATAATACCTCTGCGGAATAAGCAGTAGAAAATAGAAGACTTAAAAGAAGATTAAGTGAGCCGAGCCATTGCCTAATGAGCTGTAAATAAAATAGGTGGGATCTATGCATCACAAGCTTAGGGACTAATTCCACTAGAACTGTTTTTGGTGGTATAAGGTGACTTAAAATAAAATAAATTTTCATTTGACGGAGCTTGGTGAGTCCGGTGGAGCCTAACCCCCAATGTTTGTAAAGGTCGGAGCAAGAGATCTTTCCTACTGTTTCTGTGGACCTTGGTCAAGGTTGTCAAGGCCCCTCCCCCATGAACTTCTCATTCACATGAATGGGAAGCTCACATGGTAATAAGGACTTTGACAATGCAAAAATAGCTGCCGAGCAGGAAGCAGCATTTCCTGCTCTGGCCAATTGATGCAAAGAGACAATGGCTAAATCTCCACAAGTAAGTAAAACAATAGATTTTATTTTTTCACGCATAATAATTCCCAGGGTTAAAGTTTTGGTTTGTAGTGGATTTAGCTGTAAACTTTACATTTGTGTTGCAGGTAGTAATAATAATGGAGATCAAAGATAAGATGAACACATTTGGGATAACTATTGCTGCACCCATATTATGTTCCTTTCATTCTCATTCTGTCCCCCTCCATCTATTTAGAATTGTTGATCAAAAAATATATATTTTTTTTTTTATTCTGTTCTAAGAACTCTTGATCAATTAGAGCATTATTAATCGATAATAACAGTTATGAGAGAGAGGATTATTTATCAGATCCTGTTGACGTAAAAGATTGGGATGACACAGTTTAAATAAAACGTGACAAGTGTCTCCGACAATAAGAAACTGAGAAAGTGAGTTGGAGCAGAGAATTGTGTGCGGCAAGTGTTACATTTTATAAATAACAATTATTCAGATACAGTTCTCCCCTTGGCAGATGTTACATTGTTTATATTAGCAGCCGGTGTGTAGTGTGCAACAATGTAAAGTGCTGATACATTTTTATTACATATTCTATATAGTTATTTGAAAATATAGATTTTGAATGTAACATGTTTATAATCAAATAAAATTGTGTGTTACAAAAACTACAATTAGGAATTTCTTAATTCATTTTATAGCTAAATATGCATTTGCAACTCCATTATACAATGAATGTTTTTGTATTTTAAGGGGCAAACTGGGGAGAGTGGTTCACCCGGGAAAGAGGTAAGAAGTTACTTGTCTTATTTATTTTGACTTTAGTATTTATTAAAAGCAACTTACTACACCACAATATATATATATATATATATATATATATATGAAGTCCTATCATAGTATGGGGATGTTTACCTATATATACAGTATATTTATGTATATTCTAAGTAGCTTTTTTTTTTTAATCAAGGAATTTATTTTAAAGTTTTGAATTTTTAATTATTGATCCAAATCGGTGATCAGGGATGTGACGCATACTTCTCAGGAATATGGCAGCATCCATTGGTCAACTCCTAAATGACCGAATCTGTTTTAACATTCAACGGAGGGTCACAAAGAACAGTTTGTGTGATGGACTTGATGCAGTTCAGGACCGTATGGTCCGGCCCTCTAACCTTCAAAAGAGCCGCACATTCCCCTTCATCTCAGTAATTAGTTAAAACAATATATTTAGTCAAAGAAAAAGACACCTATCAGTAATAACATATCAGTAGTAGCATGATAAAAAAGTGTTAGCCGCTATAACAAACACACGTGACAGAGCTGGGGGCCACGGCGGACAGCTTGGAGGGCCATCTGTTGACCATCTCTGATCTACTACAACATGGACAATGTTACAGTTTTCCTTTCAGTTCCATTTTCAAAATTGCTTTGCTGCATTTGCTAATATTTTTCAACACATCAACTGTACGGAATAATAATAAGATTTAACACTACAATCCCTAGTTATTTATAACTAAACTGACCCCGGGGGTCTATAGACTAGGTAATCGTTGTCACACTAATGGAGAGGAAGGAACAACATTGAACCCTGACTGGGCTTTTGTAAAGATGCAGTTACATTGTATTATTTATAATACTGATTACAGGAAATCAATATTATAAATAATAAAATGTTATTTTAGCTTGGAACATTAAACAATAATATTTTGTAATGATTGTGTCACTTTAATCTTTGTAAGTGTGCTCCCATTGTGACATCGTCTTTGAGGAATTATGGAGGACAAGCTTTGAGGGTAGATGTTTCACAGAATAGGCAATTTACCTAATTTTGTCTTGTTATCACTCAGGATATTATGTGTTTGTCTAATATAACTATATTTCACACCACAAATAATACATGTTTTGTGTACAGGGTGCTCCTGGGAAGTCAGGTGAACAGGGACCTAAAGGAGATCGAGTAAGTTATATGTTTACTACACAATATCCTGACGTAGTTACTATAATTGTGTACTGTGCTGTGTGTTCTTCCATAGTGTGCGCAGGTTTATGAAGTGTTGAATCCAGGGGGACGTACGCCAATTTGTGCAGCGTATCTGGATAGAAATCTCCATATGCTGCTAATGCGGAGATAGAAACAACTCAAAATACATACGGCATACGTGCTGTATACGCTATTTTGTGTGCTTTTTCTTACAGTAGTTTACTCCTATCTTACGACTGACATCGGTGTGTTTTGCTGATGTATTAGTATCTTACAAAGCACAGATATGATGTCATACACACATCCATTCCCATCACAACTGTTTCCCTATTGATATAAATTTGTGGGTGAAGAATAATTACTTTTTTTTATCTGCTGTATGGTTTTTACACTGATAAGTGCAACAATAGAGGCCCTGATTCATTAAGGAACATAACTCTACTTATGCGGTGTATTTTCACTCTCAAGAAACCAATTCTTGCAACAAAAAACAAAATTCATGTTCCAAAGTAAATGACACTTTCGAATGTCTATATTTTGAGGGGCGGAAGGGGGTGTAGAAGGGGAGGACTAAGTACACTAAGTGTGTACCGAGCCGCGTGCATGCTTCAGCCTCCGATGCAAGCTACGGGCATCTCTAGTACGTGTTTTATAGCCATATCTCATGCTCCAGATACAGGGCAGATGTTGGTGCAGATTGATAGTGATGATGGATGTGTATGCATGTCACAACATGTGATTGCAGTTAGGAGCACTATAAAAATGATATACAATACGCATTGAGAAAATCCCCATAAATGTATTTGATATAAAGAAAACAGAAAAAAAAAGTGTTGGTTTTTTTCAATGTCTTTTCCTTAATAATTATGGGCCTGATTCATTAAGGATCTTAACTTAAGAAACTTCTTATTTCAGTCTCCTGGACAAAACCATGTTACAATGCAAGGGGTGCAAATTAGTATTCTATTTTGCACATAAGTTAAATACTGACTGTTTTTTCATGTAGCACACAAATACTTGATAGCTTATTTGTACACTGAAATTTAAAGCTGATATTAGCCCTATTTTATTAACTGGTGACAATAATTGAAAACTTTATAATGCAGAAATGCATTATGCGTATCCTGCCGTGTGTTGTGTCTGCCTGCATATGGCAGGCTGCGTAGGGCCAGATAGTACTTAGACTCCTATTCAAGAGGACACGTTTTTCAGTCCCGCTTGTAGTTGATGGGGGGGTCTACGGGCGTTTAAATTGTGTGCGTTCTTTTTAAACCGCAAATTATGTTCATTTTACATTCCTTAATGCATCAGGCCCAGAATATTACGCTAATGGGAATATAATAACTTCTGTTATTACTGCATCACTTAATGACCTTTATTTTAGCACTGTCTGTACTACTGTACTCTTTATGGGGTTTTTTCTATTTGCTGTGATCATGCAAAAAAAAGTTTTTTACTGATATACTGAACCATTATTGACAGGGAGATCCAGGTAACAAAGGTGACAAAGGCATGCAGGGGGAGAAAGGCGCACTCGGAAAACCTGGAATCCCTGGACATAAAGGTCACACTGGATTAATGGGCCCTGCAGGACCTACGGGGGAACGAGGAGAATTAGGACACCCAGGTGCACCCGGAGCTCCAGGACTGACCGGCCCAAGGGTAATTCATCACCTAATTGTCTTCACATTTATTTGTTATTCCCAAAATGTATCTGGTACATAGCTGATGTGTCATTGCAGTGACATTTGGAATCACCTTGCAACATGAAATGTCCAACATTAAAATGACAAAGTAATAAAAACAAAGCCTACAGTTTAATAGTGTTTAATGACAGTTTTACCACCCAACAAATGGAAGCCAAGATGATGTATCATTCTTCCTGTTTGCAATAGTTCCATTGTTAATTTAGGCAGAATTTCAGATATTCGCCGCTAACTAATTTGTGAATCATTCCAGATTTGCCAAAAGCGTAGTGAATCATTAACGGCAACCGGAGAATCGGGCAACCCAGTCTCTATTCATAAAACATCGGTGAACATTGATAGTCTACAGTTACAACATTGCTGCTCTACCATTATTTGTGGCCCTGTTATAGCTGACCCCGCCCTCTGTAGATCTCAGCGCCAGTTCTGGGTTTTAAAATACAATAAATAAGCATGCCTCCTCTACAAATCCTCAACTATTGGTAGAGAGCCTGGGCTGGATTCCACCATAACAAGGAGAACATAAGTGGGGTTCCCGTGTGATAGTAAAAACAAGCGTCAGATTGGTCATCACAGAGCTGGAGACCCCCCCCCCCCCACCCAACCCAGGGACTACACACTCAGAATTGCTGGGGCTTTTCCCATCCACACTCTGGGTCCTGCGGTAATTAACAACAGGGGCAAACACAGGATTTGTAGAGAGGGGTTTCCTCGCTACGCCGCCAGTGGGCGTGACCAGCACGCATGGGGGAGTGGCTATAATTTTAGACAGTGCTTGGCTGCTCTCCAACTCATCCTATCCACATCATATACACAGACAATTCCTATCCCCATCATAACTATGAGGATCCCCATCATATACATGGGGAAAGCCACCTCAAGCATACAGTGCCCCATGCTGGGAGGGGGTTTCCAGACACTAGGAACCCCCCCCCCCTCGGTTTGCCTATGAACAAGATTATCATTGAGCCAATGTAGCTTTTCTAATGCTTTGATGAGAAACCAACAGAATATGTACGTCCTGCCCTAAAATGGTCTTCAAGTCAAGTGTTTAATAAAGAGGCAACATATGTATAGAATATTTCCATGTATTGCCCACATGCCGTAATGCTGTAGTGGTTCTTTCTTTTTATCCTACCTATTATCTCCTTTCTGTTCTACAACTGCTTGTGTCACCAATATGTGATTTATTAACACACTCAGGTTTAATCACAGTGAATTAATGAAACCAGGATGGAAATGTAAAGTGTTATATTTCTCTGCAGGGAGAAACGCCCTCGATTGATACTTTGCGGAGATTAATTCAAGAAGAGCTGGGAAAGCAGCTTGAATGTAAGACTTGTTTTCTGATACTTTGGTGCATCATACAGTGTTTCCAGTGACAGGTTTTGGAACAATTGTGTATTGAAATTTCTCACTGTACCTAGTTATAATGTGGGGTAACGGAGGAACCATCTCTAGGTTGGATTAAATTCTGTATTTTACTAACTTGTGGACATTGCACACTTTACTATACTTCCTTTATGCTTGTTTGTGCTTTTTTTCCATCATATTTTTGTAACTGTCACAATATTTATGGTTAATGTTTACCTTGCAGTCATTGTCCTGTTGTTTTTATAAATATAACCTTGAAAAGGTTACTCACGTTATATTTTCTTTATATCTTTATACGCCAAACGATAATAACATGTTTTGCAAATTATTGTAATACCTCCTGGCTTAAAATAAGTATATATCAACGTTGTTTCTAACCCATCTACTCCTGAGCTATAGATTTCACCAGACATGTATGGAATGGTTTTGAAAAGATAGTAACTGAGTCCTCACGTTCCCTTCCTTCCCTATTTACTATAATAGAACTTCTTGGCATGCAGCCAAGTCTACTGTTTACATTGTTAAAACAATGTTGAAGATCTCTGTAGGTAACATTTAGTTTTAAGGAAAAGCTGTTAATTTTAAATGCTGATTTGGAACTTTCGGCAGCAGAAACCAACAGAAAACTGTTTGCAAATCATCTCTATTCTTTGCCAATTGATACATGTTAGTTAAAACTTGAGTGACCATGTCAACTGTTCCATCAAGCACTTCTTTAAGATATATTGAATTTATATATCTTTTTGCCATTGACAGTAGAGGAAATGGGCTGGTATATGATGGTATGCTGTACCCCCAGTTCTCCTACTGCTTTCATTGTAAAAATCTTTCCATTCATTTACATTTTCCCTACCGCACTTTCTAAATTTCCACTTCGACCTCTGGCCACTGATATAAGGTACATGGGAGGGCCGCCAATGTACAGGGGCATTAGTCATGAGAACATAAATGAGAAGCAGAACATAGAATAGCAGGTAATAGGAATAAATTGTGATCTTATGTCACATTTAATGGTTGTGAATTACTTTTTGTAAGAGGCAATACAGGGCCTTGCAAAGCAGAAAAGGGGGAGAGCAGATGTCAGAAATATGATCAATGCAAAGAGGAAGCAGCTTTTTGAGAGCTAAATAATATATTACTTTTTGTAAATACTACACCTGCATTGTGTCCCATAGCAGCCAATTAGCTTTAATGAAGTTTGCACAATATAGGACAATGTACGAGTGACATCCGATTGGGTTTCATGTCTCATTCTGGCATCTGATACGTCAAAGCCCCAAAAACAGACGAATAGGGACTAAAGTCACTAAATGGGTCAACAAAACTTGAACAAGAACTGAATCTTTGTCTTGCAGCTGGTGGGAATGGTAAACAGAGTGACAAGGCAATGTCTAGTTAATGTGTTATGTTATGGGGCAGCACGGTGGCTCAGTGGTTAGCACTTCTGTCTTATAGCACTGGGTCATGAGTTCAATTCCTGACCATGGCCTTATCTTTGCGGAGCTTGTATCTTCTCCCCGTGTTTGCGTGGGTTTCCTCCGGATGCTCTGGTTTCCTCCCACACTCCAGCGGGCACCCTTGATGTCGATGTTGTTACTGTCGATGTCTTCGATTTCATTGTTCTCCTTGACCTCCTGATTATATTGGTTCTGATACACATGTAGATCCTCACGATTTGTTTTTTTCACTTTCTCGATGTTCTCTATGTTTGCATCTATGTATCGTCGCCATTGTTGTCTGTATATATTGATAACTTGGGTTGTGCCTGATCTATTTGTCTTCTAAAGTGCGGCTATATTAATATATCTTTTATACGCTATATGATGTTTGGTTGTTCGCAGTTAATGCTTTAACTGCTTGTATGTTTTGTTTTTTGTATGTAAAACTAATTTACAAAATAAAAACCGATTTAAAAGGACAACTTCAGTAACATCACAGCGCAGGTCCAGAGAGTGAGAGTCTATCTGTCTTATTACTCCTCCAGCTAAGTTATCCTACCTCATGGCGCAGATGCAGCCGGCACAAATCAAATCCGCCCAGGGCAGGCCAGGGCCACCAGGTAACCCCGGCAAAGACGGAATTGATGGTAGAGCAGGCCCAGTAGGAGAACCAGGACAGCCAGGACTTATGGGACCGGAAGGGCCTATAGGACCCATGGGCCCAAAAGGTTAGTAAATATAAATATATCTGTACTTTTTGGGGTAAAGCATGCCTCTTTCATTTTGGAAATCGAAAAATGAGGGTGTAAGAGTAACATTTCCAGTACAGACTTCCATCACTATGAGCATTGGTGACGCCCAACTTATGTTGGCCATGATGGTTAAGTAGAGATTGGGTCCTGTCTTCTTCGTGAAGTAGCCTAGGAGATGATACAGTGACAAAGAAGAAGATAATTTGCCTACATTTGCATAAATTTGTAGACAATAATCACTACAAGACTAAATGTACATATAAATAATAAAATATGTTTTTCCAGATACTAAGATTTCATTTGATATAAGCTGTTTTATTTATTATATAAATCCCCACTTTAAATATATTTGACGCCTTATTGTTCTTAAAATATTATTGGTTAAACAAGTATTTGTATCTTATTTCTAATCTGAATAACTGGTACTTCATGTACTTAAGCCTAGAAATCATCTCTGAGTTATTGATCTATTATTTGATTTATTTCACAGGCGAGAGGGGATCGAAAGGAGACAGAGGGGAGCATGGAGTTGGCCATAGGGGCGAGATTGGCCCTCCAGGAATTCCAGGTATTTAACTCGATATCTCTATAGTCATTGTGTGTGAGTTCATGTTTATTAATAATAACGTGAATACCCCCAATGGTCAGAGTTATCAGATAACTAACACTGCACCAATTCCAGAGTACATTCATGGAGTTTAGGTATCAAGACCACTTGTTGTTTTGCCTTAATGTTATTAGCAGCTAGATAATGAATGGTGGAAAGGAAAAAATGTAGCAGGAGAGTTGCAAGAATTTTACAGTTTATTTAAGTTATTTATATTAAAAGCTTAAAATCTTTTATTAAGTAGAATTCACTAAATTGACAATTAATAACTTATCTCTGATTATATCGCTTGACAATTGTTTCGCGAACATGTTTGCGCCCATCGAGCTGGTTAAATTCAATAAAATTATTCTAGTCCTGCCTACCTGTTTCAAACAGACAGCAGTGTTGTTAATAATTATCCCGCAGTGTAAGTATTATGCACATACACTGGGAAATACTTAGAGGAGGAGCTTTGACAACATGACTGACTCTTTATATTAGGTATATTAGGTGAGTGGGGCTAATAGCACCCCAGGGCGCTCGGTGAATCGGGCAAATAGAATATCAGAGATTCCTAAAAGACAGGATTATTTGTTAGCATAACAAACGCCACTAAATTTTAGGCTGTGGGTTTTGTTCTTATTTAAAGGGTTGTAAAGAAAAAATTAAAAACATTATTAATAGATTGCTGAAGGCTAAAGCTGTAGGTAGTGCTGAGTGTTTGGCTAGAAGTGTCTGCTAAGTACATGTCTGTAGAGTTCCCTTTTCAGCCCCCCCCCATACTATTACTTACCGAGGATATGATTGTCAGCAGCACGGATCCAGCAGTCTATCAAGCAGGTGGGAGGGAGCTTTATTTGCAAGAGGCATATTGAAGCTTATAGCAGATAAATGAATGACAGAGAGCCTTGCCAATAGCAAGTGAGAGCTGTTTCTGCCACTCCTCCCATTATTCAAGTTGCTGTTCAGACGCGCACAGCGCCCCTAATCAATATAATGGGTAGGAAATCGAAGTGAAATGATTATCTGTTGCCAAAATGGCCCCTTACTAGCCATTTACTCTCGTTATTTTATTGACACTCCGGGCCTGAGTCATTAAGAAAAGTAAGGCAAAAAAAAGGAATAAATGGTCTCCGGGACAAACCATGTTACAATGCAAGGGGTGCAAATTAGTTAATTATTTTGCACATAAGTTAACTACTGGCTGTTTTTCATTTAGCACACAAATACTGGATAGCTTTATCTTTACACTGAAATTAAAAGTTGATCTAGGACATGCCATACCCCAACTACAAATCTGTCCCAACATTTTAAATTTTTCTCCCCCTCCAATGCAATATGGTTTTGCCCAGGTGCAAAGTTACTCCTTTTTTATGCTTTGCTCTCCTTAATGACTCAGGCCCTCAGTGTTTTCTGTTTTTGATGGAATGGACCCATTAATGTTACAACATAAGTGAAGGTGAAAATTTAGTTCAGTCTTTAATTTTTGTATCATAACTTCATTTTTGTTTGTTAAAAACATTATAATCACAACTATATCTTTCTGTCTAGGTATTAATGGAGAACCTGGCTATGGTAAAGATGGACAACCAGGCACAACAGGTCCTCAAGGTGAACCAGGTTTACCAGGACTTGTGGGACCTCAAGGCCCTCCTGGTGTTAATGGACAATGTGACCCAACGCAGTGTGCCTACTATGCAAGCCTAGGATCCAGGCCCGGTAACGTCAAAGGACGTTAAAGACATCTGAGACCCAGGAGGACTCATTACTGAAACTTGAATTTATTGCTGGTTTAAAAACCTTCCAAAATGAAGGGTACTGACAAATGCGCCATCGGAGGTTCCGGGTGGGGGAAGTGATTCAGTTTCAATACATTTTCTTTGTAACAGATGAAAAAGGAGGATTACTGCCGGTCGGTCGAGGCTTTTTGTGTTCTTACATTATGTGTGTCATAATTTTTTTTTGTTGTTTAAAAGAAGGAATTGTACTTCGAAAGTGCAGGACATTATACAGAGACATTTAAACGCAGTTTATCCGAAGGAACATAACTACAATACAATCTCAAAGCTTTCAGATGTCAAATGCTCTCCTAGCAGTAGACTAGTCCAAGGCCAAACTTTTCGCAGCCCTCTCCACAAGTATTTACAACAACAGGCTCAGATTTGACCACGTAGACCTGACCCAGACGTAGGACAATTATAGGATAGCAGGAAGCCTTTGTTCACATTACAACACTTTTTTTTTCCTTGGGTGTTCTCCAGTTCTTGACAAGGGTTTGGAGTCCTCTCGATATTGAGAGAGGAATAAGATTGGGATGCATTTGGCAATGTACCAGATTCCTAGTTGGTTTTGGCCATGCCAACAAATTATTATGTCACATATTTATTACCGATGGAGAGGTGGGTCTGCCCTGCACACATTGGGACTGTCGTTTTTTCTTACATATAAAATATAGATATAGAAGATGAAACAGTAGAGCTTGGCGGTCTTGAGAGGTGGGTGCAACAAATTGGGCCTGTTGGAAAGCATGTAGTATAGGTAAGGTCATCCATTGGATTAATTCACCTATTGACGAGGTCCAGAAACAATCACCTGTTAAGGGCATTGATAAGTGGGTTTAGATCAGGCTTTGGGCAACTCGCGGATCTCCGGTTATAAAATAACAAGTTCCTTGGCCTGACAGCCTCTGAAGAGCCTTACAGTTTCCCACCTCTAATATAAATATATTTTCACGTATATCCTTATAATCAAACTCCTCAAAAATGGATCTAAATAGAATAATCATCTCTAGCATGGTCATAGCATGGTTTAGTTGTAGTATGTAATAACATCCTGCAAGTAGCAGTAATTATTTGTATTATATTCTGGAAGTTCTCAAACCGGAAGAGTATTATTAAGCAATAATAGAGTCTATTAATGTAATGCTGCACATCAATATTAAATCCAATCAGTTGATATTTTTATGTTTCTTTAGAGAATGAACTGCCGTAGTTTATATAAAGATGTATTATGCAGAAGATAAGTAAGTTATTTGTTGTTCTATGGAGATTTTGCTGACCGCAATAAGTTATGTTGGTTGGGTGATCCTTCAACCACAAGTATGGTGCTCATAGGTTTTCAGACAGTAGATCTCATGTGTTATAGGTTTTACTAATAACCACCATAATGCCAGGGGCTTGTTCAAGCCAGGCAAGTTCTGTGATTGCTCTGAAAGAAAGCTTTATGTATTCAATGTATATTGTATTGACATAAAATATCTTTGTGTTAAAATGTACATTTTTATTGGTTTTCTTTTGAATGTTATTAGCTACCACAATCTTTGGCATCAAATAATTTTACTTAGAAACAATATATCTGTAAAAAATAAGCGCAGCTAGTAAAGGTGGTTACAGGGACGGGGAACGTTCTCGGTAATAAGTCGCTGCTCATTTCACCAATGCACCAATACAGTCACTCTTTATTGTATGCCTTGTAGACAGAGCAGGTAGAAATCTTGTAGTGCGGCTGGGGGAAGAGGTAGACCGAAATGAAGGGGGTGAATATGAATCTTGCTGTGTCCATCATGTTTCTCGGTCTGGTAGAAAGTGCAGTTATACCACCAAGTACCTGTGCATCGGGCTTATTGGTTCCCTTGCAAAGTTTTACACACACTCCAGAAACCTCATTCACATTTATGCCATAATGGCATAAACTTGGAGGAAAAATATATTTCATGTAAAACTAGCTGTGTAGTTAACAGACAGTAAAGCAGTCTGTCTATTATGACAAATTACCTGGTATTAACGTGTAAATTATGTGACAGTAACCTCTGCATAATTCAGTGACCTCACCGACACACACTTGTGTAAGGTTCGGTTTGCTTTGTGACTTGGGGATATATTGAACCTAAATATATTTATTTAGTACATTCTACAAAATGCCAGCTAGAATCTGATTGGTCTGCTATAGGCAACATCTCCACTTTTGAAACCCGGAGTTTAGTAAATATATCCCTTAGTCTCTCATACCTTTGGTTACTGTGAGATAAAGTAGTGAACAGGTTGCTCTGCACATACAGGTGTGATAACAGCAAAGTACTTGTCGGCAGGTACAGCAGGTGTAGTATCTAGTTACCAGTGTTTAAAGACTTTTTGATGAAAAAAATAAATCAGAACCTTATATACCTCTTCCAACATCACAATCCAGCACAGCTTGCTTAGTTACATTAGGCAGTACAGCAACTTGACACAAGAGCTGACATTCTCGTGTAGGGAGTCATTCCGTCTCACTTTTCTGGCCTTACATATTTGTTGTCACTCGCACTGGGGTACCACTTTGCATCTCTCCATCCTTTGCTACATTTGTGTCACTGTGAATTTCCACCTTTGGCCCCAACCGTTGTCTCTCAGAGGGAACAACCATGCCCTAACTATTCGGCTCACTGGCAGGTCAGCAGCCTCTTGCCCTGGAGGTCTTCCTGAGCTCACCCTTCCAACTCTCAGCCTCATCCCCGACTTCAATCCCTATTGGAATTCAGACTTACCTGGACACCGCCAGCATTTCAATTGTTCAGCTTTGGATAGACACTGCAGTTTACTCGGCATAGCTTGTCAGGCTGAGTCAGAGAGGCACTAGACTAGAAATTTGGGGGGCGGATTTGGTTGTCCTCTTCTTAGTCAGATCTGGTTGGACTTGAGGGTTCTCGTTCTTTTTTCCCGGGTAGCAAAGTCACACTTTTATACACTCAGGTCCTGTGAAAACTTACTACCTGCCCCCGGAGACAACACACACTTTCACACGTCTCAATGGGCATGGCATTTTACTCACCTATGCCACAGGCGCGTTACACTTTAATAAAGTCTAGTTCTTCAACACAAACAACAGCGAACATTACAGGAAAATGAATTTGTATTGTCTTGGTACCTGCCCCTGATTACCCTGGGATGTGGTATTTTGATTCACTGTTACATTAAAAGGCATATTACATTTACTGTCCTTTTCTACATTTTAGTTTTAGTTTATTCAATGTACTATTGTATGTTTAAATTATATGGCTTCTCTATAGTTGACCTTTTCATCGATCTCCTTTAGGGTGCCAATGTGCCTTAGATTTTCAAAACAGTCCTGATATTTGAGACTAGAAATTTATAAATGTGTTGTATACCTATAGCCATAAACAGTGATCGCTTTTTTTTTGCTGTGATCAACTGCGAAAGGTTTAATTAACAATTACAGTAAAATAATCAGTATTTATGGCGGGCATTTGCGTCATCTGTCAGATACAATCCTTTTACTCCAAACGCTAATTTTCATTACCATTCTATTCATGTTCTTTTGTGAATACATTGATAACAATAAGCAGAAAATACATCTTTTGTTTATAGCAAAGGAATTCTGTAACTTAGTCATGTGTTTTTA